>NC_056732.1:424165064-424249990 GCF_019279795.1 Protopterus annectens
ATCTCCACTCTAGCAACCCAAGTTTCCTCACCTTCATTTGGGTCTCCTATATCTCTGTATCCAAACCTCCACTCTACAGTTCAGTAACTAGGATTTCATGTTGCTATGATTCTCTGTCTCTCTCCAAAATTTCTCCATCAGCAATGTTTACTCTTTCCTCTGTCATGGACTTCTCTAAACACTAGTGACAGCTCTGTGGCACCACCTGATACTCAGAAAAGAGCATGAGGTGTTCCCTGGTGTCTTAGGCAATATTCCAGTAGGTAGTATGAGTACTGTCTCAAGTCTCCCCTGAAAAGAGGCCTTTGGACTAGTGGGGCTAATCAAGTCAACGAAGGTCAATGAATAAATAAATTCATACCTTACACCAGTACATCACACCTCTGAATTTGACTAAACAGCTTTAGCTCTATGAAAACATAACATTATACCCATAGTGTGTTACCAGTGGGAGGAAGTATGTATATATACTTATCTTGGTCGACATAGCAAAATGTCAATAGCAAAACCTTCAACCACAAAAAGACAGCAATGCAAACATCATCAGTCAACTGCTCATGCATGAGGAAAATCCTTGCCAAATGCAAACAAAAAAAAATTTCAAATAATATCTTTGCAGGCAGGCAACCCCCCTGCATGTCCCCATCCCTGCTAATTACATATACTAATTCTGAAATCACACCATCCCCAGGGAAAAGGAATATTCCCCCACTTGAGGATTGTCAGTCTAACACACCTGCCAAACATCTGCATATGTCAACCAGCTGTGCTCAATTGAGTAACTGTTGACATTTTGCTGTGTTGACCAAATTCAGGAATCCATTATATATATATATATATATATATATATATATATATATATATATATATATATATATATATATATATAGACACACACACGCACACACACACACACACACACACACACACACACACACACACACACACACACACACTCACATAAGGACTTGAGTGCTGGAACTATGTACAGATGCTGGCACCATGTCCAGATGTCTTGACCAAAAAGGGTGAGATATATACAGGGAACCATATATCTTAACTGTCTCTCATTTTGCAGAACTTCTTTGATTTTGCCCTGTCTTCCATTTTTTGGTGCCTCACTAAGGACTACAGACTGTCAGCAATGCCAGACATTAGAGTTTCATATTTATTGTTCATGAAATACATTTTAACACAAAAACCTGTTTATTAACTGTTAAAATTAATTTCAGTAATATTTAAATAGTATGCCTGATTTTGGGTCTTTGTCACAATCACCCCCATTAATTTGGCTATGTCCAGAATTTGTAAGCAAAGAAGTTGAGCGGCATGCAGTGAACAATCCTTTTTCGGTTGTCATTGATTTTACAGAATGTCTCTGATTCTACGCTGTTTTTTTTTTTTTTTGCCCAGTTTCATTTCTCTCATAACTCACTGAGAATTTTAAGATAAGTCAGTAGAACTAGCATTAGAGTGTCTCTAATTTTGGGACTGTTCCCTCATTGTTTCTCTCTATATACTGAATTATTGAACAAATAAGTTGAACATTCCCCCAGATTCACTAATCTTCCGTGCAGGACTAGCTTAACCCTGCACAGAAGTGCCCATGTAGGAGGAGGACGGCAGCGAGCCACTCATATTAATGAAGGAGCGCTGCCTGACCTCCTAGGCTTACATGGAGTGTGTACGAGTGCAGGGCTCTCAGAATAAACATGTGCCTGCAATGTAGAACAGCAGAAAGTGGAAATAAATGAGCAAGACCACTCATAGGTGTCTGCATATCCCCACCAACAGTCCCCCATGTGTAGAACAGCAACAGTAAATATAAATAAACTGAAAAAAAACATTTATATTTAAAAATCCAAGTACAGCTAACCATAGGTGTGTGAATGTGCCCATCGCTTAGCTACGCTTAAAGCAGATTAAAAGGCTGAAGAAGATAACAAGGAAGGTATGTGCAAATGAATCAGCACAGCAATAGTGTAGTGGGCAGAGCATCTGCCTAATGAGCAGGCGTTCCCAGTTCGAGTACCACTGCAGCACATACCATTCGCCATGTGAAATCTGTATATGAACATTTTATTGCTGTATAACCTATGAAATAACATATAAATGTGAACTGGAGTACTCCATTAAATGCATAAGTGAAGTGTCAGTGTCATAATGAATAAGGCACTAGTAAGCAGGTTTAAGCACAAATAAGCAGTAGTAAGCACTTGTAAGCATGTTTAAGTGCATTTGCACAGGGGTAAGCATTGCCTACACAGATTAAGCAAAGTAAAAGCTAACTGAGTGTAAGAAACTGTAACCGGAGGTTAGCATTGCTTAGCTCCAAGCAAACATGTGCATACCTGCTTAGAACTGCTTTAAAGTGCCTTAATCACTCTGTACCCAACAGCCCACATTCGGCCCAGCAACAAAGTAAACAGCCTCTACAAGGCTCGAACCCAGTTCCCTGTACACTACAGTCACAATAGTTAACAACTAAGAGTGAGGTTTCAACAAACAAATCCTCACCATAGGAAAATCAAATTGAACATGTGAAATGAAACTATGTACAGTGTGATGATGCATAACCTACTACATAACATAAATATGTGAATTGGAGTACTGCACTAAGGCCAGATGTGAGGTGTTATTGTAATAAAGTATTGAATTGTCCAGGACCCCATACAGTGTAAGTACACATGCATCACAGATACCAGACACAGATAAAACATGCAACAAATAATAAATCAACGTCAAAAGGAAAATATAATGCTAATTAGATATTAAGCAATGCTAAGCATTGCACGGGTCAGCTTACATGGTGTAAGCAATATGTAGGCCGACTAACTCAATCTGCCCAGTGGTATGCCCCTTTAAGCAATTCCAACCTTAGGTAAACAGATGTGCCCATAGCTTAGCCTTTTCAAAACCGTCCAATCACAGAAAAGTGTGGGAAATCAGGCATATTTAAACCTCACAGGCGGGAATACATCCCATAACTGGTTTCAGCCTCCTACTGTAGTCAGAATGGCCAGAGTTTGGGAAGGCACTCCATTTAGAGTGCAGTGCTAGGGCATTAATGAGTCTAAATACATGGTGTGTCTCCTGGTCAAACACCATGAGCAGAGACTCCTGCAGGGCCATTACCAGGGCTCCCAGTATAAAGCAGAGGCCTGGGACAGTCTTGCCCATGACCTCACCAGTGCCACAGGTATCCCCCGGACTGGTGAGCAGGTTAGGCATCACCATGCTGACCTGAAGCAGCATAGGGGAGAGCTACTGGAACAGTGGATCCAAGAGTCCAGGCAGATGGCTGATGCCCCAGTACTGAGTAAGTACCCGTTCTACTAAGTATATAATGCTTGCCTAGCTTGTGTATACTATGGATAGGTATGGCTAAATGTCACTGTATTTCTCTGACAGCTGCAGATGAGTGGGCTGTGAACCAGCAAACCCATGCCGCTAGGCTACAAAGGCTGCGTCACAAGGCAGGTTAGTAATAATCTTGCATGAACTGTCATATCCTGTGAATAAAGGTATAACCCCTGGAGTGCATGTGTATACTCTGATTTAATATGTTGTAGTGTTGCATGCTATAAATAGTAGTGTTGTATTGAGCAGTATTACCCACACTGTGGTACACAGATAAAATGTGCGGAAGTTTTGTATAACAAGAGGTTAGTCATATTTCACAACTGAGGGAGACTTAGAGAGACATTGGAAAGATGTATAACAATTCCTGATAGCATAATGTACTGTGATGTTAACTGTAATATTTTTACCACACACAGCAGGGGTTTGAATCCCGGGAATGGTAGTAATTTGTATGCATAATTATACCCCACAGCTGTACAGAATTTATGAGAATGTCCAGATAGAAAGCTGTATGCATAATTAGACCCAACAACTGTACAGATTTCGCTAGAATGTTCAGATAGTACGCTGTAAGCATAATCATAACCATCAACTGTACAGACTGCGTCAGAATGTGCAGATAGTAAGTTGTATGCATATTCATACCGCTCAACTGTTCTGATCTGCCCAGCATGTGCAGATACATGGCCTAAATCTGCTGCCTGGTACCCTGTTCCCCTGAGAAATCAATGTGACGATCCAAGAAATGTAGGCAGCCTGTGATGACATATAACCGATAGTCAAACCTGTACATAGTCAGAGAATGTATATGAAAACAAACCTGTCATTGTAGCATCACATCCAAGGTATATGAGAGCAATTCACATAATATGTTGCATTAACACCTGCATCCTGTCAAGCCTCAACCAGAGTGTGTGCAATAACAGATTGAGGGGTATGTGTATAACATTAACATGGAATCTGGGAGTATGTGTAGAAATTGTCAGGTAGTGTTAAAGATCTTCTCAACAGCTATAACAGGTAAAAGGTGTAGACTATATGTTAGACACAGTCCACGTATATACTAATCTACAAACATACCATTGTACAAAGTAAGACCAATGGGTAGTGTAATAATACATGTAAGGGACAGATCACTGCACTGACTAAGAAAGTTGTGAAAACTACAGGGCTATATCAGTTGTTAATTGAACTCTCTCTCTTGCCCCCATCATATGTGAAACATTAACCCAATTATACACCTCAATGGGTATGTTTACTCTCCAAACTTATGTTGGGACATATGTCCTAATGGTTCATAAATATTCACATTTGGTTCTATGCATGTGCCATGTTAAAATACACCCATATTGGTGGCCTGTTGCCATCAATAAAACCTGCATGCTGTCATAATGGACACTGCTGTTCCATATATGCATGTGTTCTGCTCACTATACAACTGGTTTAAATTTGGTGTCTTGGGTTAATGGGTATACCTATGCATGCTGTTATAACTAATCCTGAATGCTGTTGACTACTACTAACCCATATCTGTCCTTAAACTGCAACACCACAGCTTGTATAGGCAGTCTGGTCCCAGTGGACCCACCTGTCCCACCTCAGCTGGCCATGGCACCGGCCACCAGCACATTTGGAGCCCAGCCTATGACCTCCTCCTCTGTATGCCCTGCACCACCTTTGGGTGGAACCATTGCAGGGGATGGGGCACAACCCACCCACCTGGGAGTGGGGATGGAGATTAACCTGTCACCTGTCATCAGGTCTGGGTCATGGTGCATAGGGAGATCGATAGGGCATTTTGAGACCAGCTATGCCAGCTTGAGGGCCGAGTGGTGCAATTAGAGGGTGAGCCTGCCCCTCCTACCCAGCACGACCATCTTTGGGGCCATGAAGGTGTAGTGGTGACTACCAATAGGTGGGGACTTCAGTCCCACTGTTTCCATTTGGGGGCTCATGGGCTTGCGACTTCCAAACATCCCACCCCGTCCAAGGTGTTTACCCCCACATGTGTCATATACTGCCCCTGTATTTTTGTTTGTCTTGTCAGTTAACCTACCCAACCTACCTCCCCAAATATACCTACTACCCCTCCCCAACATCCTACTCTCACCTGAAAAAAAAGGGCAATCTGTTCCCACAAAAAAATCTCACCCCATACATAGCTGTCCATTTCACACACGTGTCCACTGGACACATGTAATTTGGTCTAATTGGCATCATTACGAATTATTGTTGTCCTCACCCACTCCCAGGGGTTTGAATGTCTGAATCTACCACCAAATTCAGTGCATATGCACAGCTGTTGTTGTAGAAGAAATGGGCAGCTATGGGCCTTCCCTACACCCTTCCTGCACATCCCTGGCTATTTTCCCTACTGTCTTTCCCTCTCTGTGCCCCTTTTTTCACCACTTTCCTAGCAACCCCTTTTTCTTTTCTTTTAAAGAAATTAGCATGGGGTAAGCGGGAGTAAGCACTTTTAAGCAGCAGTAAGCGGGTTTTAGCTTGTTTGCGTGGGGGTGTGCAATGCCTACACAGGTTAAGCAATTCAGGAGCTAACTGAGTAAAAGAAACAGTAACCAGAAGTGAGCAGTGCTTACCATGCAAACCCATGCAAACCCGCTTACAACTGCTTAAAAGTGCCTTAACCACTCTGTATCCAATAGCCCTTGTTCTGCCTAGCAACAAAATAAACTGCCTCTGCCAGGCTCAAACCCAGGATCCTGCACACCGTAGCCAAAGTGATTTACCACTAAGCCATGCCAGATATACATAACCCTGATGTATTCAAAACATATCAACCAGCCCAGTCATTCAACAGTACAGCAAATGTATTCCAACATATAGATGTATGTGTGTGAGTAAATATATTAATGTCTAAACAGATACAACATATTGATATATATATATATATATATATATATATATATATATATATATATATATATATATATATCTGTAGAAATATATACATATGCGACTGCCACGCCCTGGCCCAGCAATGAAGGAGCGTCAATCCTCACCACTAACATCAGGGAGGGTGTCTCATAAGAGAGGAAAGGATAACAAATACACACAGTAAAGTACAATTTCCCTTAAGTGCACACAGAGATCACAGTCAGTCTGGGGCTGATTTCTCCCTTGCTCCCCAGGTCCCCAGTAAGACTCCCCATTGGCACAGCTATAGGGTCCAGATCTCAGTCTAGCTGGCAAGCTAACCTCCAGTACCCTCTCTGTCCAACCAGTGCTTCATGTCCCTGCCCAAGTAGCTGACACACACACACACACACACACACACACACACACACACACACACACACACACACTTTGAGATAAGTATTAACTTCACAGACACTCCTGAGAAAGGCTGCCACAGATTCTCCAGCTGTGCCCCTTTGCCCAGACTGGATGGTAGTAATTACTGCCACTGCCAGCTAATAGTTATCAGCTACCCAAAGGCCCTTAAAAGGGTGTCCAGTTATTAATGTGCAATATTATTATCCAATGGTAAGTGTGACTAATCAGTCTTAAGGCTTATTAGAGTGGCTTTGTACAATAAACTCTATAAATATGCAACGTACTCTAGAGCTTAGCTTATCTGTGCACACGTGGGGGAGGTAAACACCAGCCACAGGTAAAAGGTTTTTAAAATATTTAATAATAAATAATTAAAATACAGGACAATACTACTATAATACAATCCTACTCAAGAGTTCAGAGATCACACAGAAACTTAAAATAAATCAGTAGTACAGTTCTGACATAACAGAAAAACACTTCAGTCCTAGCTATTTCTAGAAGAAAACATACTTCTAAAGTAACTTACTTAAGACACAGGCAGTGTGCTGATGAGTAGGATATCAAGACAAAAATGCTTAATTATTTCTGGTTCTCACTCTTTAAACTGAAACTCCAGTTCTGCTAAAACATTACAACATTTGTTTACACCCTTCCTGGAGTTCCCAGGCTACAGAAACTGCATTTACATTCTTTTACACTTAGAGCAATAAAGGACATTCCACATGTAAATTCTGGTCATTAACTTTAGCCTTAAAACAATAGGCAAGATGCTTACTCCAAACTCATTGATTCCAAATTCTAACTTCAAAGGACATACAAAACATAATTTTAATTCTAAAGAACATTTGAAATACTTGGCTTAGTTTTCCTTACAGCAGATGGCAAAGTTGCTACAATCTTGAAGTTCACATTTTACAATCTTTTCTTTCATTTAAGAGACAAGCCTATATTTTATATTTATATTTACAAATGCCAGAATTATGTATCAAATTCTATTTGACTAGGCTGGCAGCCTTCACCCCTTCTCTACCAGTCTTCACAACATATATGAATATATATGAACATATATACATGCAAATGTCTACATCTATAGATATATATGTCTACATCTACATGTCTACATATATATGACAGGTTATATATATGTCAGCATATATATATATATATATATATATATATATATATATATATATATATATATATATATATATATGTATGTATATATGGACATATATCTGTAGATAACAATGGGGAACTAAAAACATATATCTCCATATGCAACGTTAATGGGGTTGAGAGGCCCCAAACAATAAATGTCTTGTATGAATAAGTATACACCCTCCACAGCCAAACACGTCCCCCCTACAATACACTACCAAGTGTTGCAAATCCCATAACCAGGACCAGACATGACATGGCCATCCCTAGGATACATATACACAGACACATATATATATATATATATATATATATAGCTAGATATGTAACTACACATGCATGCACAGAGATTTGTACAGTAAGATATGTATGCAGTACATTCACACAATATGGAGCAGCCAGTATTCCTACAGTTACCACCTTACCAACTGGAGATTGTATGAACCACCCATACAAATGACATTCATTGCCTGCATCATATACTCACAGAGATATCAAAGGATATAACACCACACACAGGTGTGCATAACTGGGAAAACTTTATTTGTGTACTATGACAGTTCTATATGCCATGTCATATAGCTGTGTAGACACTGACATCTATATGAACAGAGTAATGCAACTGTGAAACAGTTATACTAATACAGTAGTCTGGAAAGGTTGACATATGTTCCTGTCCAGGCCGAGGCCTTCAAGTAGTACAATAGTAAAGAAAGACTGGGCCACAGCATACCAAACAATCAACAGTTCATAATGCAGATGTATAGTTCAGCAGCCTCTATCTGCACTCTGTACACAATCCCTAGGGGTAAAGACCCCAGTTGACACAATGGGATGTATCTGCTACATAACAAGGCATAACTGACACCATCATAATCACAATGACAAACAGAACATTCTGTATGGCAGGAGGCAGTAGGCCTGCATTTACCCAAGGTGGATTGTATGGTAATGTACATCCAGATACCTTAAGCCAGCTTACCCCTGATACCCACACATGTTGTAACAGCCTAGGTTAGTTATGGTGCACCCCCCTAGACTCAATAATACTGGGCCATATACCACTGTTACATACACTGGCCTCTGGAGTGCATTAGGGCACACATGTATTGTGTAGGTGAAGCCTACACATATATGGCCCCAACCCCCCAGTATGTGTGGGGGATACAACAGTAGTGGAGTGATGGCAGGAATGACAGCATGACATACACACAGCCCACTACATAACCCCTGACAGCATATCATATGTGCAAAGCCTGGTATGTAGGTGGAGAACAGAGGCTGGAACACAGGCACATATGTGTAAAACTGTTGGCATATACTAACCAATATATGTTTATGTGTATATATCTATATGAATATATGTATATTTATATATACATATATGTTCACCCTATGTCCTGAACATGGAGTGCAGCCCTTCCTCAGCCCCAGTAGTCCCAACCTGTCAGTGCAAGGGGATGTCAGGTATGTATTGCAGGTGTATTTGTAGATTATTGCTACTGTAATAGGGATTGTCTTTACAGAAATGGTGTGTGTGGAAGGCATCTGCTAACATGTGCACCATTGGCTACTGACAGACATCCTAAGGACATCATAGTACAGTACCACTGCTAGCACAGTAATGTTCCCGTGGACTACAGCTGAGATATGGCCAATATATGTGGACAGTCTGACATACTCTGGTCAGTCCAGGGGTATATACAAAACCCCAACATGCAAGACATATGGACCAAGCCTGACAATATGGATGTTAACAGCCATGTAGATGGGTATATTATGTAAATACCGGTATACATTTGCCCCCAGAGGTTATGCATTCATGCACCCCTATCTGTCCTGACACATAATAACCGCTGGTACAGAGGTGCCATGGCCACATACTACCCACTAGTTAGTGACAGACATCTGTATAGCATCCCACTGCTTTGTCTGACATACATGACTATTATGGTGGCCCGGCAGCAGTACATCTGGCAAGTATCTGGACATGACATCCCACTGGGTAAGTACAGTAAGCTGCTAGGCATATAACAAAGCACAGTGCAGGCTACAGGCAGACTGAGTGAACACTGGCCTACATCTCCTATGTGGAAATACACATGTACCTACATAGATAGCAGGCTCTACAGGCATGTCACATCACAGAGTAACAGACACCTGTGTGAAAGTGCATAACCACAACCAATGTCAACACAGCCACAGCCACATATGGTTAGCTAGCATAATATTACATTATATGAACTATCTGATCAAGACCATCCTCATATGTGCCACTCACACACCAACCGTACATATAGTGGGCTGCTACACAGTGTGGTCCGATGCCTGTCTATGGTATGGGACATGTGTGTTTTTCCCTACAAACATGCAAGCTGATAGGGTGGCATACAGTGGAGCAGCATGTAACATCAGATAGAACAGGACCAAGACCAATGACATGTACCACAGTCTCTACACAGGCCAAGGTACATATTCACTATACACACACTGTTGACAATTATTAGAATTACACATACCTCAGTACGGTACACACAACCACAGAATGCCCAGACTATGTCCTCATAACATGTGTAGCAGTGTGATATCTCACTGGCTTGTTATCAGATATGCTGTCAATGAATATGGTGTACAAAACATATGCACCCCTTACTGCATGACATATGTACAAAGGTTGACAGAGTTGTGGCTGGAGGCACAAACACAGGGCCATTATTGACATGTTGCTGTGATAACCTCATACATTTACTGTTGTAACAGGGTCTGTTGCAACATATGTCCTATAAGGGATATGAAGTCAGTAACTCTCCCGGCTGTCACCATCTACTGACTGCAATCCTCACACTACCTTCTGCAGTTGGCAGATAGGTGCTCTGCGGGTAACACAAGGAACACAAGGCATCACACACTGCCCAGTCTGCAGATGACCCTACAGATGGGGTTTCCTCATAAACATAGCACTGACATGACAAGTATTAAAACATGTAGGACAGCCATATCCACACACACCCTGTTAAACCAACATTACCCTACTGCAGTATAGCAGCACTTACAGTCTATAGTCAAGACAGGCACATCCCCCTCCTGTGTGTCGGCCTGTTTCCACAGTGCATGTTGTCAGAGGTAAGTCCCCAATCCATCTGTGATGCTGTTTGCCAAACAACAGATCTACTTCCTGTTCACAGTGAATGAAAAAGCTCAACACCAACATGATGTTCCTAGATATTGGAGTGTGTTTCCATGCTGTTGGCTATGGGAATGTTACCACAGCTTTTCCACATGCAATCAGCTAGAGGAGGGCTGCAATCTGTGCAGAAGCCATCAGCTGATCATGAGCATCACTGACAATACACATGTTGCTGCCTAAGCAAAGCAGGTGTAAGTCTCCACATCCATCAGAGAGGGAGTTAAAGAGGCAGACAGAGGCAAAGATAAGTCAGGGAGGGTTGGGAGAGTAAAACGTAAGCATGTTTGTGTCACACACCTACCAGGCCAGGGTATCAAACCCCTGACTGACTATGTACTGCTATCACATGTCTACACAGTCAATGAATGCACCACATACGTTACATGTTAAGGAGTCCTCCAAACGTATATGTGATGGTGAGTGACATCTGCAACGGTGATATAGTAGCTACATGGTGGGTCTAGTACACGTGCCTGTCCATATGAACAGGTGTCAGCGTCAGCACAGCCACACTCTTAGAGGGACACAGACACATTGATACACTTGACCAGGGATACAACTCATCAGTAGTTAGATTGCCACAACACAGTACTGTGCAGGCATCACATGCACTACATGGGGTTATACAGAGATTATATGGGCAAAGGGTATGTGGAGGTGTCTGACATCAGATAGCATGCTTCAGTATGCCAGTGTGGGTTGTAGTGAGTGTGAATATGGTCATAGGCAATATACAACACACACCCAGACACAGGGTGATAGTACTGACATGCATGGGTGCATTGCTTCATGGGTGTGTAGGGGTTGACTGCCAGATGAATATACAAGGCAAGGTGATGGGTATACCTTGGCATCAGGTGACATGACAATGGTCTGCAGTGTGGTTCAGGGGTGTAGTGTCTGGTTTCTTTACACAGCTAGGTATTGTATTCACCATCCAGTCACCTGGGTAACTATTGCATGTGGGCAATGCTGTGCATTGCTTGCCATGTATGTGCTCCTTAGTCCATGACATGTATGGTGTCTGGGATGTGCACACCTCCCACATGCATGTACAGTGACATGTGGAACCATACCTGGGGGGGTCTGGCCCATGTTATGTACACAGATTGTTATCATCACATGTGCCACTCCTGACTTCTTGTGGCAGGGCATGCTCATGGGCAGTCCTTTGTTGATCACATTTGATGGCACCACAGATGTAGGCATCCATTGCGGATCATAGAGAAGGTGCACTGTCTTCAATTATGTGCCTATTGTACTGATGGACAGGGTGCCATGCCCTCTGTAGCCCACTGTAATCACACCATGCTTGCTATCTGTGAACAGTATGCAGAGTACTACCAACATAGCGGCAGTTGTCTAGGCAAGTGTGTTTGTGTATGAGACACAGGTTTATAGTGTACTCTGTGTAATACTAGGGTTGATTACTTTGTTCACCAGGCCTTGTATCACATGTAGGGGTGTGGATTGGCACCCCAGCATCTCAGCTGATTGACATCTGTCATCCTTGTAAGGTGGACATTGTGACATATAATATGGCAACCATATAGGAAAAATTACAAAACTGGCTACTCAATGGGTCCAGGTGTTGAACAGTCACAGCCACCTCCACACAGGTTACGAATTACAAGCACACACACTCCCTGTTATGGCTTGGATTAGAACTCCTACCTAACTAGTTTATCACACTAGAGCATTACACAGTTATAGCATGTACCACAGAGATTACTGGGATATTCATTCTCCAAAGGTGTATTTCACAGTTGATGATGTCAGCAGACTTGCCAAAGTAGGGCAATGGAGGTTGTAGTGCCTGTGAATGGCCACAAAACATTGCTCCCCACTCTGACAAAGGAACACACACAAACATTCACAATTACAATGTCTGGGAATAGAACCCCTACTGAACTAGTTTAGAACACTACAGCATGACACAGTTATAGCAGGTGCAACAGAGATTACTGGGATATTTTTCCCCAAAGGTGTATTTCACAGTTGATGATGTCAGCAGACTTGCCAAAGTAGGGCAATGGAGGTTGTAGTGCCTGTGAATGGCCTCAAAAGCATTGCTCCCTTCACTGACAAAGGAACACAAATCCCAAACCCAGGACCTGACACAACATGGGCACAGGATGCTAACAATACTCCATCCCACCTGTATGCTGACAGGCTGGTATCATTAACATATTATGCAGTACAGTGTGGCTACCATAGAGGATGTACAATGTGGGCCCACACAACATTACTAGGATTCATATACACAGACACATATATGCAGATATATATATATATATATATATATATATATATATATATATATATATATATACATCGATAGATAGATATGTATATACCTATATATAGATATATATGTAACTTCACATACACACACAGACATATGTATAAGGAAATACATATGCAGAGGGTGCACACAATACGGTACAGCCACTATGGCTACAGTCACCAGCATACCACATGGACACTGTATGAGCCACACATGCAATTGACACCTGTTGCCTGCAACATATACCAACAGACAGGTCATGGGATATAACGCCACGCACAGGTTTGCATATATGGGGAAGCTTTATTTATGCACTACTACAGTACTGTATGCCATGTCATATAGCTGTGTAGACTCTGAAATACATTTAGACAGAGTAATGCAACTGTCTAACAGATAAAGATATACAGTATTCTGGAAAGGAGTACATATGTTGCTGTCCAGGCCAAGGCCTTTAAGTAGTACAACAGTAGACACAGACTGGGCCACAGGATAACAAGCAATCAACTATCAGTAATGCAGATGTACAGTCCAGCAGCCTCCATCTACAGTCTGTACACAATCCCTAGGGGGTACATACTGAAGCAGACGCAATGGGATGCATCTGTGATATAAAAAGGCATGACTGAAACCATCACGATCACACTGACAAACAGAACAGTCTGTATGGCAGGAAGCAGTAGGCCTGCATTTATCCAAGATGAATTGAATGGTAATGTTCAGCCAGATACCTTCAGGCAGCTTACCCCTGTTATCCCCTCAGTATTCACTGGTGTCAGTGGCATCTGTCCATACAGGGCATGTGTATATGGCATGGCCTTTGTGGGTAACATTTGCTGGCTTGCCAGTTGTAGCAGGTGTCCATTGGGGCACATAGCGATGGAGCACTGTATGCAATGCATTGCCTATTGTAGGGATGAGACAGGGTGCCATGTCCTCTGTAGTCTACTGCAATCACACCATGGTTACCATCTGTGGGCAATATGCAGGGGACTACCAACTTATTGGTTGTTGCCTGGCCAAGTGTGTTTGTGTCCAGGACATGGGTGGAGAGTGTACTCTGGGTAATACAGGTATTGCCTATATTGTTCCCCATGCCATGATATCACACGTGGGGGTATAGATTGTGTACCCCCAGTCACTGTGATGTTTGACATTTGTTATGCTTGTAAGGTGGACATTATGACATTTAATAGGCCCAACATATAAGAAAAAGTGCAAAAACCCATTCGACATTGCTTCGTGCTTCACACAGGATACAGATGACAAATGCACACACACACCAAAAGTCTCACAATTGCCATGCCTGGGATTAGAACACCTACCTAGCTACTACAGCATTACACAGTTACAGCATGCACCACGGAGATTACTGAGCTACTCCTTCACCAAAGGTGCATTTCACAGGGAATTACATCAGCAGGCTTGTCAAAGAAAGGTAATGACAGGTGTATTGACTGTCCTCAAAAGCATTGGGCCTCACACATATGCCATGAATGGGATTAGAACACCTACCTAATTACTACAGCACATTAGAGCATTACACAGTTGCAGAATGCGTCATGGAGATTACAGGGGTACTTCTTCACCAAAGGTATATTTCACAGGGAATTACATCAGCAGGCTTGTCAAAGAAAGGCAATGATAGGTGTACTGACTGTTCTCAAAAGCATTGGGCCCTACATATACACAGTGTGTCGATGAATAGGATTAGAACACCTACATAACTACTACAGCACATTAGAGCATTAGACATTTATAGAACGCACCACAGAGATCATTGGAATACTCCTTCACCAAAGGTGTATATCACAGGGAATGACATCAGCAGGCTTGTCAAAGAAAGGCAATGACAGGTGTATTGACTGTCCTCAAAAGCAATGGACCCTACACATACACGCAAACTCACTGTTGCCATGAATGGGACTAGAAAACCTGCCTAACTTCTACAGCACATTAGAGCATTACACAGTTACAGAACACACCATGGAGATTACTGGGATACATCTTCACCAAAGGAGTATTTCACAGGGAATGACATCAGCAGGCTTGTCAAAGAAATACTGAGTGTCCTCAGAAGCATTGGGCCCTACACACAGACACCATGAATAGGATTAGAACACCTACCTAACTACTACAGCACATTAAAGCATTATGTAGTTACAGAATGCGCCAGAGATTACTGGTGTACTCCTTCACCAAAGGTGTATTTCACAGGGAATGACATCAGCAGGCTTGTCAAAGAAAGGCAATGACAAGTGTACTGACTGTCCTCAAAAGCATTGGGCCCTACGCATACACACAGGCTCAAAGTTGCCATGAATGGGATTAGAATACCTACCTAACTACTACAGCACATTAGCGCATTACGTAGTTATGGAACGCGCCACAGAGATTATTGGGGCATGCCTTCACCAAAGGTGTATTTCACAGGGAATGACATTGGCAAGTTTGTCAAAGAAAGGCAATGAAAGGTGTACTGACTGAAAGGCTGCCAGGGACAATTGTGTACAGTGATGGATATTTGCACATCATATGTTTTTGCAAAATGGTTGTGTGCTGTGTGGGACAGGCCTCATGAGAGGGGAGCTGTCTGTCACTGTCTGTCACTCTCCTTCCACATCTATTATGTGTATGTCTGAGCTGTTATAGTATGCTGTCCTTGGATATATGTGCATATTATCATCCACTGTGTGTGCAGAGCATAACTGGTGTGTAATGTGAAGTGTTTGCACAGGCATCTGTGACTGACTGCTGTGTATAGTCCACAGTTGTTTCCAGACATGGGCTTCATTTCTCTGTGTGTGAGCATGCCCAGTATGACCCTTCTGCAATTTGTTTTCTGACATGGACTTCACTTCTCTAAGTGTGTGAACATGCCCAGAATGAGTGTCTGTATTGAGTGCGTGACTCCATTCCTGGTAGATTGTACTTCAGTGCAGGTATGTTTGCTCTATACCTACAGTTAGTAACCTGCTTTTGCAGGATATCTGTAGATTGGTTGACAATGTGGGTCAACATTGGGCAAAGGGTAATGAGATTGTTGCTAATTGTGCCTGTGGTGCTTCTGCTACATGGTTTTGGTGTTGGCAGGAATACTCAGTGATATGTGGTGTTTTACCCTCTGATGTTTTATGTCATCAACTACTGACAGGTATACATCTTTGTTGGCAGTAGGTTCCTGGGGATTACAAGTTGAATGCAGCTTTGTCCAGTATTGTGGTGTGCAACCTACATATTCTTGCACACTCATGTCATTCTGGCATGGAAACTACAGACACTTGCTGATGGGTCTGTGTTTATGGTCCAGCACCTTGGTGCTGTTGTGGCTGTGTGTCCCATGCCTGTATGATTAACACCATGACAGGATGGCCATACCGTGCTGTGGCCATACCTCACAGGTATTCAGACTCATTAAAGTTATCCAAAGGCAGGGCTCATTATTCTGTTCATTAACCCTTTACAATTTGGTTTGCAAGCAGGTTTGTAGCCACCCATCCCAGTGTTTGCAGCCATGATAAGTATGTGCACACATCAGGGTTTCACCCTTCACACACTCCATGGTGGCAATGCTACCCCCCCTTCTGTTAATCTGTCCTCTTCCTACCATTATGCACATGATATCTGATAGGTATGCCTATAGTTGCCACTCCATCCCAGCAGTATGTACAGGTTGGTCCACAGTTCATGCATTGGAACATGATAAAAATACTACTGAGATTTGTCAACATCTCCTTGCATTTGTGTTCTGTGGACTGTGTTTTGTCATTATGTGGGAGTCCATGGGGTAATACACAGTGGTGGTACAGGCGTGACACAGACCTGTGACAGAGGACAGTGGGACATTGGGTACTGATGCAGGCTATCTGTAGCAGGCCAGTGCATTCTGTCAGTTGTACAGACCCAGGCTGCAAGGCAATGTATTCTCCTGGGGTGACAGGATAGGTGTGCAAGGTGGTGATGGCAATTGTTTCTGTCCTTATCAATCCATTGGTGTGGATGCTGGCAGGGTGCATCTTACAGCTGTGGACACACCTGCATGGGACACCTCTTCAGCATGCTGCATTCTGTGAGTAGTCACATAGTAATGTGGGGATCATATTGTACTCATTCACAGCAGCAGGGAGGTGGCCTGTGTATTACCTGTGGCTAATGTTGGGCCGAACTGGCTGCATGTGTGCTAGGGTAGCTACTTGCAACTGCCCCACATGTGTACATGGCCCTTTCCCCTGCTGGTGGCTAGTGGGTTGACACCAGCATCTTCTATATACATCATACCTCTGTCTTTTGTGGTCTGCCAGTGTTTGCCCACAGTACATCTTAGTTTCCCATACTACACAACCAACTGATGTGCTGTGAACCTGTATGTTCATGAACAAATGGAGGTTGTCTCCATTTTACCGTGGAATTGTAAACAGGCTCTCTCTACGGTACTTCCATCTGTGTACTGTGTGTACGTCTGGGCCAACACTCATGCCATGTCTATCATCCATATGGTGACAGTTATGACATCTGTTCAAACCATGTGGACTACTGCTGCAAAATGTCTTGCTGGGATACCAGTCTGTTTAGCATTGCAGTTGTGTGGACTTGGCCTGCTCATCAGCAGTACTGACCATTGGACACCAGGACACACCATCAATGCCTATTTGCTGAACACTTTCACACAGCAAACCACTCAGAACTACCTAACACACAGAGCTCTGCCTATTGTAGACATGCAACTATCCATCTTGTTGATTTGACCAGCTCAGGTACTTGGTGATCACTGTCATTACTCCCACACATAGCTGGTAATACCTTTCTACATAGGGTTGGTGGGGGCACACATCACAACTGTGGACATGTCATACAACCACCTGATATGTCAGGTACTCTGTTGGCTTCCATACAACAACCTGACACTCAGAGCTCTGCATAATGTACACATGCAGCATTCCATCGTTATAATTGGGGCAGCTCAGGTACTCTGTGCTCTGCTGCTGTGATACCCACACATAGATGCTACTGCTATACTAGATAGGATTGGGGGGGCACACCTGACAATTGTAGACATTTCTGCTATACCCACTTGATATTTCAGGTACCCTGCTGGCCTCCACACATCAGCCTGACACTCAGAGCTCTGCATGCTGTACACATAACACAATCCATCCTTCTACTTTGGCATGCTCAGGTACTCTGTGCTGACTGTTATTACTCTAACACATGGATGCTAATACATTTCTACATAGGGTTTGGGGGGGGCACACCTGCCAACTGTGGACATTTGCTTTGACCGCACTGGTATTTCTGGTAGTCTGTTGGCTTCCTTTTCAATCTGCATTCTGACCTATCCTGCAGACTAGAGGCATATCAGTGTAGTATAGATTATAGGTTTTATTGACCTACATTGCCATTTCAGACTTCCTACCCTTCATGAATGACATCCCACTTCCCAACCCGTTATACTCTATGTAGGTCTGGAGGGGGGGTTGATCTCCATTGCCATACCTTGTGGACCTTAACACAGCCTTTCCTTATGTTCATCTACACCTGTCCTGCTGGCTGGGTGGGACTGTTGTTGGGTATGTGAACCTCCATGATATGCATGTGTGTGCCCTATGGACACACATTTGGGCCAGCACATGTCCTGCAGTGGGTTTTTTCACCTTGTCTGTTACTGCCTACTTTGTTGACACCAGTATTTGTTATGGTTGTATGCTGCCTATATAGCTGCCCACTATCTGCTGCCATCCCATTTAGCCACCCAGTTCCCTTCCTTATATGTTCTCATCCATACCATTGATACAACTAGCAGACCATAGTACTGCATTCAGTGACTGATAGGAAGGGTGACTTACCTTACGGCTGTGCCACTATTGAGGATGGTGCTGGAGGGCTGACTATGTCAGATGCACATAGTACACTCCCTATACATGGTAAAGCACAGGTAGTGTCATTTTTGGCATCCCTTTTACTGTATGTGCGAGTCAGAGAGAGTTTCCATTCTCTGGGTTCCTCCTGTGTCAGTGTGTGTGCTATGCGTTGCCTCTTTGCCAAAGCCAAGGCATACTGTGCATGCCTCCTTCTGCCTACAGGTGCAGGCTCAGATCGTTCCCCCTCCGAGTCACTCTGTGCCTGTGCTGGTCCTGGCAATGGTGGGGGGCTGTGTGGCCCTGCCCCATGCTGTTCCTGCTGCAGCTGCTTCTAAAGGATCATATTGTGTAGCATGGTACATACCATGAAAATTTGGGTACATGTAGCTAGACAGTACTGCAAGGCTGCACCAGATGTGTCCAGGCACCGGAAGCATGACTTGAGCATCCCAAACACATGCTCTATTATCATTGTTGTTTGTGCATGTGCCTCATTATGGAGCTCTTGTTCAGGTGTGTGTGCATTTCTGATGGGTGTCATCAGCCACGGCTCCAGTGTGTAACCAGCATCCCCTACTAGGTGGTCAAATGGGAAGTCCCCACTGGCAAATCTCTGGTACAGCTGCGCCAGATGCCAGATGTGGGAATCGTGATAGCTCCCAAGACTTTCAGCACACACATTCATTATAATGCCCTGAGCATCACACATGACCTGGCAGTTGATGGAGAGGAAGCCCTTGCGGTTTATGTAGACCCTGCCCTGCTCATCGGGTGGTGCTTTCATGTGTATGTGTGTGCAGTCTATAGCACCCACTACTTCAAGTTATTCTGCTATTTGTTGGAAGAGATGCATATTGCTGGCCAACGTCTCATGGGTGTTGATGAAATATATGTGCTCACCGGCATGTGCTGACATGGCATCCAGGAACTGGTGGAGTACCCTGGATGCTGATGCCTGTGAGATCCCCATGATAGTCCCAGTTGGCCTTTGGAAGGTACCTGTGGCTAGTATTCTTAAGCCTACACATACCTTGGTTTCCACTGGGATGGGTTCCCCTCTGTTCGTTCTGTGTCTGAGGTGTAGCCGGCACAGCTCAATGATATGCTGTAGGAGGTCCCTGTCCACCCTATAGTGCTCCACTATCTCCAGCTCATGTAGCCCCTGGTAGGTTTCCCTGGGTTTGTACACTCTTCTTCTCCTCCTTACTGTGGGTTGGTTGTCAGCATTCACATCCTCACCACCCTCAGCCTCTTGCACATGCTGGTCTATGATAACAAAAGCAGCCCCTAACGTTTTTTCTCTTGCTTTCGTTTTGTAAAATTTCCCCATTCGTATACACCAGTGGTGCAGAGTATTTGGGAAAAAACAAGGGGAAAGGTGTTTGCATAGTTTATAGTGGTGTGCTGGGCTGTTGCCTGTGTAATTGGCTGATTCTGATACATTTCACCTGCCAGCTAAGCTAGTTCTCCTTGATTACCTTCCTACTGCTGTTTTCCCTTCCCACTGCCTCCCTGTTTAAGCCCGTGTGCACACCGCGCAAACAGAGTGCTCACATGTGCACACTGCTGCTATTTCCTGGTTTAACTTCTTTTTTCTTCCTGTAAAACCTGATGTGCAGCACGCACACCTGCTTAGGCTTTGTAAAGAGTGCTAGGCAGGTTTAGACACACCCCTAGATTAGCTGTGCTATGCTAGGAGCAAACCTGAGCCACAGGGCTCCAATCCGCTTACAGTATGCCTGACACACCCACCCATGATGTCACCTACCTCCTAGTCTTGCACCCAGCTATTCATACTCTTACACTGTTGGGACCTGCCTCACATGCTGGGGAAAACTGGGATTCACTATCCTTCCCCTCATTTGCATAGGATTGCCTGCTAATGCATAGTTACATGTGTCACACTGAGCCTCCCCCCTTAGCAACCACTACTCACTGGCCAGGTTGTCTTCTGCCTGCCATTGACTTGCATGGCAGAATAATGATTTTAGTTAGAATGTTTATTTTAAGTTTATTTTCTTATTTTCCCCTCAATCCCATTTGTGCGCCTCTGCCCTATGCTTAAACAGCCGAGACTGGCAAAAAAATAAATAAAAGTTGATTTTTTAATTTTTTATATTGTTTGCAATCCCAATGGCCTTATACTTGGCCATTGGCATGCTTACTCAATGATATGCAGCCTTTATTTAGGGCTCTTTTTGTTCCGTTTTGGATTTTGCAGAAATGTACTCGGTTACTAACCGAGTACATTTCTGCAGATAGCACTAGTCTTGCACAGACTGCTGCAAGCTTCCTGGATTGCAAAATCACCTCATTTGCATGGATTTCACCTACAAATGGGGTGATTTGCATACCAGGGCTTAGTCCATGCAAGATTAGTGCAGGAGTGCTCGTGCACGCCCCTGCAGGCTGTTACTGGATCGCACGGCAGACATATTGCCTGCGTGGGCTCCTGCACCAATCTTGCACTCCGTGCAAGTTTTTGGGAATCCAGGGGATTGTTTTTCACAACATCTCTGATTTTGCCTCGTATTTTTTTCCTAATATTCATTTTCTGTTAACTCACTGAGGATTACAGACAAGTGAGTAAAGTCAGACATTAGAGATTCATAGACTTCATAGTTCAGAAAATGCCTGTTGACACAAAACTTGTTACTCCATTTGCTTTATAAGTAAATTAGAGTTATATTTAACAGTTGTCCCTGGTTTTGTTCCCTCATTATTTCTGCCTGTATGTCCGGAATTCTCAAGAAAAGAAGTTGAGAGGTATGCCACCCTCCGCACGCATGTTGATCACAGCTAAAGTAATTTCGATACTTACGTATTATCGCAACCAGATTTTCACAGGTTGTGAAATTCATAATGTTACTCACAAAACAGGTTTATTAAGCTGGAAACTAGTGTTAGCAAGTAAGTAATAGTGTGGCACATACGGGGTTAGGCAGGATGAGTCCTGCCTGCCGTGTCTCACTTTGCCGGCGAACTCCGCACTGCTACATTGCATGACAGATCCTGCCTTCCTGATTACAAGCGCAGGCAAGGGATCTTAATCTGGAGCATGCCATCTGAATGTCCATGGCCAGTAGTCAAGTTTAATTTCATTCATCAGAATGATTTTAACAGGCAATTTTAAGTTTTTACTTCTGTGATGCACTATTTCCTGTTTGCTACAGTATCACAGGAAAAAGTAGCAAATAATTTATGGCTCGCATCCGTTTGGGGAATCAGTTATAGTTAGTGTGTGTGTGTGTGTGTGTGTGTGTGTGTGTGTGTGTGTGTGTGTGTGTGTGTGTGTGTGTATGTTTTGTGTGTTTTGGGGAAATCAATTGAAAATTTTCCTTCTTCACTGTTTAAATTTAAAATCTGGTTGGTACATAAATAGTCATCGTTTTTTATGTAACGCTCAAAATGCAAAAACTGGTGGATGTAAGGAATCATGTTCTTATTATCAGCAACAAGTGTTTGTAAAAGTGTTGCTAGTTCTGTTGAAATTAAACATGTGTGAAAATATTGCCAGAATGGTTCAATAAATGTATTTCACTGCATGAGAATAAAATTCATGCAGTTAAACCAGCATTAGTTCATGTGTTTTCTTTCATAAAAGAAAAGGTGCAGAACAACTTTTAACAGTATGCGAGAATTGAAGCGTGCATATGTAATGCACGCAAAACAGGAAGATTTATATAATTGTTTTTCTTCCTGAATGTAATCTAAGGTTATTCTTTATTAGTAAGGATGTAAAATAACACCGTATGTTGTTTTTTGCACTTGTTTTCATTCCAGTATGCAAATTTCGCAATCGCGAAAATCTGGTTGCAATAATACGTAAGTACCATAAAATTAAATAAAAAAAATGTTTATTCTACTACTGCAGGCAGTGTTTACATTTTTAAGTTTATAAGAACAATGTTTAAAATCTACCACTATTTTTGAGCCTTTGTCCCCACATTATTTTAGGCTCTATCCCAATTTCTTGCACTAAGAGGTTTTGAGGTATGGTTAGTGTGCATTGTCTGAAGGACAGATCATAAAAGTTGCTCTTATAAATTTACAAAGCAGCTAGAATAATAGGATTTGTGTTAGTGTGCATTATATGAAGGATATGAAGTCTGAAACTCAAATGCATGTCATTATTTACTGACTTCACTCCTCAATTATTTGTTAGAAAAACCACAAATTTTATAAGGAACAGATCAAAAATATGAGGCAAAAATATGGACATTTTGTGAAAATCTGGACAGTTGAGAGGTATGCCTTTGCAGCATATATAAATAGAAAAAAGTCTAGCCGGACTTTTTTTATTGGTATATACTCGATTTACAATGGGCATGCTGGTTGATCTGTCCAGTTAACATGCTTGTTTTTGAATAAGAATGACTCATCTTTGTATTATCATAGATATTAAACTCTTACATTCTTCCATAAAGAACAGATGATGCCACCAATGACATAATAAAAAGGTGACAATACAGAATCAGTGTAGTCAAGTTCATAGCAACTGATGGATTCTAGAACTGTTTATGGTTTTTGAATTTATTCCAGGAGTCAGACAGGACTTTCAAATGGCATAAATAGTAGCAGCCTGTACTTTAAGGGTCACAGCCTGCTTTATAAATCATTTAATTTTCCATGCAAACCTGCCACCAGTCAAGGGTTTGAAAACAGAAGAACAGAAGGTGGCTTTGTGAGTGTTTGTGGAATTTGGTCAACAGAAGTTCAGAATGCCTTTTTTAATTTTGTTTTGTTTTATCTCTCCCATAGACACACATTCTTAAAAGTGAACAGTAAGAAAAGACTAAAAACCTAAATGTGTCTAAGAAGTTTCCTGTTAAGTATGATGTTTAAGAAAAAAGTATGTTTTTTTTTTTTAGTGAGAATGTAAGAGATGTTTCAGCTGTACTGAAGTTTTACAAAGCCTTCAGGTAAAGTAAAAACATGATTCACTCTGCAATATGTGTATTTTTTCAACTGTATGAAAAAATGTAATATGTTACCCTTTTCTATGAAATGAAGAAAGTATATAATGTTTGTAACTGAAGATTTTTACTGCATTTGCTAAGAAATACAGCTATTATTTATAAGATAAAACATATGGGCTAGTTTTTGGACCTAGAAAATGTAATTGTTCTGCACTTTTATTACAAGATCTGAGACTACCCCAGGCCTGGAAGTAGAAGACCAATAAAAGGGCAATTAGTTAATTCCGTAAAGTAGATAACTAGACAAATACAGGAAGCTCTGTCAATTTCTAATTTGATTTCTCTATGGAAGAGATGGAAGACACATATTTTACTGAACAATTTAGTCAGAAACTGAGAAATGTTGCCCTGTAGCTACTGGTGTTCAGACATGGGAGTTTGATTCTTGGCACTTTTGTCTTTTCCTGTAATATGGTCTGAAAATTCAGCCAAATTAGTCTGGGGATCAATAATTTTTTAGTCAAGCAATAGGTAGGTGACGTCTTTGTGTAAAGAGATATTTTTCTACCTTTTAATCTATCGGTTTAAAAAGTATTTTCTGTTTCCATGTACAATTTAATATTTTTTCTGTATGTATAACTGTTAACTGTAGTGCCTAACTCTTCTTTCCTAAGTAACATATTTTAATCATTCACCTTTAAAAGGCATGCATTTAGTCATCAATTTACTTATTTAATAATTAATGGGGATATTAGAGGTAAATGGTGACTAGCTGCTGACATCCACTTCTAGTAGGCTATACTGCCCTGCTACACATTTTTATCTGTGATTATAATTGTTAGGCTTGCTAGCAAGACACAAACAGTAGCTGTGAGGTCCTTAGCCTGGTAATCTGTGGCAAAGCAAGACAGTAAGCTGTAGCTTTGTAAAATATTACCATCCTTCCCTGGAGATTAATGTGTGTGTGTGTGTGTGTGTGTGTGTGTGTGTGTGTGTGTGTGTGTGTGTGTGTGTGTGTGTGTGTGTGTGTGTGAAAATATAATTTAATTACTACAGTTACTGTGGATAAGGGAACACTAGATGGCACTAATATTCAGTGATAGTAACGAAAAAGAGGTTAAGGAGCTAGGCCAAACACTCTGCTTGGTGTGGTTTTCCATGCAAAGCCTGTTTGGTACTTACATATTATCACAACCAGATTTCAAACCACTCGATAATACGTTAAGTACCGATACATCTTCACAGCTGTCCTGCTTCTCAAAAAGGGTCTCATTACTTAGGACTGAAATATAACCAAATTACTGTTTTCGGGCAGTTGTTTATAACAAGGAGCCCAGCCTGTCACAGTTTCCGTTCATAGTTTTCACTTTCACCAGCAGATGGTGCTGTTTTATTGCATACATTTGATACATCGTTATTCATAAATAATACAATTTTCTATTATTTTAATTTATTTTATTTTATTTTTTTACTGATTTTATTCATCTATGAAATCAGATCCTGAAAGTGAATAATCAGTTGTTTGGAATAATATTCTTAGTTTTTTTAACACGCGTGTGTATATATGTGTATATATGGTATACTTTCAGCATTTAACACAGTATTTTAAACACATCACAATTTAACTAAGGTTTTAATTGTTCTATTTTTATTGGATGTCAACATTTTAAATTTCTATTTAATTAGTCAACTTTGATGGTGGCATTCATCTGATGAAGTGATACGACGAAAATGTTAGGATATTTCATACTACGTTAATGTTCTTTGGTTTGCTGTGTGATCTATTAGTGTTTGTTTGTGGACTTGTGGAATAAACTATCTTCTGGGACTGGCTATCTGGCTTGTACCTTTTATTGGTTTATTATTTTCCGTTCATAGTAGTAAACCCGCATTGTGTTGACGTGCTAACACATTCTGAGAGACTTTGTGCGTTTCATCCTTAAAACTGTAACAGTCCCGGAAATACCTAAAGTAACTACGGAAAAGCATACAAAACTGAAAATAGATAAGATATATGGGGCTTTGTTGAACCCACGGTATGTTACACAAAATGTTTACCACCAAACCAAGGTGTGGCAGTGCAAATAGTTATTTTCTCCTTAAAATCGTTATTTGAAATTGGGTTTACATCCCCCCATTCCCGTTTAGCCACAACCCAGGTATAACTGTCCCTATTAGTTTACGATGAAAAGGGCAGCATTTACTCTTTAAAAAGAGCTCACAACCAGAAATAGTGTTTTGGTCATGAAGAGTCAGTCAATAGTTAGCGGTTAAAATGGTAAACCTAACCTCTCAAATATACCGATTTATGAGCAGAGCTATTCATTAAAAAAGTCCATCCATATTCACTCTGTTGTGAAATACGTTATATCCTAAAACGCGTATACCAAATAACATCCACGGAAAAATGCTGAATCATTGTAAACCACCAGAAGAACGTTTTCTAAGTATAAAGTAAGTAATATATGGTACTTAATGTATTATTGAGTGGTTTGAAATCTGGTTGCGATAATACGTAAGTACCACCTATTTTGTATCAGGTCAACAGTATATTTCATGTATGCTTGTGTAGCCGAGCTGCATTTGGCAGGTTGTTTACTGATTCATATTTTAGTGTGTTATTTATATTTTAATCTGTTTAGTACCACAGTGCTGTGATTGGAAAGACTATAACACTGGTGGTTATAAGATTTTTAGATTAAAAATACATTTGTTTGTGGGCAGTGGAGTAGACAAAATCACACTGTCCCCTGTCCTGTGTATATACTTCACAGTGGGTGGCAGTGGTAGTATTCAAACTCTGACCTAGTCTCATGTAATTTTTTTCACAGTAAGTATGATTTGTCTTACTTCCACTGAATGGGCATATGTATGGTAAACTGACCTAGTGTGCATGGAGATGGCTTTTGCATGTGTTTTTAAGGAAGCCTTTATCCTGTATTCAGACATATAAATCTACCTGATATTCCTTTGCAGGCAGCACAATGTAATAAATGTAACATGAGGTCTGATCCTTAGCAACTTTGAAGACTTATTACTTCCTTCACCTAGGTGACTTCATACAGTTTCTTTTTTTGTTTTTTTTTTAATAATTATTAATTCTTTGCTATATGTGTCTGCCCCTACTTCTCACATCTGTGATCCTTGAAATGTTTGCTGCATCTTCCTAAGTAGAATAAAAATTTTTGTGCCACTAATTACTATATACTTGCAAGAGAAAACTTCCAGATCAACACACTCATAGGTGGCCATACCCTATCACTTGTAGACTATTTAATCAGATTTTCTCATTTATGAAGTTTTATCAACTTCTGGTTTAGATAACTTCCAACTTCCTTTAGATGGAATAATATGACAAGGCATTGCCACAATTTCCCAACTTTCTTTTTGAACTAGGAATTGTTTTCCATGTAGCAGTTACACATACAACCTTTGGTGAATACAGTACCCCATATCTACAAGCCCATTATTCTTACACAACTTCTACATCACAAGAAGGTGTATTTTTCATGCATCAAACTACATGTGTAAGACCCAGATAAAATATATAACACATCTGACTTCTGTCAATACCAACTCTACCCATTAATCCCATGGCCTACAAAGAGAAGACAATAGGTAAAAAAGCTAGTTATCAATGCAAGAAAAGGGTCTACATTGGGTATTTCTGCATTTGTACTGAGGTAATAGTGAAATGGTACTAACTGTAATCAACTACCTGATGGCCAGCCTGTTACAGTGTATAAGAAACTATTCTGCTCTTTGGTGTGCCTACTGCCAAAGTATTCCAGTCATCCATTAACTGTGCCTGATCCCTCAGTAGTATCTTTATAAAACCATCCGTAATAATGCCTTTCCTAAAACACACCTTTCCCAAGCAAACACATATTCACACAAAAGTTTTGGGGATAATGACAATCTTTCCATTCTCTTGTGTGTCTCACCTTTGCACCCACCAACAATTAAGACTGTTCAGAACCACTGATATGACTGGATCTATTATATTGTTATAGGGTTAAACATCTTGATCATTAATACAACAAATTCAGTGCAACCATGTAATATAAGTTGCTATTAGACCTGCAGTTTTATCGTGGATATCAGAGTCTTATATATTTTCCATAAACAGCAAATTCTGCCACCAGTGACATAATAAACTTGTGATGTCACAGAATAAGTATCATCAAATTCATAATACCTGCTGGATTTTAGAAATGTTTATAGTTGGCTTAATTCAATACAGAAGCTGGGCTAAGTATTTAAAAATAATGTAAACACTAGGTGTCTATCCTTTGATGCTCATGATCAACTTTACAAACATTTCCTTTTCCACTTGAAGATTCAACTATTTATTCCTTTATCTTTTGTTGACCATGTTAGTCCCACCAAGCTAGTGGACTCTTTCCAGGGGATATCAGGGATAGTATTTATATTTTTAGGGGAACTTTCCCTACTCCTTATTGTGAGGGGGAACATTTTTATGGTTGCACTTCCTGTTTTGTTCCTGGCACAGAGGCAGCTAGGACATATTGTGCAGTAATGAAGGAAGAAGAGAATTGTTCTGTTGATGATAGAAGCGTGGTTCTGTCAGTCAGACAGAACACTGTTGAGAAGTGAGTGAATTGTACAAATAGTCAGCTTTGGACTTTAAACTCCAGGATTTTGAAGAAGTTGTAACTGAAATTGCTTCTGGAGGATTGCCTGATGAAAAGCAGGATGGTTTATTGAACAAAGTTGATCATAGAGAAGAGTCTGAGATTTCATGGTCAGATATGACAGAAAAGGTTTTCAGAATGGACAATGAGTTGGGCAAAAAGGAAATGAGTCATGAGTTGGATGGGGATTAGGTTACGGGTTGGATGTATTCTGGCAAGTCATATGCTGATGCAGCTGGTAGAACAAAAGGCACTGTAGAATTTATTAAAAAGAAAAAAAAATAGTTTTTTTGGATAAGAACAAAAATAATAGATATTTTGTAGGATAATTTAGTGTTACCTATGAGTTTTGAAGCAAAAGACATTAGATACTTGATTCATTTTTGGAAAGATATATTTTGTGAAATGTTATATTTCAGGAAGATGAAGGTAACTGTATTGACAGGGTTGAAAATGAGGAAGAAATTGAAAGTGATGTCAGATGTTGGTGAAGAGAGCGTAAATGTTGTTAGGAAAGGAAATTTGATAGGTGGTAGGGTAAGAGTGTGGAAAAGAAAATTTAAAGAGTCATCACCAAAGATTAAAAAGAAAGGCAAAGAGTAGTTCTTGGTGTTTTTCAGTTAATGAAAATATTGAAAAATCTGAGTATGAAGATCAAGGAATATTTGTACGCATACTCAGAAAATATTCAGTTGGTATAAGAATGTTGTTTGCCTTTCGGCTTTTTCCCGGTAAGGGGTCGCCACAGCAGAACTCCTGTCCGCTAATGATTGGCAGTAGATTTTTATGAAACGCCAAGGTGCCAGCTCGACGCCCAACCTTCAATGAAGGCACGCCCATTTACGCACACATCTTTCGAATGCTACCCAACCGCGGGGAGGACATGCAGACTCAACACAGAAGGCACTCCCAAGCCAAGCCGAGAATCGAACGAGAGAAACCCTTGCTGTGCGGTAACAACACTACTGCCGTACCACCGTGGCATCTCAGTTGGTATAAGAATAAAAATAAGAAAGTGAAAATTTTAAATATTTCCATTAAACTTGAAAAAAACAGAAAAGTAATTTTAGACAGCTTTCAGCAAATGTTGATAGTATTATTAATATTGTAGGGGTGGGGTACTGAAATGGTAGATGCTATTCTATTACAAGATGTAAGATTCCTGACAAGTGAAGAAAGATTGCAAACAGAAAATTTGGTGGGTGGAAATATAATATGAAATGCGTGAAGTGAATGTTGTTCTAGAGTGGCTGTATTGTGTACAAAAAGAACAGTAAAAAATATTAGATGTAAAGTTGGCAAGGATGGGCAATCTGTTTCATCAAATATTATATTATGTGGTGGTTAATATAAAAAATATAATTGGAGGGGACCTTAATTGTGATTTAAGTGAAAAATGTAAAAAGAAAGAGAAACGTTAAAAAAATGATAAAATGTGGTAAGTTAGTTATGTGGAAAAGTCAACGAACTTATAGAATAGGGGCAATTGGATCTGAAACGGATTATTTTTTATTATCAGATGGTTTGGGTGTAGCAGATGGTGATATAGTAAAGACAGTTTTTTTGGACCATTTAGCTATAGGGATGGAGGTGATGGAAGAAAGGGAGTTTATTAAAATAGGTAAGGGAATAGAAATAAAAAATGATAAATTATGGGATGAATTTGGAGAATGGGAAGCATTGCAGTTATGGAGGGATCATATAACCATAAATGATTTTTATAAAAATTAGTTTGAATAGTGGATTGAATTTAAAAAGAAGTATAAAAAGTGTTTTTTTCAATGGCAAGATGACATAAGAAAGGTAAGAGAAGGTGACGTGTGGAAAGATGTAATGAAATGTACTGGAGAACTCCAGATGAATACAAAAGAGTATTTATGGAAAAGGAAATATATATAAAACAAATCAAGAAAAAATTAAGACATTAGTGTTTAAGCAGAGAGATTATTTACAAGGGAGAAAGGAGGAGGTGTTTCCATATTTGAGAAACATAGTAAAGGAGGATATTAGTATAATGAGGGAAATAAAAACATAAAAGAAGAGGTAAATAGATCACAAAAGCAAACTATGAGTACTGCTGTACAGTATTTAGAAAATACATGTAAGAGTTAAAAGAAAGAAAATAAGAGAGAATGGAAAAAAAATCAAGAATGCGTTAAGGAAGAATTTGAAAAAGAAATTAGAATTTGTCAGCATAAATTCAACAATCTCCTACAGGAACTAGACTGGACACCCCTTAAACAACTACCCCTTAGTGATGCTGTACTGTAATTTAATAACACTTTCCTTCACATACTTAATACACTAGCTCCCATTCATATGAAAAGAATGAAAAAGAACTCAGCACCATGGCTTTCTAAGGAATGTAAACACCTGATGAAGCAAAGGGACCTAGCCTGGTCAACCTGGAAATAAAACAAAAGTGAGCAAAATCATGTCAATTTCAAAACACTACGTAACAAAGTGACAAAACTAATCAACAGAGATAAGACGTCATATTATTCCCAGCATCAACTAAAGGATAAAATCAACCCCAGTTAATTTTGGCACTCTATATCTTCTCTACTTAATCCTGGAAGAAATGGAGAGCACACCCTATCACCCGATACCCCTCCATCACAAATAGCTGAAAACTTTAACAAGCACTTCATAAAATCAATTTCAGACCTACTAACTAACACCACTAATGCTGGACCCCCCCACCCTTCAACCTATTCAGACACTGACACCAGGCCATCAACTACTTCTAACCCTGTCATTACTAAACCCCTACTCAACAAAATGTCATAGGTTCAAAGGTTCATTGGTGTGTACTAGACTAATGGTCCTGGAGCCTTTACAAGCCTAGGCCATAGGATTACCCTGGCATCGTGCCTCCCGACCTTAGTTCCTAGTGCCTCTGTCGAGTAGAGCCACTGGAGTGATCCCCGGGGTGAATTTTCTATTTCCCATCCACTCCTCAAGATTTCTCTTGAAGAGGGCCAGTGAGGTGCTCTGCTTGACATGTATGGAAAGTCTATTCCATAGCATGGGCAGTCTCTGGGTTATGAACCTGTCCCTTCAGCATGTTCTTTTGATTGTAGTAATGAGGTTGAGATCTCTGGAGTATGTGGTGTGGAGGGATTGGGATTCCTTTAGCTGTAGCATTTCTAACAGAGCTGGGTCAGACATGGCTTTGTAAGTCAAGCAGAGATCTCCTCTAAGTAGGCGATATGAGACAGAGAATAGTTGGAGTTTTTTTAGTCTGTCCATATAGGACAAGTGTTTAAGGCCTAGGATCCTCTTTGTGAGGTATTTTTGCGGCCTCTCTAGTTGTTGCAGGTGTCTAGTGAGGTGCATGCAAATGGGGTATTGTAGTCATTGAATGGCATAATGAGAGAAAAGTAGAGGGAGGCAATGACCTCTTTCTTCCTGGATGCAAAACCCTTGGTAATGAGAAGTGCCACATAGAAGGACTTTCTGACCACAGTGGCATTGTGGTGGTAAAAAGAGAGATTGCTGTCAACCTCAGTTCCCAGATCTCTTATAACACCTTCTGTGTCCAGTGGATTACCATCAATGTGGTAATTCAAGGGAACCGGGTTTTTCCCAAGGGGGATGACGACACATTTTTTGGCATTGAGCTTACGGTCATGGTTCTGACACCAGTCGTTGGTGTCACTGAGGCCTTTCTGTAGGATATCAACATCACTTGGGGAGTTAATAATATCTCCCAACTTTTAATCATCTGATAACTTTGTCAGCCAGAGTCCCTTCGTGTTGGCCTGGACTTCAGAGAAGTAGATACTAAATAGGAGAGGACCCAGGATCGAACCCTGTGGGACTCCACTCGTGACTGGTTGGCAGTCTGACTTGGAGTCAGCTACTTTCACACTGTGAGTTCTATCTGTGAGCCAGTTTGCAACCCACCTAGTGATATAGGGGTTGATGCCTAGCTTAGTGAATTTTTCTATGATTCCTGAGTGGGAATGGTATCAAAGGCTATTATCAAATAAAATTCCCAAACCGATGAAGCAACTAGTGAAAAATACAAAATATACTGAGAAAAAACAATAACACTGGTTGTAACAAGGCTAAAAACAAAGCATTTAATGGAGTAAGTGCTTTCACAGATACTTCTTCAGACTACAATCAAACAAACAGCATCACATTTAAATACTACAACAATCAAATTAATTATGACATCATACAATTAAGATATAACATACTTAAAGGAACACTGTATAACAACTCTTAAAAACAATAAAATCAATGCTTCAGTGACTTTGCCTTGAGAAAGGGTTTAAGTGAAACCATGCTGTTCAAGCCCGGAGGCTTGTCAGCATGGAAATCGCAAAATCCATTCTTGTTCAACTAGTTCAGTAATATTTTTAAAATCTCCCCCTCTCTTCTTGGCAACTACAATCTGAAGTACTAAAAACTTAAATGTGTGGTCCATGCCTTCCTTCATGTTATGCATAGCTAGTGCACTGTTTTCTTTCATATTTCTGATGTCCCTAAAATGTTCTAATATCCTGTCCTTAAGGCAACGATTCATTTTACCTACATTTACCTTAATTTGGTACTAACCTCCTTGATTATGCCCCCTTTTGAACTGGCAGCTTCCTGCTCCCTTAAGTTTCTATCTTGGAAAATTCTCTTTCTGGTAGCTATTACCTCTACCTTTATTTCTCATTACAAGTTAGACATGGCCTCCAGGAATAGAGCTAACTTTGATTCCACTGTTCTGAAGAGTCTGTTCCAATGAGCCACCCAGGATCATAGGTGCTAGGGATGCTGTCCCAACAAGCAAGAAACGAAGGCAAGATAGACAACTTAACATAAAGACGTTATGTACCTACCATAACATTCCATGCTAGTTGTCTTCATCTTGCCTTCTTTCTTGTGTCCCACCCTCCAGCCCCCTGTCCTATTGGACTGAGAGGAGTTAAGGTTTCACTGGCTAAGTATTTTCTGGTTTGCTTCCTCTACTGACTTAGAGAGTATAACAGATATGCCCAACCTGTTAGTTTGGTCAGATTATTCTTGCTTTGTCTGGGGTTAGCTATTACAAACAAGATCTGGGTAGCTAGTGCTAGGCATCATGGGATATAGGGGTAGCCTCGAGCCAGTAAACAGATCTCGAGCTATAGAAGATGTCCGAGTCAGAGCCGAGGGTCTGCTCCGATCCCAACAAGCAAGAAAGAAGGCGAGATGAAGACAACTAACATGGAACGTTATGGTAGGTACATAATTTCTTTATATGTATTATGCTGTTGGATGTTATGTACACCATATGGGATGATACAAGTGTCATTACTGTAATGACACCTGATGCCTACATTCTTCCTTCATTCCTTTATCACAGTCCCTTCGAACAAGTAATTTAAGGTTCTGAGCTAAGATTTTCTGTATGCTGTATTGAGATAATTGATATGTATGTGGACTGCTGTTTGCATAGTTTCAAAGGTTTGAATTCAGAAATATGTGAAAGTATTATGTAATGTTTTATTTATATTACTATTATGTGTGTAACTGTTCACAACATATGTTATTAAACCAACGTATTCCTGCTTATGTTTTAATCATGTTTCTATTTTTCTAACCCTGCTTGCTCCCATTGGAAACACTTGATTGTGTATTTCATGGCAGATAATTATTAAGGAAATTAAGAGTAACACACCACAAAGATGTTCAAAAATGGCTCAGAAAAAAATGTCTATATCTGTACCTGTCACCATCTCTCTCACTCTCTGATGCTCTGTTCTGCCTCAACACATTTTACTCTTGCGTACTTATTAGGCTAGTGGATGTAATGTACATCTCATGGGATTTTACAGTTGTCAAGATTGCAATGAAGACTAATGCATATATTCTTTTGCTTCAATCTGTTGTCAGATTTTTAACTTTGTTGATATATGGTGTGCTGAGATAAAACTCAAGTCTGTAGATTGCTTTTTATATAGTATCAAGGCTTGAATCCAGAACTACTTAATGTGTTTTATATGACTCTGTTGTGCGTAACTGCTGGCTACATATTTTATTTACATGTCTTTATCCTGATGCTGTATTAATCTGCTTCTTCCCTACTGGAAATACTTTCTTTTTCAGATCCTGACAGAGTAATTATATGATAAACGTAAGAGTAACAAAACCAAATGTGCAGAAATGGCCGATAAGCAACACTCTTCCTTTGTTTCTATCCCTGTCTCCCAATCTTTCTTCTCCATTTTTTTGTCCTTAGCTTTGGTGTGGAGCTTGGCATAGTACAACAATGCTGACTGATGTTAAATGGTGTTTTGAGGTGTCATGGCAAAAGCTGAAGATTTGAATGTCAACCGCATAAGCACAGTTGTCATCACACAAATGTGCTTAGCCCTGCTGTGCTGTACATCTACAGACTGATAGTACTATAGTGAGACAGTTACTGCAACATATTTACTAGGCTGCCAGATATACAATTTATGGGATGTTACAATAGTCATTACTGTGATGAAGCCTGATGCTTACATTTTCCATAGCTTCAGTCTGTCAGCCACCCTTCAAATGTGTAATTTTTAACTTGAAAGTATGATTTCCTATGAGGTATGATGAGATAATCATCCATTCTGTACATTTTCATTTATACTGTCAAGAGTTTGGATCTAATCATTTGTCATACAATTGGGTAATGTTTTCACTTAATCGTATGTGTGTAAGTATGTGCTACATATGTTATTAATACACCACTATTCTTTTTATGTCCTCATCCTGTTTCCACTGTCCTGCCTCTTCTGGATCCATAATAGAAACACTTTATTGTAGACTGCAATACCTCTGAAATGTACAGATTTTCAAAGGATGTCCACATTTATACAGCTCAATGTTTGGTGTGTTCATCGCTACATTTGTGAATTTTGGGCAAATCATTGAGGATTGGAGTCATTAAGTAATACCATATATTTGATTTGCAAAGTTTATAGAGGTCAGTAAATGCATGCTAAGACAAATCCTATTATCCAAGCCAAGTTTCAATTGTATAGAAGCAGTATTTACAATTTGTCCCTTATGTGTTACTTTTACCATACAATATTTTGGATTGTGTCATGCATTATTTTTGCTTTGTATGTACAGTCGGACAGAAGAATCATGATGACAATCTTAAGAGTAACACAAAACAAAGATGTGCACAAATCTCTTTGTATGTCTGTATCCCTGTTTCCAAATCTCTTTGTATGTCTGTATCCCTGTTTCCAAATCTCTTTGAATGTCTATATCCCTGTTTCCAAATCTCTTTGTATGTCTGTATCCCTGTTTCCAAATCTCTTTCTTCTTTTTACCTCTTCTGTCTTATCAAATAAACTTTCTTGCGTCACAGTGTTTCCATACTGCACATTTCAACAAGCAATAATATGCTTGATCCCTCATGTGTTTCACAGTCATTCACAAAATGCTTATAGATTCACAGAGGTAATTGCAACACATTAGGTACAATCAGATTTTATGTTTATAAGCATAGTACAAAAGGCACATGTGGACAATATTGTTGTTATACACACTTAAGCTGATAGGCGTGATGTGGTTGCATTTCCATCCATGTGCTGAAATAAATTATGACACATACCTGTGTGTTATAGATGTAGTGACTGCATTACTCAGTCATGTCATACAGACACATCACATACAATTGCATTACAATAATTGCAACATGCCTCAAATACATGGACATTCCCCAGATATGAGGGCTGTGTCATTATACACCTGTATCATACATATAAAGATTAAAGTACTGCAACTATTATGACAAATGTGTAAATCATAACATAAGAAGCATTAACATAACACATATCTGTTCCGGAGTTCGTCAGATTCATAATGATTTGCATGTGTATACTACATATTTGTGCAGAGGATGGCACCATAAACTACTGCTAATTCCCATTCTAAGTTCAGCGTCTTAAGATACACTTATGCATGTGTTAATACTTTGTCATCAGCTGCACAAACAAGCTTGTCAACATTGTGCTTCAGGGAAAGAATTAAAAAAAAAGTGAGTGAATTGTAGAACTTCTGTATGTTAATGGAGTGTTGTACTCAAGATATATGGATTTCAGTGTGATGTTGACTGAACACACCATTCTGTAAAGTTATGTCTGCACTCCAAGACTTACACTTGGAAATGATTTGCAATTGTGTGGAACCTTTTCACACATACTTTATTAGTGGTATTTAGCAGTGCACTATCATGATTTTGACCTCTGTTTGTATTTCCCTGCATATTATTCAATCATGAGGCAATATCATTAAAAATAACACAGCAAATTATTGCTGTTTGTATACAGTCATCTCAAGCCAAATACACATAAATGTGCGTTTCTAAATCTACTGTTTCACAAGTATGATTGTCATCAAAACACCATACTGTGAAACAGGTACATGTCACTCACACTAATGCAATGTACATGAATGTCAGGATAGATAAATTATCTGAGCAGTATGCAATTACTTGGGATCAGTTCATTGCTGTCACTTCTGCCTGTCAAGATGCAGGCCTTCCCATCCAAATCTGTGATGCTGACTGGCTTCTCTGAAAAACACTGATGTGGCCATCCTTACAAATGTGCATTTTCACACATTTAAAAGCAGACATCTCTTCACCGGATTGGGTAAATAGATAGGTAGTTGACTCAAATCCACCAGTGGTGAACTTCTTTGTGTGGCTGTAGTGTCAGGAAAGTATAACTTCAACAACTGATGTGCTATGTCTATTCCCACTCAGGAGAAACATTTACACTGAGAGATGCCCCTGCACCTCACTTCTATAAAAAAATACTCTCTGCAACACACTGATGAGGTCATCCTGTCAAAAGTGCACTGTCTCTTTGTAGAAATTTGACTTCTCCTTTGGCACTGCTTATTGACGCTGTGCTCCCTAGATTGTGTAAATAGATAGGTAGGAGGTTCAGAACCAATAGTAGTGAACTTATGTGTTTGCTTCTAGTGTCAGGTAAGTATAACTTTATCAACAGCTGTGATGTATCCACTTCCACTCAGGAGAAACATTTAAACTGGGAGAGGACTTCCCATCACCTTCTCCCACATTTAATATAAACATCTTCTTTGCAACACACTGATGATGCCATCCTGTCAAAAGTGCACTGTCTTACTGTAGAAATCAGACTTCTTCTGTGGTACTTTTGACTGATACTGTGTTCTCTTGATTGTGTAATTTGAAAGGTAGGTGGTTCAAATCCAACAGTTTAGAGTGTGTGTGTATGTGTGTGGTTCTACTGTCAGTTAAGTATAGCTTCATCAACAGCTGTGCTCTAGCCATTTCCACTCTGGAGAAACATTTAAATTGGGAGAGGACTCCACCATCAATTTATCCCATTTTACCACAAAAATGTTCTCTGCAACACAGTGATGAGGTCATCCTGTCAAAAGTGCATTTTCTAACTACAGAAGTCAGACTTCTCCTGTGGTGCTTGCAGTTAATATTGTGCTCTCTAGATTGTACATGTAGATAGAAGGTCTAACTCTAATAATGATGAACTTGCATGTCTGTGTGCTGCATAAGTGTCAGGTAAGTATAGCTTCATCAGCAGATGTGCTTTGTCCATTTCCACTCAGGAGAAGTATTTAAACTGGAAGAATACTCACCCTCAATTTATCCCACTTCAAACATCTTCTCTGTAACACCAAACATCTTCTCTGTAACAAAGTGATGAGGTCATCCTGTCAAAAGTGCAATCTTTCCCTGGAGAAGTCAGACTTCTCCTGTGGCATGTGTAGTTGTACTGTGCTGTCTAGATTGTGTAACTATGTAGGTAGTTTGAAACCAACATTGTTTAAATAGTGTGACTGTGTGTACTGTCTCATGCAATGGGTTCCATCACAACACCTCTTATGTACACTTCCACTTAGGAGTCACATTTGCACTGGCAGAAAGATGCTCTGCAAATTTCTAGCATCCCCAGGCAAAACCCAAATATGGAAACAACCTTATTAGTTAATGCTTTAAAAAATGCATTATTTCATATTTGTAATACAACTTCTCTTGTGGTGCTGGCTGTTGATACTATATTCTCAAGACTGTATAACTAGACATGTAGGTGGTCTGTATCCAGCAGTGATTTACTACTGTGAGTGTGTGTTTCTTTCATGCTGTGTAGAAATGGCTATACACACATGGAATGTGTAGTGTTATTGTGCTCTTACACCACTTTCTTTCTTTCTTTTTTTTAGTTCACTCACAATCTGATTTTTATTAATCTAGTCATACATTAAAGATACTGGCTTGGCTTCTGATAATGGCCTTTCAGGGAAAACCATTTCCACTGCAATTATGTAGAGTCAAAGCTGATGTAGTAGATAGTTTTATTATTTTATGTTACTATTACAGTGCCATGTAAGTAAAGCAATACATATTTTATGGATTATACATTTTTTGGCCTATAATTTTTTTTTATATTTTATTTTATTTTTTTTTTATTTTAAACAAGAAACATCTTTATTAAAAGGACTTGAACCTGTCACTTCTGCATTACTCCAACAAGGTATAATAGTCCTGAAGTGAAGTCCATGTAGCATGCCTATCTTACCAGGCAAGAAACCAGGAAAAATATAGATTTGTGTTAGATTTAACAGCAGTTAATGCAGTACTAATACCAACTTTCTTGTAGTTCCTAATCTTGATATAAGTCCAACCTGATTAACTGCTACTATCTTCTCACTGACAGATACTTCTTCTGCCTCCTTTTCTATTCCTAAATACCCAGATGGCCAGCATGTGTTTGCATTTACATATAGAGGGCTTTGACTAGATTACTGCAAGGATATGTTGAATCACCTACTCTTTTCTTTAGAGAAACAAAGAAACAATTACACAAGATAGAATGTCCATGCAGTTCTACCCTATAGCATTATGTGGATGATTTACTTTTAGCTTCTAAATTATCTCATGACTACAGACAGGATACTATCTTTCTTTTAACCCAGGTAGCAGAATTAGGGTTTATAGTCAGTGGACAAACTGCCGTTGTGAAAGTATCAGGTTCAATATTTAGGACATCTTATTTCAGAAGTTTCTATACAATGTTTGCCATCATGCATTGCTGAAATACAAGCTGCACCACACCCTACTACATTAAAACAGTTACTGGATTTCCTGGTACTGATAGGTTATTGTTGACAATAGATTTCTAACTTTGCAGTAGTAACACCATTACAAGAATTACTAAAAAGATACCCCTGAACCTTTACCCTGGCAAAACTGCCATTAAAAAGGTTTATTCAATTAAAAACCCTGCTTTCAAACCCTTCTACACTTGGAGTACCAGACTATTCAAAAATAATTCCCTTGTTTTGTTGCAAAAGAAATAAAGCATTAGGATTATTAGCATAATGTAGACATGATGTTTTTGCCCTGCTACTTATTTTAGCACAAATTATGCAGTATCAGCAGTCTTCCCCCCTGCCTTAAGGTGGTACCTGTGATGGTGCACTTGGAAGAAATGTCAGCTGCTGTGACTCTCAGGAATGAGATTTGCATGGCAGTTCTGTATTCTGTAGAGGCATTGTTACTAAAAACTAAGATGCAATATTTATCTGCAGTATGATTGTCTAAATATGAATTATCTTTACTTAATAAGCCTTCTTTTCAGATTGGTCAATGTCTACCATTTAATCCTGCTGCTTTAATTCCCACAGTGGATGAAGGAGAACCCCATGATTGTATTGTAGTTAATTCTGTGCTTCCTCATAGATGAGGTTTAAAAGATATTTCATTACTGAATCCTGAATTGCTTCTTTTTGTTGATGATTCCTCTGAAGAAAAGATGAAATATTAGTAGCAGCCTTTTCTATTTGTACCCAGGACAGACTTTTGATAATGGGACAAGTAAATGGAAATGTGTCTGCTCAGATAACTGAACTCATAGCTATTACTGAAGCTTGTAAACTGGCAAAGGGCAAAACAGTTACAATTTTTACATTCTCATGTAATACTTATGAAGTAGTTCATGATTTTGGGATACTTTGGCAAGAAAGAGGGTACTTACCTTCAGCAGAGCCAGTTATTAAAAATGTTGTTTTTGTTCATAAACTATTAAATGCTCTACTGCTACCAAGAGAACTTGCCACACATAAAAATGTTGATTCTTACATTTCTAGAGGTTAACAGTTTTGCAGATATGGTGGCAAGACAAGCTGTACTGTCTTATTCTGTTCAGGCTTCATTTTTGCAGCAATTTCATTAGACTAACATCAATATTTCTTTACAGGAAGTATTGTCTTTCCAGAGACAAACTGAGGACTCTGAAAGGATGCTTTCTCAGGACCCTTTGTGGCACCACCCAAATAGATGGCTGGTAGTTACTCAAATTACTTAACTCAATTGGTATTAACTTACCACTTAATTTTTCTTTTAGGTAAAAATACCTTAATAAGCTATGTTTCAAACGAGTGGCATTCCCCTCATCTTTCAGAAGTCATTTAACATTTTGTAAATATTTGTGTAATATGTTCAGAGCATAACATATCAAGGACTGTGCCAGCACCCATGCAAACCTTGAAAATGCCATTGGGGCCATTTTGTACTGTACCAAACTCCCACAAACACAAATGTTTATCTACGTCCTTCCCATTGTTGATGCTTTTTTTCTGGATGGGTAGAAGCATATTGTTGTGCAAAGAGAGATGCAAACATTGCAGCTAAAAGGCTCCTTCAGGAATTGATACTGAGATTCGGTGTTCCTTGTTGTATTCAGTCAGATCAGGGTGCAAATCTTACTAGACAAATAATACAACAGATCTGTAAAATGTTGAATATCAAAATGCACTACCATTACCATTACAGATTACAAGCTTCAGGAATTGTAGAGAGGGCAAATCAGACCATAAGGATTTGGCTTGCTAAATTGTGTGAGGAGACTGGTCTTAAATGGCCAGAATCGTTACCTTTAGTTTTATTCAGTATGCAAAATGCAGTTAGGACAACTAGGATGTTACCCTTCATGAAATTATCATGGGTAGACCCATGAGAATGCCTGCTACATCCCTGCCTAAAAATTTGTATTTACAAAATGTAGATGAATCTGTTTTTTTTTTTTTGTACTGTAAGTCTCTCTGTTCTGTTTTTCAGCACTACTACAATACTATTTCTGAGGTTCTAAGACAGTTTATGGTAAATAATCACCAAGACCTGCAACCAGGACATTTTATCTACATTAAATCCTTCACTCAAACATTATCTGTGCTTCAGATGGAAAGGACCTACTTGGTTTTACTTACAACCACTACTGCCATCCAATGTGAAGGACTGTGCACCTGGATCCATGTGTCACACATCAAGAAGACTCCCCCGCCCCTGTGATGAGTCCAGCCAAGATATCATCAGCATCATCCCTCTGAAGCAGCAGAGCCTATTGCAAATCATACTGGAAAAAAACAGCGATATCATTGCACTCAAAATCAAAGATTAAAGACTTTTTCATTTTGCCATCCAGACCATATCCAGAAGAGGAATCAAGTGATTTGCCATTTGAATCAAATAATAATTCTTTTTATTTGACATCAGTGTTATTTTTGGTTTACCATCATAGTGTTGAATGCTAAATGGGTGAAAATGAATTGGTTGAATACACTATATTGAATGATCAAAATGTTGAAATAAAATTTGTCTAAACTCACAATGTCGAAGATATCGAATTTGCCCATTTCTGCACTGTAGTGCAATCTTGGAGTTGGTATATTTAAGTAGGGGGGGGTGGTGCAGGGGAGCATAGCCCTCCTGCAAAATAGTAGAGGTGATCTCATAGCTTTTTCAGTGAAATGATTTTAGATGTTTTGATCATTCAATGTTTTGGGTTTAGATATTATTTTTCGACCAAATGATAATTAGACATTATGGCATTCAACCATATGTAGGTAAACCTTATTTTTCCTTGCTTCAGAAATAAACATCAAGGAGTCATTATTCATTTGGGACAATAGACCACATAATGTATCAAGTAACCAAAAATCATTTGTGGGCTCGAACACAACCAACACTTCCAGCTGGATTTTATTTGAAAATTGACTTTATATGAACTATAAATGAACAATCCAACATCCATGTTTGCAGTTTCTTCAAAACTCTCCCCTGCCCCAACATGCTTGATTTTTGTATGGCCCTGTTATTGGTACAGGTAGTATCATTTTCATCATCCTTTTATTTTGCCTACTACTGTCATCTGGAACTGAGTACATCGTCATCTGCAACCATCAGAACTGTAAGTACTGAATAATTTCTTATTAGAGTTAAGCATATCACTAAAAATAGGGACAGGCATTCAACCAGAATTCAAGAACACCTGATTGGCACCATAAATTCAGTACTTTTTATGCTGTGTTATGCGTATACCAGGACTCTTAATGTTAGTGACCGTTCGGTTTGTGCACATATACATCATGCACATGATGGGGGGATTTCTTTAATTCCAATACCAGAAACTGATATAGAACTCCACTCAGTATTTCACACTACTTTCCTCACTAGAAACTGAAATGCTCAACACACCTCTGCCCCCTTTTCAGTAGTACCACTTCAATTATCAATGACTGTTAAAGGACATATTTATTACCTTAAAAATGAAACACTTTTTGTTGGAAACGGCATTTGCAATTTCACTTTTTAAATGTATGATAGTGATGGAGGGTTGGATATGGCACCATTACATGAATGCCATTATATCTGCATATCCCTGGTAATCAACAGACTGGTCAGGTTGTTTCTTTACAGTCTGTGGTATTCCAGTCATATGACATACGGACACGTTACCTGATGGAAAGATTTGAAATGCTTGTAGCAGGAAAGATACACAAAACATTATGATTCTAACTTGGAAATAGATGTTTCTTGGGTTTACCATCATGCTGTTCAAAAGACTGCTTTTAAAGGACTAGCTCACATAGATCTTGGAGATGGTGTTATTTCTGAAGAAGGAATTATACCAACTTATGAGGCAGTAAAATCTATTTGTGAGTTTATGCAAATTACCTAAGCTTTTAGAAATATTAAGCAATGCTAATTTTTAATCAATAAATTAGATCACTCTTGAAAAGACAGTCATGTGCACAGTAGAGGTGCAAAACAGAATGGCATTTGACTTCACCCTTGCTTCTGGGGGGGGGGTACCTGTGCACTCATCAAAACAGAATGCTGCTCTTTTATTCCTGATAAGACTGGTAGCATCTGTAGTTACCTAGAGATTATTCGGAAAGTTGCTAAGCTGCCTCATGCTAATGAAGCTATCAGTTTCCAGTGTTCATGATTAACTAATCTGTTTTTCTGGTTGAGAAGGAGGTATGTTGAAATGTTTCATGCTAATCACCATTATTATCTTATTCTATGGACATACTTTATGTGTAAATCTTTAATTCTTAAACTTTTAGAATCAAGGAAAAGCATTACCTTACAAAGTGTGCAAATAAATAAAACTGAATCATTGCCACTGACCACATTAGTTAGAAGTTATAGTGAAAAAATAAGGAAAATGGACTATTACAAGATTTTAGTATAGTTTATGAACATTTATTTGAGGAGGAAATATGTGATTGAAAATTATTCAAGCTGTTTTTATTCTATCAAAGTATATGCATGTTTTATTGGAAATAAGCCTATATTTGTAAAATGACTATGTAAACACTTAGCATGTCAGGGGAAGAAGGAAACTGTGGTGTTCACTTTTTTAATGGGTCAGTGGCTATATTTTAGATGTTACAATAATGTTGCTTTTAATCAAAAATAGTTCAAATGATTTAAACTTTTTATTTTTCAGGGAGAAAATACCTTGATTTCCTAGCATCTGACATACGTGTGTTCTTTACAGTAAATAAGATTGTTATTCTCTGCTTAACTGTGTTGTGTGAAAGTTATTTTATACCTTAACATAACAATATTGTCACCCACCTACCTGCTGTGTACATATATTGCTGGGGATTCCTTTTACAATAATTGCTGTCCATTTTTCACAGAAAAATGCTTTGCTTAACACTGATGATGCCATATGGTGAAAATTGCTTTTTCAAATAGTAGCAGTAAGCCTTCCCTTCTGGTATGAGGAAATGAGACAATGTTTTGTATGTTTTTGCTTAGTAAGCCATAGGTTTGTATCTGTGATTATCTACACAAGTTGCATGATTGAGATTCTACTGTCACAGTGATGACTGTATTATGCATCATATGTGTTTGGGTATACTTATCATCATGCAATATTATATGACAATGAGACATATTGCACCACTCTTTTAACCAAATTACAGGCACACATATTCCTTGCAGCAATAAGATGATGTAATGGCATCAGATATGCACAGATCTCACAGTTGTAGTAAGACTTCCCATGGTGCATTCAGTCTTCATAATATCACATTGTTTCTGCTGTCACAGAGCTAGGTGTTCAGAACTTGTAGTGAGTGACTATAAACACTGTGTGTCAGTATACTGATATGCATAAATGACATTCACCAGAGTTTCAATGTGTTGAATTATAATGGGAGAGGTCACCTCCATCCCTTTTATTTTAAACAACTGGTTTGCTACACAATCCTATGATATAATGACTTTATATAGGTGAAGGCTCACAGTTGTATTAAGGCTTCCACTGTGGTGTGTGTGATTAATACACATTTTGTCAGCCTGTGGACTTACATAGGCAGCTATTCAATTCCAGCAAAGAACACCTTTATGTGAGTTATACTGATATGACAGAATCACCACTGTATTAAGTTATGTGTATCCAATTTTATGATGGAAAAGCAACTTTCAACACATTTAGGGATTTCATGGCAGTGAAAAATGAGTTTTGGGATGTTTGTGGTGTGAGTACTCCTGTAGAACATACAGTTAGTACTGAGTTGTACAGCGTATCTACACAGATAGAGTGTGGTTTGAATCTGGGACTGTGTGTGTGTACAAAACAATGTAGATAAAAAAATGGCTTGTCCAAGCAACATTGATAATGGACTTTTTGCAGTTTTGTGAATGTTAACATAGCTCTGATAATCATTTACTAGATAAATTAACATGAAAGCCCTTTCTTACTTTACACCTTGATTTATGTTAGTTGTGGCAAGCTCCATTGATATCTCATGTGGCAGATGCAGTCAATACACAGCTCTGCAAAGTGAGTAGCATGACTGACAGGGATTTTAATCTATTAGCATCTGTCTGTTGTGTAGCTGGATCACACAAGAGTGGCTTAGACAAAGAAAGTAGTTATGGCATAATCAGATGCCCACATTTTTAAGGCCTCTACTTCAAGTAAGGAGATCAGTACCCATTACAATAGGAGACTGACGTAATCCTTTTAGGGGTATTCTTCATGGCACAACTGATATGCCTCTATCTGTGGTGTCAGTGGTTGATACACATCTCTCTGTGATTTGCCCTGGCATGTGTTTGAGCGTGGCAAGATGCAGATGCTGAGTATGTCTCTGATTGGTCACAGGCATTATTTGTTTCCAGATAATAAAACTCTGCATCGCATGTCTTCATACAAATGTTTATGTACTACTGTAATTATTTTACTCACATTTTAGAGCTTTATAGGACATGCATGACATGCTGCAAAATCATCAGAGAGAGTAAGTGAGACTATGTTATGAGACTTTCTTGAGGGTTTGTGTTGTTTAGTTGAAGTTATGGTACTCTTTGTTGTAATTCCTTGTGAGAATCCCCAGTATAATGATGATGTAGTAGATGTGTACCATTTAGCAAAGAGAACATTAATTACTGAATTTCATGAGCTATTTCTTTTCATTTCTTTTTCTTGGTAAGGATGTAATTGAATTATTCTCTGTAATGCTGGCTTTGCCAATGTGTGCAATGACCAATGGGCAAATGATAACATTTGTCACAGGTCAGTGTACATTTGGTGTATGTGCAATACAACTATACAACAGCTCACTTACTAATACATATTAATGCTTCACATGAGTGTGTTGTATATTATTGTAGTGCAATACAGTTCTTACTCTTGATTTTAACAAGGATCAGTTCAGGGGTATATATCATTTAAACTATACTGTCTTCACATCTGTAGTTTAATACAGTTGTTCTAGTCAGCATGCCTGGTGTGGCAATTACACAAGGAAGGACACATGTAATTTCATTGCTTACACTATCACTAGTGCAGCATAGTCACAAATACTGTAATTGTAGCCTGAGAGTTGCTAAATTTGTCGGGTTCATATTATAATACCGAATGCTGAAAACAGCGAATGGTGTTACATTGACACATATTCAGCGGACGCTGAAAATGTTGAAACCACAGAACAGTGATTTTATTTCCTAGGGAAAGAAATCTCTGTTCCAACCCCCCCCCCAAAAAAAACATTAAATACTTCCTGACACATACACACATACCCTAACCCTAATTATACCTCCCCAAAAAACAGTAAACAACTAAATACACATATGCACGTAACCCAACCATACATCTAACAAAAATAAAACAGTAAACTTTTTAAAACATATGCACTTACCTTAACCTGCACCCTAACCCTAAGGTCAGTAACTCTCATACATTTACATAAACAGTTCCAAACACAAACACACTTACCTTAACCCTAATCCTACCCCCCAAAAACAAAAACAGCTAAAAACACACACACACATGTAACTCAACCATACATCTAACGCAAAATAAAAACAGTAAACACTTTCATACATATGCACTTACCTTAACCCGCACCCTAACCCTAAGGTCAGTAACTGTTGCACAATCACGCTCAGGAGCTATACTGGATGAGGGGCCACACTACACTCCAGAACAGGCAAAGCAACAAAGTGGTCAAGCGACTTCTTTATAGGGAAAGAATTTGCTGAGCAGCTGCATCGCTGTTTTGCCTGTTCACCCTACATGTGTCGATGAAAATGCATTTGACAAAATGCATTTTCGTCATTCTAATATGAACCCAATTTGCCCATTAGCTGATGTATTATTGTCTTAGTACTGGCATGGCCTTTTATTTTGTTCATGTCTTGTTTGGGCTACCCATACATTTGTAATATATGCAAAACTACATCCCAGGCATATTGAGATACATCTTGACATTCAGAAACACAATCCATTTGTCAGGGGATGGACTACACTTGACTCATACATTGATTTATGTGCATTTTTTGCATATGCCATGTTAGCGTGACTCATTTTGCATGCATGTATGTCACATCTGCTATAGTTAGACAAATTGTAATGTTTATATCAGATCATCATTCTGTTTATATTCTGGTCAATGGACACCAATGTGTATGCGTCATGTCCCTCAGTATTTTGCTACATACACACACACAGCATGTACTACTGATTACTAACTTCTACCATTGGCAACAGACATGTTGGTTAAAAAAGTGTTTATTTTCATCAATTAATACCATAACAGGAATAATTGCACAGACATCCATCATTCTTCAAAATATTTCCACACTGTCTCAGGCATGTACACTGCCATAGCAACTGTCAGTATTGTTTCCTACATACACATAAGGCATTGCCAGCCTCAGAATTCTTTAACCTGTATGTGTGTTCTGACATCAGGCATGTGGATGTAATGTATTACCTTTAAGCACTCCCACAGTATACATTCCAATTGCAGAGCAATTCAATGCACCTGCCACACATGAGTAGCTGGGCATTCTCTGTACAGTCATGTGAGGGACAAAAATATTCCTGATCATGACACAAAACATGTATAGTGGCAACAGTGCATTTAGGTTTTACGAGTGTAATTATACTAATTTTTATCATTTGCATTAATATACTGCACATGCTTGGCTAATACATGTTTAAATATTCAGTAGCCTTTTTATGGTTATAAGTTACAACAAACAGCAATGTCCCTTTCTGAAGTGCATGAGCCAACACATGCAGGGTTCATTTATTTGTGTTTGTACATGACGGACTTGAGAATACATCATATTGTCATTTACAACAGATAACATTCTGTATATACACCTGATATGTAATAACTGTAGTGTAGGTTCATAGGTAGGTACTAGGCTATTGGCCCTAGGGCCTATATTAGCCTAGCCAAATGGTACCCAGGTTTTTGCCACCCAAGAAAATAATTTTCCTGTGCCCACAGAAGTGATCCCCGGGGTGAATTTCCTATCTCCCATCCAATCATCAAGATTTTTCTTAAAGAGTGCTAATGAGGAGCTTTGTTTGATATAGATAGGTAGTGTGTTCCAGAGTATGGGAAGTGTCTGGGACAGGAATCTATCCCTACAGCATGTTCTATCTATTGTGGTGACAAGGTTTAGGTCCCTAGAGTATATTCAGATATCTACTAATGTATCTACTATCCTTGCTAACTGCTGTATGAAATAAGCATTTTATAAGCATGCATCACATTTACTCCACTTTGTTACCCTGTAGCTTTGTGTCCCTCTCATATCCTTTGACAGCATTTCTGTTTTTATTTATGTATGTGGGTCAATACAGTGAACCTGATTACTTTATTATGGCAATATGAATAATTATTTATGAAGAAAATGCTCTTTGTGCACTAATCACATTTATTACCTGACTGCAGTTTCCCCGTTGAGCTTCCCTTCTTCTTTTTTGTGCACTAATCCCAATAACTGACACTTTCCCTGTGTAACTTCCCCAGCATCTTAATTCTTTCAGTAAAGTTGCCCTTGTCTTGCATTATGCTGTGTGTGTTTGCTCACTAGGTTTGCCTGCAGACATTTTTTGTTTATTGTGTGCTCTAGCTGCTATGCACCATTATATGGCCACTAACACTTGGGTTGACCATGAACAGGTGCTGCTGAATGCATAGGCTTGCTTAGCAGCTTATATATTCATTGAGCACCGGTGCTAATCATTCTAATATACAAATTGTGAAGACTTAGAGTGAAGTGCACATGACTGTTAATGAGTCCCCAAGCTAATTATTAAAGAAATGTATTTTTGACTTGCCATTTGGCAATCTAATCAGCATGGAGAAAAGAAACAGTCAAGTTGCCATAGTGAATTTGAATAAATGCATTTTATTAAAACACGTACCATGAATATACATACAGCCAACCATAACATTAACTTTTTCTCAGAGCTTTGCCTAATCAAAAATGTTGTCAAATTTAGCTAGTCAAATCACAATTAAGACTTTTATACAGTTACCACAATTCTGGGCAGATAAATGTTCTAAGACTTACTTTTGTAATGTCATCAACACCCCATGCACCAGCTCACTATGTGTGCTGACCCTAGCCCTTCTCCAGCACATACCCTCAGCACTACACTTTACCTTAGAAAAGTCCATTCCATAACACACCACTACATATGACACCGAGATACACACCTCACCAGCAGCATGCACACAGCACTAAACCTATCTCATTAATCAGCGCTTACTCTAACCAAACTACAGATGCTATGAATTTAATGAAGAATAGCCTAAAAATATGAGGTAAAAATCTGGACATTCTGCAAAATTTTGATTAGTTGAGAGGGAAGGTGGTTGTGAATGTGATCACCAATATGCAAGGTGGACTACTTTCCAGGTATAGTAGTGGAGGTCATCACAAGAACAGGAGGATTACTGTTCTCCTCATATGGCTGTGAAGGTAATGAACTGGACAGGGTATGTTGAGGCTCACATACGGTTGTGCAGATCATCACTAAGTTAGGAGGCTTACTGTCCTCAAGTATGACTGTGCAGGTAATGACAAAGATAGGGTCATACTATCCCAATTTATGTTTTTGCAGGTTATCACTAAGTTAGATATAATGTCACCTTTTTTTTAATTTCTCCAAATCCCTTGGGTTTTTAATACCATGACGAGAATGGACCCCATTCCTAAGTCAAAGTATGATTAAAGTTCATGAAATTAGTATTGTTTCACTCTTTGATGTCAGCCAAAAGTGCTCTTCACAGCACCCGCAATGGGCCCAGTAATGTGTCCTACTGCAGTTCGTATGGAGTCACATGTATTGGTAGCATATCTAAATAAGATTTTAGACTCTTTCTTTTATAAGACCCATTGCTCCTTCTACTATAGGAACTATTTGCGTATCTTTCTTCCATATTGCTCTCATTTCTGCTTACAGATCCTGATATTTTATAACTTTATGTATCTGTGTGTGCAGGACACTGAAGTCACTGGGTGTGGTGATTTCAATGATCAATGCTACTTTTGTCTTCTTTTCCCGGACCACGTTATCCAGTTTTCTAGCATGTATCTTTTGAATTGTTGGTAATGGATGATCCCATGTGATCTACACTTCATCCTTTTCTATGATGCTTTGTGGCTCATGTTTCCAGTGCTTTTCAGCCACTTCAAGACCATCATGTTTGCACAATCCCTAGTGCACCAGCCTCGCCACATTATTGTGCCTTTCAGTATGCAGTCCTTCTGCCATTAGTATGTCACATCCAGCAACGAGATGTGTGACTGTTTCCAGCTCAGTTTTACAAAACCTACACTTGTTTGTTTCTCCCACATGTTCATTCGACTTTGTAAACCAGCATGTACATAGCCCACTATCTTGAGCCTCCATTATTAACCTTTCATCTCTTGGTTTGAATTCACCTCTCCTTAATCATTCCTGCATTCATTCCTGATCAACATGAGGTTCTTCCAGAAGTTTTCTATACTTGCAACTATATTTATGCATTTTCCACATGTCTTGCCTTTTCATCTGATCCTTCACCTTATATGCTTTCTTGTGTTTTTTTTTTTTTTTTTTTTTTTGGCACATTCATTTGCTGCCTGATTTTTATCTACTTCTGGTTTGATCTCCATTCCTGCTTGATGCCAATATGCTTCTGATAGGTTAAGCAGGGAAGTTATCTTAGATTTATTCTCCTCATGTTTCAAAACTGTCACTATGTTTGGGTCTTGTGAAGTCAGCAGATATGTGTGGATTCCTCCGATTGCAGATCTGTACATGTAATCAATTTCAAGGAGGCCCATCCCTCCTTCAGAACAGGAAATATATAATCTTGGTATGCACTGATTTCTATAGACTATTTGGTGAGCATGAAGCATCCTTTTCATTTTAATATCTAATCTGTCTAACACATTTTGGGGCCAATTAATCTCTCCAAAACTGTAAGTTGGGACAGGAAGAGCAAATTGGTTTATAGCCTGGATTTTGTTCCTAGATGTTAATGCTGTTTTCAGGATTAATTTAAGTCTTCTAAAATATTCGTAAGTTTTACTTGCATTTGTTCATGTTTTATTGCTGCTCCTTCATCAATTCCAAAGTATTTATACACTCCCTCTTGCTCAAATTCTTTTATATCACATTATTGTCCCAAACGGATGTTTTCCTGGTGATGCAGTTTTCCTGCTTTAAAGGTTGCTTTTGCACATTTATCAAGGTCAAATGACATTCTAATATCATCTGAAAAAATTTTGACAACCTGCAGCTGTGCTTTCAGTTCCTCATCTGATGAGCTATACAGTTTTAAATCATCGACAAAATGCCAAATTATAGCCATGGCCTAAGCTGTTAAGTAAACAGCTTAATGGGTTAAGGGCAAGGCAGAACAGCAGCGGTGACAAAGAGTCACCCTGGAATATCCCCCTTTGAATTTTTATCTCTGGAATAATAATTTGTCCTTTATCATGATTTAATTGCAAAGTAGTCTGTCTGTTTCATGGTTCAGTGTAACGTAGTTAATCAGTGTATGATGTATCTTATACATTTTAAGCACTCCTTTATCCATGAATGTGGGATAATATCAAATGCTTTTTTGTAGTCAATCCATGCCATACTTAGATTCTTCCCCTATTCACCGTTCTCCATTATGACTTTATTTAACAACAAATGATCCTTTTTTCCATATGACTTTCTTTTATTGCCCTTTTGTTCTACTGCTATAATTCAGTTTTCTTCCAAATGACTATAAACTCTGTCAGCATCAATTGCCATGTATAGTTTATATGTCGTCGGAAGACAAGCTATCGGTCTGTAATTTTTGGGATAGCTTGCAGGTTCACTCTTAAGTAGGAGCATTGTTTTACCTGTTGTTAGCCAGATTGATGTCTGTTCAGGGTATGCATATAAATAGTTCTTACTCATGGCTAGGTCTTCATGCAAAGATAGTAATACTTTAAACAAAAAGTTAGCACTGCATCTGGGCCTGGGGTTTTCCAGTTAGAGGCTTTTCTTAACTTTGTTTCAATCTCTCTGGCTGTTACTTCATCCCATTTCATATCCTGTACCTTAAAACTTCTTATTCTTTCTTTTACTTCTTCTATCCATTTAGCATCTTTGTTATGTTCCATGGGATCTTCATAGATACTTCTCCAAAATGCATCTATTTTTCTTTTTGGTGGTCTTTCAACTCCTTTTACCTTGTTTCCCAATTCTCAATAAAACTTTTTTGGGTCATCACTAAATTGCCTATTTTGTACTTTTCCTTTATATTTATCTGTGTTTCTTCTAAGTTTTTCCACCTGTGCTGAAATTTTTAATTTCTTATTTGCGATAGTGCATGATAGCTCCTGGTCTGTTCTAATACTGTGCATTGTTTTTATCACATCTATCTTTCTTAGCATTTTTGTTTATCTATTCCCTCTTCTATAGTCTTCCAACAGTGAGACTTCTTGTCTTAGTTGCTTTATATTTTTCACTATTCGATACTTCCATGATGGTATTCGATTTCTCCCCTTCCTTTGCATCACTACCATGTGCTCTTGTGGTAGAACTTTATTAGTTATTAATTTAGCTGCTCAGTAACATATCCTGTTGACTTTTATTATATTGGATGGATCTCTATGGACAGTCCTAATTACTGTGTTCATTTGTTTTATCAGACTTCTGACTTTTGGGGTTTTATTGACCTTTTGTAGTCTATTTCTTTCATTGATTTTAATTTATCTATCTATGTCCATTAAATCAAGCAACTCTTCCCTTAGTTCATTTTCTTCCAGACTGAGGGCACATCCTTTGTTTTCCAGTTCCTGGAGGCATTTTATAGAAAGTTCTATTGCATCTTCCTGTGGCACCTTATCTTCAATTTCGTCCTGTGCCATCTGTTGCTCTGTCATATGGGAACTCACTTGCCTATCAGTCTTCAACATTGACTGCATCAGAGTTTCCACAGTCTCCTGTTCCTTCCCTTGTTGTCTAGCTTTAATTGAACATTTATACTGGTTTCCTGTGGAAGGCTCCAAAATATCTTGATATGGCACCTAACCAATTGTTTCCTGTTCCACTGGCCCCCTCTAATTTGGATAATGATTGCTCTGTCCTGTTGTGGTGCTTTCTGTATTAGATTTTCTACACTGAATCCTTCACTTTGCAGGTGCTCCATAACCTTCATTACTGATGCCCCTTTCTACTTTTCCTCTTTGTCTCCTTATTTTTTGCATTGTAAAGTTTTCCATGTCCAGATTCCTTTGCCTGTATTTCTCTTCAAATATCTTTGGTGCTGCTCTTTTTGTATTGGTTAGTTTTGCTTTCTCCTTGGCATAAATGTTACACCATATTGTCTCTTTTTCTTTCCCATGTTCATATTTCTTCTTCAGATGTCTCCTGATCTTCCTGATTCTCCTTACTTTGGGGACTCATTCCATCATGCTGTGACATAGTCTGTGTTAGACTTTCCACATTAAATCCTTCACTCCACAGATACTCCATAACTTCATCTTCTGTTTCTTTAACTTCTGCTTTACTAATCTTCTTTTCCACATTACATCTTTGTGATATTAATTTCTTAATGTGAAGTTTTTCATGTCTGGATGACTTTGCCTGTTTTGAATACCTTTGTGGCTGCTTTCCCTATATTAATTAATTTGGCTTTCTCCTTTGCATAAATATTGCACCATATCAAATCTCTCTTTCTTTCCCATGTCCATATTTCTCTTTTATACTTTTCAAAAATGTCTAGGTTTTGTTGTTTACATTTTTGCACTTCCTCAGATGCTTCTTTTTCCAACAGATTTCAAACAGATCAAAGCTTATTGATCTATATACTGTTTTTCAAAAATCTGTTGTACTAATGAATGCAAATTTTTATTTGAAGCTTCTGACAGTTTTTCCTGTGAAAGTATTTTTCTTTCCTCTAATTTATCTCTTAATTTCTTTATATATTCTCTGTCTGGTAATTCTTAGCTTTTTGCATAATAGTAACAATACATAATTTCTTTCTTATCCTCAATAGTCCACTCTATCGTCTTTATGGCTCTTCTTTGGCTTATCCGTTTTTCTGATTTTTGTGAACTACTACTTCTTTCTACTACAAGGGGGCGATCCTCACATTGGCCCTGACCTGGCCCCATTGTAGGAATGTTTCCGGATTTTGAGGATTCAACACTGTCATTTTTTCCATTCCTGGCACTAGTGTGCCTACAAGGATTGGGCACTGGCACTTGTGCACCCAGCTATCTTTTTTCATTTTTGACTTACTTCTGTCCATGATATATTCTATGCTATGCTATGCCTTGGTGAGATTTTGTGAAAAAACAGGGTCCACCTAGTGAAGGTACTCACCAAGACTTGAGGACAAATTCAACTCCAACATTACTACTCTCCTTTGCTTGCTGACTTTTAGGACCCCTCCATTAAGACCCCCCTTGTATGATCGTGCAGGTTATCAATAAAATAGGAGGTATCCTGTTTCCCATGTTTAGGTGTGCAAACCATCATAGGAACACAGGATCATAGGAGGTTAATAGTCTAATGGCCCTAGTGCCTTTTTAAGCCAAGCCAAACCAAGCCATCCATCCCCTAGTTTTACCAACTGTCAATGTCCACAGGCTAGAATAGCTTTGGTATACATCTGTGCCTTAGGGCCTATACAAAATGCCCTTGTCCATAAGGGCTACAGGCAACAAGCCAGGGATGAATTTGCAGTTTCCCATCCATTGGTCCAAATGGCATTTGAATAGGCTTAGGGAATGATAATACCAAATGGAGGCAGGTGTCTTATGCTATGGCCATGGCAAAGAGACAGAGCTTGCACAGAGCTTCAGAATATAGTAGACAAGAGTAAAGCAGATATACTATACTAAAAGTGAAGCAAAACCAACACAAGGCTATGCTTACTCATGCATTGGCTGGCCACGCTGATCATCAGACAAAGGCAACCTAAGTAATAATGTACAAAAAGCAGAGTACAGTTATCGTTTGCACAGGAGGGGAAGGGAGCACATGAGTAGATGACTTTCATAAGAAAATATGTGAGTGCCTAGGACTAAAAATGCAATATGAGCTGTTATGCCTATTGCCTTTCATTGGTGTGGTGTAATGTGCTTTGCGATTGAGCAGTGTCAGTGGAAGTTTGTGTGCGTGTGTAATAAACTAGTGGCTGTGGTGATGTGAATGTAGGTCTTTTGGGACACAGCCCCAGAAGATGTCACACTACTGTGGCCAGATGTACTGGACAGATCCCGGGAATGCATTGCATAGGTCTGACCATCATATTCATACATTGGCCCATAAGAAATGGGCCATTGCCAGGAGTTGCACTGGTTTTACAATGACCCTGGCTAAACGCTGGTGTGCTACATGACTGTGAGTGATGTCTGCTATGAGAAGTGCAACTGCTGTGACTGCAATGATCAAAGAGATGCCCTCTTCTGGGTATAGACACCTCCACCACAGATGTAACTCTGGAATTAATAGCACTGGGAGCATGAACTAGGTCATCCATGGCTATCATGACTAACATCTGTGGAAGTAGTGGTGGACCAGATTATGTCATGGTACCTAACCTATGGCAGGTGAGCTTGTGAGGACATAGCACATTCAAGTATGTGATTGAGTCTATCCAAACAATCACATATAGAAGATATACACTCATAGAGGTCATGTCACACACTCTGCATCACTCTCAATAACTCCACCCTGTATGTGGGATAGTATTAGCCCATGCCTCCATAATGGACCTGTACCTTCTCTGGGTTGCAACCACTGACAAGCCAACCTCACCGGGAGGGCAGTAACCATGTCTCCATAAAGCAACATTACCCATCCCTCTGTGTGTACCTCTCTGCCCATCGGTATTAGTGTCAGATTCTGACATGTGTCTACTTAGGGATACCACACTTTCTTGACTGCTTGTTTCTCCAATAACCTGTCCTCCTTCCCTATGTTGCATGTGTCTCCTGGGTATCCACAGGCATACAGACTGTGCCCACGTTCTGTTTAGGAAGTGCAATGATTAAATTTGCCATGTGTAACATGCACTCTGTACTCTCTGTCCATGCCCAAGCATTCCGGCCACCATTATCAGAGGGTGCACATCTTCTGACATCAAGAATTGGTAGTTCCACAGTATTGGTGCCAGAAAAAGAATCACCTGCAAATACATCAAAACACAATATCCTATGGAAATATGACCCAACAACAGAAGTATACAGAAACCTAAGTTAATATTAAAAAAGTAAAAATATTAATTGCATACCTCGTACAACTGGCTGTGGAAGGGGAATCCTTGATGTTCCTGTAAACCATGAATCAGACTGCTTTAATAATCTGGATGGTGATTAAGTGGTTTAGAGGACTGACAGGTTATCTTAAACAGAAAAAGGTCTACATACCTTGGACATCTCCAGTATATTTTCTTCATCACTGAAACACTGCTCCAACATCCAGCAACACACTATGGGACATTGTAAAGGTGTCACTGCCTCTGATAAAGGCCAGGAAATAATCCATCTTCATGACAGATGATTCTCCCAATAGCTCCTACCTTTTGACTTACCTCCTCATGCCAGGTGTTCAGTTGTTAGTTTGCTAGCACATGTTATGTCAGTGGTCCTACAGCTCATGATGTATATTCCATACCATGCCTTTCGTGGATCTGTAATTCCACATATAACCTCATGCAAATGGTACTGCTGTAGTACTTGCTTTCTTAGCAGTGAAATATGACTGCCATGTTTCACACCTTAAAATCCCATTGTGAACCATTATAATACAGTACCTATGTTAGCCAAGCCCTCCATCTGCCTTACAAATGAAGTACCCATAGATCATTGCATGGCAGATGGTACATGTCAGAGCTGCTTTAGACACCAATTCCCTGCCATTTATTTCTGTGAGTCTTAAAGGTGAAACATCATAGTGGAGAAGAAGAGGGTAATGCACCTTTTAGAGCACAGAGGTAGTGTATAAAGGTAATGAAAATCTTTGTCCGCTTCCTCCATCAGAACTACAGCCAGAGACTCTTGCAGGAAAGCTATGAAGGACCTCAGTGTTAACTGATGTCCGAAGTCATTTAGTCCCCCATGCCACTGACATCCCACACACAGGGGATCACCGCCATCGCAATTATAGTCACATGAGGTGATGGCATTCTGACCTCCTCGGCTGATGAAAGGCTGAAGTTAGACTACAGACATTGCCTGTGTACTGTAAGTAAAACTTTGTTGGCTATGCAAATACCTGCCAATGTGTGCCATTCAAGGATCTGAAACAGTGCTGTTTTTCTCCCTGTAGCCCCAGAAGCTATTTCATAGAAATGGACTGAAGGAGATTGGAGCTCCAAAAAGAGCACCAGGGTTGGCATACTTGCTTCATAAGCCAGACATTTTAAAATTAAAGGTAGTATGGACTTACTTTAACACTGTATAGCTTTTAAACATGCCTTCCACATCTGTAATAACCTTCCTAGTTTGACGCTAGCAGTATGAATGTGGAGTGTGGCTATATCACAAGGCTATGTGTGCATGCTGCTATGTACCTGAGTAAGTGGCTGAAGATGCTAAGGCAGAGCTCTTACTCAAATGTATGTGCTTGAGTCCCCCTCCCAAAATATGTGTTATGATACAATTTTTATTTTAATATGTCTGATTCCTTATAATGGCTACAAGATTAGGACTGAAAAATGGGTATGAGCTGTGTAATTTTTTAATGTGTGTCCTAGATAACCTTTATTAATATATGTGTTTCCTTCTATTATAGCAGTTGAGCAGTTGGAGAGGAATATACATCTGAGCAGAATCTTTTCTGTGCATGTGTGTATGTGTGTGTGTGTATGTGTGTGTGTGTGTGTGTGTGTGTGTGTGTGTGTGTGTGTGTGTGTATATATATATATATATATATATATATATATATATATATTTATATATATATATATATATATATATATATATATATATATAGATATTTGCCTCGGACATTCTATTAGTGTATGTTGGACTCATACCTCTCAACCTCTTATAGCAACAAATCTGGATAAAGCCATAGATAATGGGGAGACAAAGGCCCAAAAATAGGGACAATTTTTAAATGTTGTTCTTACAATATTAGCATGAATTTTCTGAAGGGTCTGAAGTCTGAAAGTCGAATGTCTGTCATTATTTTCTGACTTTAATCTTTAATGATTTGTAAATAATTTGCCAGAAAAACACAATTGTATTAAAAATGGGCCAAAAATATGAGGCAAAAATCTGGACATTCTGCAAAAATCTGTACAGTTGAGAGGTATGGTTGAACTACTTAATGATATTTGGTTGGCTATAAATAGATCAGAACACTTGTCTCTCCAAGTGCAAGGAATCATAGCTGTGGGTTCAAGTTCACCTCTCATTTGTAAATAACAGCCCTGGTAAATTGCGAAGTGGGCTTATTGTTCATTCAAGTCTGTTGCATTTAGGTTTATCATTTTATAAAACTGTATGTCCACTTCATTCTTTCATTGTATGCATACTTCTCTCTCTCCCCACTCTCTTTGTCACTATATTTCTATTACATATATTTATATGATTTATTATTTTTTCTCTGCATTTATGTTACTATCATGTGCAGCAGCATCTAGAACTACACCTATCCCTCAGGCAAGGCCTGTTGGCCACCTACAGGTGGCTGCAGTAATACCACCACAAAAAACATAACCAAAAGCACCTACAACATCTGTGTCCTAGTCTGCCACAGTCACCCTACACACCTCCTCCCCTACCAGCACCACTTGCTACAGGTAGCTTTGCACCACACGGGGGACTGTTGTACCCACTGGTAGCAGTATCAGTGGAGGTGACACCTTCATCACTCAACAGCAGCTGGTAGACATTAAGGGAGATAACATTGTCTAGCAGTTAGCATAAAGGGTTAAGGCTGTGAGCTGTAGTTCCTGTGGTAAAGCCTCTGATACCCACATCCCTCATTTACTTACTGTGGGACCTTGACTAAATTACTTAGCCAGACAATGCTTACTAGCAACTGAGAATTTGAGTTAGGCTCCTCAATGGCCTCCTGGAATGCAATGCTAGCAACTTCCTATGAGGGATAATTAATAGAAGGTTGGATGCCTGAATCAGCCGCACAAAAAAACCTCTTCCAGCAACTCATTCAGTTGCATCCGTATCCAGCACTGTCTCCACCATCCCATCTGAGACAGATCACAGTAATAGCAGTATGCAAGGTGGAGAGTAAGCTTCCACTGAGTCATAACTGGTAGGAAGTGCAGCTGCAGAGGCTCATCCTATCCCCTGTCTTGGCATCCCCTTATATGTTTGTGTCTATGTCTATCTTTGTTTGTTGTATAATCCCATCCTTATCACTGTCTTCCCACTGTTTGTTTGATGTCTCATTCACAATTGTGAACCCTTCCCATATTATGTTGCTGTACCCACTTTCTTCCTCCTGCTACCTACCTATCCCAGGTCTATATCAGAACATCAAAGTATTAAAACTTCGAATGTTCTGATATTGAACACTATTCAGTGAATGCTAAGAATAGCAAAGCTGCAGAACAGTGAATTCTTTCCTCAGGAAAGAATTTGGTTGGCCATTTCTGTGGCTTTGCTATTCTTAGCGCTGTGGTGGAAAGTTACGGGTTGGGTTCAGGTAAGTGTGTGATTGTTTGTACGTTAGGGTTAGGGGCGGGTTAAGTGAGTTAGGGTTAGGGCATGGGTTAGGCGTGTGTGCGATAGTGACAGATTTAGGGTTGGGGCGGTTTAAGTGAGTTAGGGTTAGGGCGCGGGTTAGGTGAGTGTGCGATAGTGACGGACATTAGGGTTAGGGTTTGGGTTAAGGTAAGTGGGTAGATAGTAGTGTATGTTTAGCTTAGTGTAGCATTAGATGTAGGAATTTAAGTGTATGTGTGTGGTTGCTGTTTGTTTGATGTGCTTGTGTTGTGTGTATGTGTTTCGGAGTAGCAGATTTTTTCCATGGGAAAAAATTTGCTGTTCTGAATGTTTAATATTTTCATGTTTAGATGTTTTGGGACCGATGAAATACCGTTCACTATTTTCATCTTTCGATAACGTGATATAAACGCCCAATCCCTCCTATGTTCTTCTTACTTCCCTTACTTTCTTCCCCAACACAGTTTCACTTTAAGTATGTGTCAAAGGAAAAAAACTTTAAAGACCAATACACGTAAGGTTCAGTTAAGGCACTTTTAATTGACTTGCCGCAAGGAGACAAAAACATGCAAATACAAGGATTTGTCTAACTACTAACAGGAAGTATGCTTATTCTTATACTGTTTTACAAGACATGGCCTTCTAAGCTGACGTAATCAAACACATCTTTTAGCATTGTTCTACAGCAGATGTTGCTCAGATTTTCTGCTGACATGACTAGATTTGTGAGAAACTTTTGAGAAAAACAACCTGGCCTTGGTGAGTATTAATCCGTTTACAAGAGTCTATTGTACAGTGTTACATTTCAAGGTACTCTTCTAACTCAGATACAAGCAAATGCTGATTGCAGTTCATATTTTCAAGCAGGCTTTGTACTAATTATCTGTAACTTCTACAGCTATGTATTTTCTCACAGCACAGCGGAACTTGTCTAAGTTTCATACAAGTAGTATTGTTCTATTCATTATTTTCCTAACGCAAGCAGAAATCACCTGCTTCTCAGTAAATTTCCAAGGCACAAGCAAGATTTTAGCTAACAATACAAGGTCAGAAAGCAACTGCAGTTTGTACAGATTTATGCAGTATGAAATAGAATAAATGTGTTAACCCTTTTCAAACTCTAAATGCACTAAGCATATTGCTAATACACACATTAATACATATTTTTCTAACATTCCCCCCTATTAATACTTTTATTCTACTTTCAAAATAAGCATAAACAGCTTGTTTTCTTCTCCCAACCTCTTCCACTCAGGATTTGCAGTTAAGAGAGTCATTTAGTTTAAACTTATGAAAGCATCTTCAGTCTTTTAACAATTCTTCAAACTCAGTACTTTGATATAAGGTTTCAGAAACTGACATGTCTATAAAGTCTTTAATCAGTCTTTTCATGCAGGGGATACCACAACAAACACATACTCCCAGTAGGAGCATACCTACACAAATGGCAATCAGGATGTTCATTAGGATGGTACCCCACCCCCCAAACCATTTCTGGAAAAAGTCTGTCAGTGGGTTTGGGCCTGGTTTGGTCATGGCCGACACTTGCTGAATTACCTCAAGATGATTGTCTATCTCGTGTTTATGGTCAGGAATATACGAACAGCATTCTTCTTGGATTAAAGTACACGTACCACCTCTCGCTGCTAGGGTGAAGTCGAGAGCCATGCGGTTTTGGATCACTACAGTTCTCATAGCATTCAGTTTATCAGTCACCAATTCGAGAGCAGAAAAAGTTGCATTGCTCATTACTTCGAGAAGTTTTGACAGTTTTCTCAGCTCCCAGATCGATTTCACTGCTCCATATGCTGGTAATATGCCTGCCCACGATATAACGCTATCACTCAAGTCCATGTGTGTCAGTCATTTGCCTAGAGAGTAATGGTCTTTCCAACGTGCATCAATTTGTCCCACTGGATTTACAGGTTTCTTGACGACTTCTCGGACATTTCAAATTTTTCCACAAGGCAAAACTGCAGTGTGTCGTATGGCCGGAACCAGGTAACCCAAAAAACAACTGCCGGACCAATTCTCAGGTAACCATTTGTATGCCTTTCTGCCACACACAAAATAACAGTCCTCTACTTTAGTAGTAACCTTGCTATGAATATACACTCGCCTTGCATGAAACATTTTTCTATCAATTGTAGACAGCTGTTTATAAAGAACAGAATTATGTTTTACTTCATCAAGTGTTTTGTGCATCAATCCAAGAAATGAATCATAGTTTGTATTACAATAAAGATCTACATTGTTACCTTTAGTGTAACATTTATAAGGAACAATCACATTGCAATTGCTCCAACCCACCTGAACAGTATCATTTTTATAAAAACACACAGTTCCCTTTTGTGGAACAGACAAGTGCAGTGCTATTTTATCTTGTGCTGTAATGGTTGAGGTATCATAAACCAAGTTCTCCCAGGTCTCATTGACACCCTAGGGGGACCGTAGTCATTAATAACCCCCCCCCATATGCTGTCGGCAAAGCTGTGCAAATCCAGCAATTCGAAACATTGAAAGTCTCAGCATACACATATTTAATTGCCTGGTAAGTGTTAAAGTTTGGATGCCAGTTTATGAGTAACGCTTCACATTTATTCAGTTCAGTCTGTGTGGCTGGGAAAAGAAAAGGCCACAACAAAAAGATTATTGTCACTAATACAGTTAACAGGATGATTATGCAATACTTCTGAGGAAAGGGTTGTTCTGCATTCCTGTTTCTTCTGGACTCTATCATTTTTGCTCTTGGCATGTAACAAGATTTTTGTCCAGTTTAAAGTTTTTAACTAATTTACAGTGCGTCAGGTGGATCCAGGAGGCACGCTCTGCGATTTTGACTGCAGTGGGTGTTGACAAAAGCACTTGATATGGACCTTCCCACTTCGGAGATGCCCAATTCTTCTTAACTATCTTCAGCCAGATCCACACTCCAGGGGGCACTGCCACTTCTGACAGTCTGGTTCATTCTTTATCTGAAACAGAATTTAACTGCAACAAATGTTTAGAATTTAAAAGGTTTCGCATATACTCAGCTAATGTACTGTCAGCTTCCTGGTCTGCGGGCATGAGAGATTTCCACTGAGGTATATAATAAGCCCTTCCAAAGAGTTTTTCAAAAGGAGTCAATCCTTTTGCATTCGGAACAGTTCTCATGTTCAACAGTGCCAGGGGCAGACAGTACACCCAATTTCTCTGCGTTTCTGTTATTAATTTTCTTAGCCTACTCTTTAAAATCCCATTATGCCTCTCTACTAGCCCTGCAGATTGTGGGTGATATGCACAATGATTTTTTAAAGAAATGCCAAAATGTCTACTTAACTGCTGTATGGTCTGGTTTATGAAGTGTATGCTGTTGTCACTGTAGATCCTTTCCGGAATGCTGAATCTAGGGATGATTTCTTTTACAAGAACTTTGGCCACAGTCGTAGCATCTGGATTTTTAGTCAGAAAGGCTTCCACCCATCTGGAAAACATATCTACAATGACAAGACAATACTTCTTATTTTCACATTTATTCAACTCTATGAAATCCATACAGATAGTATGAAATGGATATGGTGGTGTAGGGAAACTTCCTTGCTTGGGCTTTAACACCCCTTGTGCATGATGTTTATTACAGATGTGGCATAACAAACAAAATTTTTTAGAGTAGTTTGTAAATCCGTACGTCATGAACACTTGGTTCACCAGCTGTACCATCCCCCCTGTTGAGACATGGCACTGCCCATGGCTCAACAAGGCTGCATATCTAAACAAATTAGATGGCAATATTGGTTTTCTTTCTTTAGAGATGTACAGCCCCTTTTCGAGAATTGCTCCTCGTTTTACCCATCTTTGTTTTTCAGTTTGCATAGTAAGTGTTTGCATTGTCTTTGACATTTCTAAGTCTAAATTCTCAGAGGGTTGTAGTTCCTCATTCAAAAGAAATACTTCTGAAGCTGCCTGCTTTGCAGCTGTATGAGCTCTCGCATTACCTTTTGAAATCCTGTCCTGTTGCTTGGTATGAGCTGTGCATTTACAAATAGCTACTTTTTGAGGTAACTGAATAGATTCTAAAAGATCTAAAATAAACTGTGCATGATTGATTGGTTTGCCAGTAGATGTTATCATTCCTCGATTTTTCCACTGTTGCGCAAAAACATGTACAGTAGAAAAAGCATGTTGGTTGTCAGTAAAAATGTTCACACATTTACCTTTTGCTAAGGTACATGCCCGTGTCAAGGCAATCAATTCTGCTGCCTGTGCAGATAAACTATGTGGTAAAGATTTTGCTTCTATAACGTCTGTGTCAGAAACTACTGCATATCCTACTAGGTTCTGTCCTGCAGGACCCCTTTTGCATGAGCCGTCCACGTAGTCTGTTACCTCGGCATCATCCAAGGGAACATCCATAAGATCTTTTCTAGGCAGTGTCTTTTGCTCAATCACCTGCAGGCAGCTGTGTGGTGTGCCATCTGCAGGGGTTGGGAGCAAGGTAGAAGGGTTCAAAGTCGTACATCGTTCAATTGTCATATGAGGCTGGCTCAACAATATAGTCATACAGGAAAGATGCCTAGCAGGGGAAAGATACGCTACCTTCTCTTGTAGTAAAATAATCACGACTGCATGAGGCACTCTCAATGTGAGAGGGTGGAACAACACTACTGAGGCCAAAGCCTGTACTGCCATTGCAGCTGCAACTACTGCTTGTACACAGTGAGGTAAAGACCGTGCCACTGGGTCCAGTTGTGATGAATAATAAGCAATAGGGTGTTGCTTGTCCCCATGCTGCTGAGTTAACACTGATGTCATATAACCTTGCTTACAATCTACAGTTTGGAGAAAACATTTATGATAGTTTGGTAATCCCAAAACTAATGAGGACGCTATTAACTGTTTCAGTTTTCAGAAAGCAGATTCTGCTTCTGGTGTCCATTGTAATAAATCTTGTGCTGCCATAGGCTTTTTATAAATCAGGTTAGTCAATGGTGCAGATTCCAAAGCATAGTTTGGAATCCAACTCCGACAAAAATTAGTTGTACCCAGGAAGGACATAATTTCATTCTTGGTAGTGGGTTTTGGTGCTTGCAAAATCGTTATTTTTCTGTCCTCATCTAATGTCCTCCCTTCCTTGGATATTACATATCCTAGGTGTTTAACTTGTTTTCTCCAAAGCTGCAGTTTATTTTTGTTTACTTTATGCCCTTCAGTGGCTAAAAATTGTAATAGCGCTATGGTATCTTCTTTACAATCTTGCTGGGTGGGGGCCGCCAGCAGGATATTGTCAACATAAAGCAAAATTTGACTACCTCTTGGTGGGGCAAATCCTACCAAGTTGCTTGCCATTTCTGATGAGAATATTGTTGGACTTTCACAATACCCCTGTGGTAGTCGCGTATATGTATACCTTTTCCCCTGAAATGTGAATGCAAACCAATGCTGGCTGTCAGGGTGTATCGGTATCAAAAAGAACGCATTGCTGACATCTGCCACAGAAAAATATTTTTGTTGAGGTTGTAAGTCATTCAACAGGGTGTGTGGGTCTGGCACCATAGGTGCCCTTGGTATTACTGCATCATTTACAGCTTGTAAATCTTGGACCATACGACACTCTCCATTCGCTTTCTTAACAGGAAATAAGGGTGTGTTACATGGTGAATCAGGAGATTCCACCAGCACCCCTTCCTTAAGTAAAGCTGCTATAATAGGTTTGATTCCTACCTCTGCATTTTTTCTTAAGGGATACTGTCTTTTTTGTGGTCTAAATGCTGACTTTGGTGTAATAGTAACTGGTCCTGCTGTACGAATAAGTCCTACATCTGATTTTCTGGTTGACCAGAGAGTTTCTGGTATATTCTGTAAGACATTCTCTTCCTCCTTCAATAGAAGTGCTAATCAGCTGTCCTTGCTAGACTGCAAGTGTACAGCTGGGTGGGTCTGAGTTATCCAATTCAATTTCTGCATTTGTATTCCCTGTTCTGACAGTTCTAACTCTGTCTGTTTCTCCCATCTCGTGACTTTTTCTCCCAAGTCTACCCATTTCACATTTTTGTCCTTAGTTAAGCTAACATGTGGTAACCGATTAGATTTGTAAAGTGCAAAGAACTCTTGGGGCAATGAACAGCTGACTACACTGTTCCCTTCTGTGTCTCAGTACAGATTACGTAATATCAATCTGTTTGCACGATTTCTAAACAATTCTTGCTCATATTCCTTATCAGGTCCTGGTGTGTTACAATAATACAGAGTACAGTGCAACAAATGTTGTCTATCATAGTCAAGGGAGGGGAACTTGCTGATGGCTACATTCATCAACTCTTCGGTTACTGCCCCTGGACCAGTTGTAACCAAGTCCTGGCTGTACCAATAAAACATTTCACCTTCCGATTGCACTGCAAAGGTATCAATTTGTCACTGTGCTTCCATACCCTGCATAGTTGGAACTACTGCTATACCAAATAGCTGCATAAGGTCTCTGCCCAAGAGGTTTACTGGGCATTTTGCAGATACAACAATTTTACTTTTCTGGGTCAATCCTGAAACAGGATCAGTAATCACAATATTATGGGAGAGGGGCTCCCGATACAGCTGTCCATTAGCTGCTTTCACTAATATGTAATCAGGTGACTCTGAATTCTCTGGCAGTTTGGAGGGATGTATCAGGGTCCATGATGCCCCTGAGTCACACAAGAATCTGACTTCCCTCCCTTCTACCAGGAGTGTAACTTCTGGTTTCTTGTCTGCTAAATAGAGCTCTAAGCTCAATAAAGCCAAATCCAATATTTCATTTTCTTCACTATCCGTGACTTCCTGCACTTCCTCTATTTCTTCTGTCACATTCTCTACTCCCTCTATCACATACTCATTTGTCCCTTCTCTGCTATCCCCTTCTAGTGATTTCTGACTATCATATAATCAGTCCTCACCCTCCTTATTCTCCGTGGTTGTCTTCTTGTTTTTCTTGCAATCCCTTGCCAAGTGTCCCTTTTTACCGCATTTAAAACATTCACCCCTTTTCTTTCGCCCTTCAAAGTCCTCTGATCGCTGATCAGATTGTTTGTTTCCCTGGGCATTTCTCTTGGCTCTTTTTCCGGACTGTACTACATAAACTTCTGCTCCATCCTCTACAGAAAATACTTGGGCTTTCTTTTTCTTTTTGCTATTAAAATGCCTTTCGGCATGCCTAGCATATTCAAGCAATGACTGTAACCTGCTTGTATGATGATCTACCATGTGTTTTGTAATAAAAGTGCTTATGGGTGCGATACTGCCTTTCAAAAATGCATTCTTTAACTGCTGCTCATATGGGGAATCGTGTGTCTGATCTTCAGGAACCTGCATTCCACAGTGGTTATTAAAACATTCTAACAGTCTGGCATAATATCTGTCAACAGTTTCACCTTCTTGTTGGATGCATTGATTAATGCAAGTCCAGTCTGCCCTAGGCTTCCATTTCTCAGAGATTCGGTCTGTGAGACCTTTCACTCTGTTGTCTAACTCTGCGCTGCTATGTGGGAGGGGCTTGAACGCAGCATCACGGGGATTCCAGTCGCCACTAATCATGTGCCAATCTGGCCCCACAATTTGTCTGACTACTTTTTCTACCTCTTCTCTGTTTAAATTTTAACTCAGCCTCATTCCTTGCAAATCTTCTAAGAACTTTCTAAAATTAACTTTTGGATGGGGAATTTCCTCAGTGGCTTTCCGGATGTCTTCCAGAGTCCAGGGTCTATACACTAGAATAGTTGGGTCCTGACCTTCTTGCCCTGCCTGAGGATTAGGCACTTCTATAAGTGGGCATATTTCTTCTTCACTCATAGATTGTGAATTTCTACCCATTTGATATAACTTAATGTCCCCTTTTGAGTTTCCTGCCTGTGTTCGAGACCTGGTCTCGACAGGATCTCTAATGAACGGTTTTGCTTTTGTAGTGTCTCTACTCACAGTGACAGCAGGATATCGTGGGAGTGGACTTACTTCTTCGCTTGCCTCATATTCTGGTAAGGGAAGTGGAGGGGCTGATGCTATTACTAAGTTATTGTTCTCCTTGTCTAAAAACATTGCTTTTGAATTATTATTCTTTTGTTCCCTTCGGTTTACTTCCTCAATCCACCTGTGTGCCTGAGGAATTCCTAATTGACATTGCTTTTTTACCCAACCTTTGGAATCGGTCTTAAGCTGTTTGACAAGTTTGACAAGCAAGGATTTTTCAAGTTTACCATCAAATTCATACTTATTAACCCATTTTGAGTAGTATTTAATATTATCAGCATGCTGTGACTGCATGTATTTCGAGTCTTCGGTTAACGGCGGATTTTGGGACCTTTTTGTACAATTATTACCCATTTTGTTCTACCCTTTCAATCGTTACGTAACTCCTTATTTTTAGCGTGGTACCACGGATGTTTTTATAGTCTCTTCAGAATGACTGCCTACCTGCTCTGTTTCCCTGATCTATGACAAGACAGTAATCTTTCTGTCCCTGACTTATAAACAAAGTCTTAACAGAACAAATACAAATCTAGTCCCTGATCTAAAACAGAAAAAGAAGGTAGATTCACCTTACCTGAGCCTTCATGATTGATCACCTGGTTCGAGTAAACCCGTCCTTCAGTCGCAGATCAGAAAGTGGCTGGCCTCTTTTGTATGACAATTCAGTCGGAGGGCTTTTCCAATAAGAAGAACCGATGTGGTTTCTTCCCCATACGGTTTCAAGCCACCTGGCCTGTCTGATCCAAGGCGAAGTGAGGGTATCCGGCTCGAAGGACCAATCTGTCAAAGGAAAAAAACTTCAAAGACCAATACACGTAAGGTTCAGTTAAGGCACTTTTAATGGACTTGCCGCAAGGAGACAAAAACATGCAAATACAAGGATTTGTCTAACTACTAACAGGAAGTATGCTTATTCTTATACTATTTTACAAGACATGGGCTTCTAAGCTAACGTAATCAAACACAACTTTTAGCATTGTTCTACAGCAGATGTTGCTCAGATTTTCTGCTGACATGACTAGATTTGTGAGAAACTTTTGAGAAAAACAACCTGGCCTTTGTGACCATTAATCCATTTACAAGTGTCTATTGTACAGTGTTACATTTCAATGTACTCTTCTAATTCAGATACAAGCAAATGCTGATTGCAGTTCATATTTTCAGGCAGGCTTTGTACTAATTATCTGTAACTTCTACAGCTGTGTATTTTCTCACAGCACAGCGGAACTTCTTGTCTAAGTTTCATACAAGTAGTATTGTTCTATTCATTATTTTCCTAACGCAAGCAGAAATCACCTGCTTCTCAGTAAATTTCCAAGGCACAAGCAAGATTTTAGCTAGCAATACAAGGCCAGGAAGCAACTGCAGTTTGTACAGATGTATGCAGTATGAAATAGAATAAATGTGTTAACCCTTTTCAAGCTCTAAATGCACTAAGCATATTGCTAATACACACATTAATATATATTTTTCTAACAGTATGGAAAACAGGCACTTATCCCACAAAAATATTTACCCTAACACGAACTTCCCTGCCTCCATCCTACTCATTCCTTCATTTTTCACCTTATGTTCTACTCCTTGGCGTACTTCCCCTGTTCCCCACTTTCTTATACTCCTATTTGCAATCTTTAATTTGGTCAAAATGCAGATGAACACTTAAGACTGCCAAACCACTTCTTTCCCCTACTGAATGTGTAAAGCACTGCTGATGCCCATGAACAACTGATAAGCACTGTTACTGCTTGACATATAGCAAGGACTTAGGCTGCTCTGTTTTAAATACTCCAAGTATTATGTACAGCCACTGCCATATATCATTTATAATGGGCTTTTCCACCATGAGTCACGCAAATGAACTGTGTGCTGCTGTGAGGCCATTGACCCAGATGAAAAAGTGGTGTACCCATGAAATTTGTAGCATTTCTCTTTGCAAACTATTACACTGCCAGTTATGGCTTTAGAAAAGGGCTTTAGGTCTGAATGATGGTGGCATGAGAAATTTCAAAATATTGCTACATATCCTCCTCCTCTGCACTTACAGGCCGAGGCTCCTTGATGAGCAGCACCAAGAACCACAGTAAAAGATAGAGGCTTGGAGCAGCCTGTAGGCACAAGATGTTACACACACTGCAGGCATACTTTTTAATAATGAGCAATGCCTCTACCATCACAGTGATGTAAAACATAGCCATCCTTACTACCTGGGCTGATGGGAGACTGAGGTGTGCCACAATCTATGTGCCATAACTGTGCCACAGCATAAACCTCTACATGTAAAATGCCACTGACTACCATGCAAAATGTAATGAACTCCCAGTTCTTTCTCCATAGTCCCTGAACAGACTGAAGAAAATGTGCAACTGTACAGGAGGGGACTTGGGTGCCTCAGAGAGCACCAGGGTGAATATATCTGTTACAAGTACTGGAACATGACATACTAACAAACAAGTCTGTTGTCATGCCTGTACTGAGAATAGGTAAGTGTTGTTTTCCCCAGGGATGTTACATTATGAAATACACAGGTTCATAGGTAGGTACTAGGCTATCGGCCCTGGGCGCTATACAACCTCAGCCAAAAACGTACCCTGGCTTTTGCCACCCAAGAAAATTATTTTCCTGTGTCACTGTCGAGCAGAGCCACAGAGGTGATCCCGGGGTGAATTTCCTATTTCCCATCCAATCATCAAGATTTTTCTGTACAGAGTAGTACATAAGTGTTTCATACAAACAGGTTGCTAGCGGTATCATACACTACAAAGAAAATGTAACCATCCAAGCAACAACCAGCTCATCTTTAACCCTAAAAAACAAAGCTGTTACTTTTCCTACCTAAAAAGTTCAATAATATTAAACCCTCCTTCTCCATACAGTCCCTTAATAACACTCCCATTCAAGTAGAATCCAGTAGTAAGCTCTTAGGCGTAACCATCGACGATCAGCTTAAATTTGACTTGCATGTTAATAACTGTATCAAAAAGACTCATTCAAAACTAGGGCTCCTTTACCATAACAAGAAATTCCTTTCCTCTGAAGCCAAGATTACTCTCTCTCTCTCTCTCTTACCTACCTTCTACCCAGTCTAATGTACAATTCTCAAATTCTCACAAATCTTAACTCAGCATTCCAACCAAACTTGACTCTACTTACAACAAGGTAGCTAGATTTGCTGCCCAACAAACCTACAAATCCCATCACTGTCTCTCTCTTAAACACCTAAACTGGCTTGAATTACCCTACCAGCATTTTTCTCTCTCAGCTCCAGATCATCCATCCTATCCTGTACCAGCCTTCCTACTGTCCAGGACTATCCCCTCTCATCTCCCATTATTCTCCCTCCAGACCTCTCCGAAGCTCTAACCAAGACCTACTACAAATCTACAAATCCAAGTCTAAATTTGAATGCAACATGTACAGCTATCACCCCACTATTGCCTGGAATAGACTCCCACTAGAAATCAGGACCCTTACACATCCTAAACAATTTAAGACAGCCACCAAAGAGCACTTTAAAAGTCACTGGTGCTGCCACTGCACTCTCCCTCCTTAACACCCCTACTTCTCACACCTTAATCTACTTTCTGCCCTTAACTCACTCTTCTCACTAGCTCTCTCTAATCTTTCTTGACTACTCTTTCTACTGTCTTCTAAAATCTATTAAGCAAATTGCCTCAGAGAAACATTCTATTGTAATTGTCTTGTCTTCATGCAACTACATCATGAGAAAACTGGGTTTTTGTAACCACTTACCCCAAAAACTATACTCATCTTAATGACATATTTCTTTTTATACATCTTGAAATAGTTTTGCTATACTCCTGATTACTGACACTGTATAACATTGTATTGCTACTTAATGCCTTGTAATAATCCTGTAACATTGCTGTTTAATGCTAATTTATAATGAAAACTGTATAATATGTTGGAGCTTTTCCTCCCTGGGTGGGCCTCCACTGAAAAAGGGCTCTTCAGTTCAGTCGGACAATCCCGGTTAACAAATGTAAAATAAATAAAAGAATGTTATATTGTAAGTTATCTCATTTCTATGGATATATCCTACCATGCAATATCCCATGCTAATAGACTACTGCAAGTGCAGCAGATATGTTTAGAAATATAACTGCCCATATAGGGAGTGTTCAGCATAAAGAGAGATAGATGATATGCATTGCTAACTACACTACTAGCACTTAGATGGCATATTCAGAATTGAATAAAAGCAGTATATTGCTCATAGATGCCACTGATTGGAGCTTTCATGCACTAATACATGCAGCTGAACATGTTGAGACACTGCTGTCCTGCTAAATGCTGGCAGTGGATTTAGTTCTCCCCTCCCAGAAGACTTTACATTCTGTATGTGTGTGCATTTCAGTGCAGGCTTGCTTACACTGCAGATGAAGTTCAGAATTTAAATGAAGCTTCTTTGAGGTTGCAGCTGGTAAGTGTTGTGGAACCAAGTTTTCTAGGAGTTGGTTATTGTCAAGTCATCATTCAGCACATATGTGACCCACACTATTAACGTGTGTTTCCCTACAGGCTTAATTCAGATTCCTGATACAGTTCAACACATAAATGCAATGACTTAGAGGACAAAGGTCATGAAGGCTGTGGGCTGGAGTCCAATAGAGGTTAGGTATTGTTACCTCTTTCATTCTGCAAGTATGTTTCATTCTAAAATTGTTTCCCAACAGGTTTCTCTCAAATGCCTGATATAGCTCAGCATTTAAAACAGTATCATGGAGGTTACAGGTGATGATGGTCGTAGGTTTAAGTCCTGTACAAGGTGGACAGTGTTGCATCTTTCATTCTGCTATTGTGTGACACACCCCATTAGTGCGTGCTTCTCTCAGGCTCCTAATGTAGCTCTGCATGAAAAGTCAGTGCAGTTGAAGTTATAGGCCCTTTATATGTTGTTTTTTGTCATATTGTTATTATAGTGGGGTAGCTGTTTCATGATCTTTACATTACTGCACAGGTACAGTAGTCACACTCACATGTTTTACCTTCATATTTTCACTGTATATCTGGCATCAGTAGCTTTACTTTCCGTCATCTGTGGCTGTATCCTTATTGCCAGCAATACCACAGGCAGCAGTTCTACAACTGACACAGTTACCTCCACCATCTGGTAGCACCAGCAGCAGTCATTGCCACCAGCCCTGCTCAGGAAGCTGCTACAATAACACCTGCAACAAGCAGCATCTATGGATGTGACATGTATGTCTTCTGGTGACAGCTAGAGGTAACTGAATCTCGGGGGCATTATTAACAGACAGCTAAATGCCAGAAATGGCCAGACTGACACCGTCCACTGGTGAGTTATTGAGTTGCATCAGTGCACCACACTGGTATTAACATCAGAGCCAAAGCTCAGTGGTAATGGAAACCACTGTGAGGAATAAACCCCCACTGGCTCGCAACTGGTAGGAAGTGCAGATGAGTACCACATTCTATCCCCCATACTAGTCTTCCCCTCCTTTTTGTTTCTCTGCCTGCCCCCGTTTATTGCCCTATTCTCCCCATCACTCTTGTCTTTCCTCTGTATGTCTGATGCCTCCCTCTCCATTTTCTTTCCCACCCCTCAGTGTGTCAGCATCTCTCCTGTCATTCTTATGTCTTCTATGTTTGTTTGTCTGCCCCTGATACCTACCCAACCCCCCATACCTTTCTCTTACTTCCATTATTTCCTTCCTCAGCTTACCTTCCCCCCTCTCTTTCTCTCTCTCTCTCTCTCTATATATATATATATATATATATATAGATATATACATGTATAGAAAAGGGCACCTAACACCCATAAAATAACCCAACTTTTCCCACCACATTCCTGATCATTCCTAATACCTTATCTAATGTTCTACTTTCTGCTTGCTTCCCCTTTTTCACCACTTTCCTATCTTCCCATTTTCAACCATTAATTATTTTTCAAAACACTAAATCAATCCATAAGCTTTGTGGAATTTTAAGACTGCCACATACCTTAACCATCTCTCCGAATACAGACAGGGCACGTGCAAGATCAATGAGCACTGCTGGTGCTTCTACTTGCATAAGGCAATACCATGTTACTGCCTTATCTTCCCACAATCCATACCACTTAGCAAACAACAAGCCAAAAAAACAACACAAAAAGTAAGACAAATGCCTTGAGGACACCACAGTTCAGCATGTCAAACTTTAATAAAAGAATAAAAGAAAAAAGTGTTTTTTGACCAGTTACAATTGGGACTTCATCAAAACAATATTAACAACAGAAAAATACATCACAATTTAAAAACCCTCACCCACATCATGTGACAAAATTCGACTATCAAGCCAAATAATCAAAAATCATAAATCTACGAATAATGTGACTGTAAAAAAACTCCCATAACAAGCCAACAACAATTGCATAATATAAAATGTATACATATTTAAATACATTGGGAAAAAATCACTACAATAACTACCAAAATATTGCAGAAAAACACTGTAGATAAAACTCTGCTACCTGTAGATAACCATACTAAATCTGATAAGATCTCAGCTGTAATAAACAGGAAATTGATACCATTTCATTAAGGCCAGGGTAATTGCTAGCATTTAGGAACAATTGCCACCATAACTCTTTTTTATAACTATTCAGTCCATGTTACCCCCCCCCCCCCAAGATTTTTCTCAACCTTTTCTAGGAAGAAAAAGAAAAACTGGTGTATCAGATATTGCTCAAAGTGCTTGTAGAAAGCATTGTTAACCCAACACCTAGTTATATCCTATACATGCACATAAATATGTTCCATAACCTTCCTGTCTGTTTTACCAATGTAAAAACAAGGGCATTGCTGACAAATAGCAAATATATAACTCCTTTAAAATTATGTAGTGACCTCTAGTGTTAATGAGTTGGTGTGGCACCACACTCTCACCTACTGACACGTGGCAACACTGATTACAATTAACACATTTGAAGGTACCCTGTCTTATCGACCCATTTTAAACAATCCCACTATCAGGACTTTCCAAACAGTTTTTATGTCTCTTACCCCTCTTATAAACCACACAAGGCTTCTGTCCCAGCTTCTCATATAAATCACAATTGTTCAAAAACAGAGCTCAGTTCTTCTCTAGTATATGCCAATCTAACCAACTGGCCCTTCACCGTTACTTAGCTTTGATACCTAGAATGGAAAGCTAGATGACAAGGATGGCAAGTTGCAGCTGTAGCTACATCAGACCTGTAGAAAGCTTAATTTTTATTTATTTCCAGAATGCCTGGCCAGCTACTTTTTTGCTTGTACTTTATATAGGTTGGAGCAGACTATATCTGTGGGAGAAAGGGTATGCAATCTGGAAGCTGGCATGTACTTGTGCCATAGGATATATGGACTTGCTCAATGCTAACGTTGCCTGGGAAAACAGTTAAGCTGCATCATATCCTAAAATCTTTTCAAACTTATTTACTTACTCATTTTGTAGGAATTATGTCTGGAAATTAACAGTGTACATCTTAAAGAATGGTTAATCTCAGCCCACATATATCTCCATGGAGCAATATGTGTCTGTGCATCAGAAAGGTAGAAGTCTGTGTAATATCATGGGATAGAACCAGATTACATTAGAATCAGCAAATCATTGCAGTAGGCCCAGAGCTGCCAACTTTGCATGCTGTCATTTCCTGACAAATAAGCTATAGTCTCTGTATAACACAGACACACCCTTTACCTTAGGGTAGACATACAAACAATACCCAGGGGCACTAATTTTGTATACCATGTACAATAATTGCAGGGGTAGCCTTAGGCAAAATGGCACCTACTGTTCCCCTAGCACATGCAACATCGCCCTTTCTTGTTTCCCATGTTGTTTTCCCCGGGTTCCTATGAGTACAACAAAAACGTATTTTGTCGAATGCGTTTTTGTCGACACATGTAGAGCAAACAGGCAAAACAGCGAAGCGGCTGTTCAGTGAAAATTTTTCCCTGGGAAAGAAGTCGCTTGACCACTTTGTTGTTTTGCCGTGTTCTGAAGTGTAGTGTGGTCCCTTGTCCGGTATAGCTCCCAAGCGTGATTGTGCAACAGTTACTGACCTTAGGGTTAGGCTGCGGGTTAAGGTAAGTGCATATGTATGAAAGTGTTTACTGTTTTATATTTTATGCTAAATGTATGGTTGAGTTACATGTGTATGTGTTTTCAGTTGTTTACTTTTGTTTTTGGTGGGGTAGAGTTAGGGTTAAGGTAAGTGTGTATGTGTTTGAAGCTCTTTATGTTAATGTGCGAGAGTTACTGACCTTAGGGTTAGGGTGCGGGTTAAGTTAAGTGCATATGGTTTAAAATGTTTGCTGTTTTTGTTTCATTAAATGTATGTTTGGGTTATGTGCATATGTGTATTTAGTTGTTTACTGGTTTTTGGGAGGTATAATTAGGATTGGATATGTGCATTTGTGTTTGGAAGTGTGTAAAGTGTTTTTTTTTTTTTTGCGGGGGTTGGAACAGCGATTTCTTTCCTAGGGAAAGAAATCGCTGTTCTTTGGATTCGACATTTTCAGCTTTCACTGAAAATGTGTCGATGTAACATTGTTCACTGTTTTAAGCGTTTGATGTTGCAATATAGACCCGTTTTCCCCATACTTTCAAAATTAATGATGTGTTGTTGTTTTTAATGCTTTGTCTTACTGTTCAGCTTTTTTTCTGCATCATTTACTGCATCCTTTCAATACATCCTAATTGTCCAAGATTATACTTTAATAAGTATGGAGGAAAAATAATTAAATGGGGGTCTGGGGGCTTGTAGGCACCATAAGCTATGGTGTTCTAGATGCTCTGATGTAAATTTTAGAGCTTTTATCACATTTGTTTATCTAGTAGTAACCTGAACAAAAATCTTCACTAAGGAAAAAAATTCCCCCGGATTCATGAAGCTCGGCGCAAGGCCGGCATAAGGCTTGCGCCGGCCGTGTGGCGTAGATGTGGAGTAGTCGCGCCATATGCATATTAATGAAGGCACACAGCTGCCACAGCCACGTGCATAGGAAACGTGCGCGAGTGCAAGGGGCGTATCGAAGTTGCGCAGGGAGGCGTGTCAATGTCGGCTTTCGAGGAGCAACCTAAACTGCTGAATATTATATTCCACCAGCAATAGTAATCGTACCTATCAGTGTCCGTGGAGACTGAAATGTATGCAAAGCAGAGTCCCTGCAAACAGAAAATGAAGACTCAAACACAAATGCACGGTAGGGAATAATGGGTCCCTACCCATGAAGAAATGACAGGAAAACCGTGTGCCTGTAGTCCAACGTAGTGTAGTTAGCTATACCATGTGGAAGTGAAACGTATCAGATGTTAGCGCGCCGCCAGTAGGTACGTCCAGTTCAACGGAGAGGGTCACCAGTCGACCCATAATTTGAGGGAGGGAACATAGCTGTGCAGATGTGTCCATAACAAAATACACGAGGAGAAATGTAGATATAGGTAGTGACCATATGTCTGAATCATATCCCACAAGCCATGTAATAGTCACATACAAAAGGTATGTCCGTATTTCACATACCAAATGTGATAGGAAATAGCATACGCATGTAAACGAAACAGAAGGAGCATATAAACAAGCCATAACAACACGGACACATGTAGGCTGAAAGGAACAGTATGATCCGTACCGTCGACCAAGATTGCCACCTGTCCCACTTTGCGAGCGACAGTCCCTCTGTGGGCAGATGTGTCCTGACACAAACATGTAAAACAGGCAAATGTCCAGAGAATATAGGACATAATTCCTCCGTAGACGTAATGCAATAGTTGCATTAAACATATTTCACTGGACGTATAATACATAAATGTCATAACAAACAGAATAATATACCAAAATGCTACAAGAATAAGCTTAGATATAGGCAAGAATTGTAAGTTCTATCTGCCGAACTGACCGTGGGTATGTGTTGGCTTGTAAAATATGCTTTGTTCACTGCAACTGTCACAGTAGGGTTGCCACCCTTACAAATGGCCAAAGTGGGACATGTGTGGTACAGACATCAGACTGTACAGGCCGACACATACCCACGGCCAGTACAAAGGACAGAACATAACTGTTTTGCCTACAGAAAAGCGTATTCCTGTAGCATTTTAGTTGCTTATTCTGTTTCTCATAACAGTCAGGTATTTCAGATACAGAATTAACTGTTTAATGCAACTATCACATAAAATATCAGAAATATGTTTGTCCTAAAATCTCAGGACATTTGCCATGTTGACAATTACATGTCAGGACACAACTGCCCAAAGAGGGACTGTCCCTCGCAAAGTGGGACAGGTGGTAACCCTATGTCACACTGTGGCCATTTGAAAAGGTGGAAACACAACCGTCGACTGTAGGGAGGCAATGCCCATAACGGTTGAACATGTGTAAGGAATAGCTTGGACATATGAAAAGGTGCCATCCTACCAATGAGTAGAACAGGCTGGCAAACTCCGGAAGTCAGCTGTATAATCCGAACTTGTATGTGACACAGTTGAACGGGTAGTACCCAGATACACCAACCAAGTAATGAAAGTGAAGTAAGGGCGTGTACCTATGTGCGTGAGGTATAGCATGTGGAAAGCAAACATGGCAGGGTAGTCCACACAACCATAAAGGTACCCGACACATGTAGGGTAGTCAATGTGTAACTCTGGCCGTGTCATGGGCCAACAACCAAAGTAGTGCTCTATGGGGTGTGAGTAATTCGCGTGTGAGGGGTGTGTGTTTAATGGTAAATTCCTCAAAGGCGATACTTGTGTCGTATGCAGAAAAGGTGAACTGGAGGTGTATGAGGGGGCAGTGGGTGAAGTGGAAAGAAACACCACCTCATGTAGAAACAGCTGCAAGACAAGCAGACAGGCCATAGTGTAGAACACAATCCCACAAACATATGAATATGGAAATATGCGAGACAAATGTATAGATACGGCACCGTCACATACCCACAGATGGGTCCTGATGGAACTGGCCATAACAAACGCAGCACACCTGGATGCATAATAGCCTACCCAGCATACCCTCCACAACACACAACCTGCCACCATACCAGAACATCCACCAAATCCAGCCGTACTTGGTCCACTGGTTTGTTGCAAAAACAGCTACACACAGTGACCCCTACACATATGTAGTAGGTATTGTCATCCTAGGCAGTGTCAGGATTGCAAACCATGTATCTCCTGCAGGTAAAACCCCCTGCACATTTTCGTGCAGCCACAAAAATCTTCATTATTTAACTTGTTTTGGTTTTGACCAATTTTTGGAATATCCCTCACGGGATGACCAACTTGTGTAAATAGTAGAATGGGTATGACGACATGATGTCCAATCCAGTAGATATCTGGACACAAGTCAGAATGTGCAGTGGAAGTCCATGACACTGTCCAGCCCTAAGTGGGCATGCATAACCTACCACCCAGGATAAAATACCTTCCCGTGACGCACGTGTCCAGACACGAATAGGAGGGAGAATATAATGCACACATTTGCAAAGTGGAAAAATGGCATGAGGGCGAGGAAGACACTACGTAAACAGGTCAACCCTGATCATGTGTGAGGGACACTGACTGTGTGCAGTCGTGACTGACCATAACTGTCAACCTGTGTGAGCAAGATATCTGGACAGAGCCGTGAATATAAGTGAGACAAAGGTCCAAAATCAGGGACAATCTGTAAACATATCTCTTAGAAACATAGAATTTGATAGAATAACAGTTTGCACATTGGCATTAATGTCTGGAGTATGAAGTCTGAAACCCAACTGTCTGCCCACATGTTCCGACTGCAGTCTTTAATGCTGAGCTACTGCCATGCCAGAACACAACAGCATATTACAGAGGTCCGTGCCATACCACTCAACTGTCCAGATATTCGCAGAATGACTAGGGTCACCACCTGTCCCACTTTGCGAGTAACAATCCCTCTGTAGGCAGTTGTGTCCTGTGAAAAAAATCAAGACATAGCAAATGTCCTGAGAGTTTATTTCCTACTTTACTTTAATAGTCGCATAAAACGGTTATTTTATATATGAATCCTCAATATGTTATGTGATAAGCAATTCAAATGTTACTAGAATAAGCTATTATATGTACAAAAAAGGTTAAAGTTCAGTACTATGCACGGCTGTAGGTATGTTTTGTCCTGGAAAATCTGACATCTCTACAGAACGTGTCCCACTTTGGGCAGTCGAAAAGGTGGCAACCCTAAGAATGACCACAGGTTTGCCCCATAGTGTTGGTGTGTGCCTCCGACAATCTGCACCAGTGTAGTAAATAGCTGAGGATTGACGTCACTAAATAATGAGAAATATCCTGAGTATAAGACTCCACAACCTGCAGAAAAGTCATGCTAATGCAAAACCTATCATTCTATCAATGTTCTAAGCTTGTAAGAGCAATCGTTAAAATGTGTCCCTAATTGTCCCCCCATCATGTAGGTTTTGTGCAGGTTCGGTGCTCTAACAAGTTGAGAGGTATGGTCCGTACATATTTACAGGAATAGCCCTTCACACTTCTGTAATGTACAACTGCATACCTTTAGTCACTTCAAGTCCAAAAAATAATAATCCCCGTATGACTGTATACAGGTAATAGTCAAATTTGAATGGGAACACCCCTCACCGTGGAGTATGGACTATAACAACCCCACCCATAATATGTAATGCCAACAGAATAAGCTGCTGACAGGTGCCCAAACACCTGTGTCTATAAACACAGGTAAAACTTCAAAATAGGGAGATAATCCCTGTCCATATGCTTCATCTGACATTTGACCTTGGCCAGGGAAGTTCCGTTCACCAGGTGGACAAGCCTAAACCCAGATCACTACATGAACAGCCTAACAATCAAAGACCTGTATGTGGCTGGACTATATGCCTTGGTGTTCTGCATATCCTCGGAGTGATTAACAATGCAGCTGGAGTCCACAGCAGTAGGCAATAGGGAATGTGTAATATGTAGTACCGCCTTCTTCCCAGCAGGAGAATGGATGCCTGTGTCGTAGGTGAAGCGGTGAGGCGTATGTTGATGTAGCTAAGTACTATGGGTATGCATATCAATGAGGGAGAACACCAATAGAATAGTGGTTCCGGTATCTGGCCAATGTGAATGCAGTCCCGGTTGACCTACGACCACTGCACATATAACTTGAAAGTGTAATGAAAGCGTTCGTGCAGTACACACATTTAAATATGTAAAGGTGAACATGTGTTTCGCAGTAGTCCGTAAACTGGAATACAGATATGTAATTGTTACGGTCAGAATTATGAAAGTTCACGGAAGCACAATTATCTATGAAACACATGTAACCCACAATAAGGATATGCAAGTGCGCCTGCGCGTGTGTAATCTGCTCACAGAATAGAAAATGAATGGTGTTTTCCCCATGTTCTATGTACATGGCTCATACCTGTTAAACCCGTAAAGTACGAAACCAGATAAAGCCATGACAACAACTGGTACAAATAAGGACAATCCCCAGATATTGCCCTAACAAACATAGAAAGTGGATAGAATAACAGGTGTGTCACTAGCATGGATTCTCTGAAGGGTATGAAGTCGTAATCTGAAATGTTTGTCATTATTTACCAACGTCAGTCTTTAATGATATGCCACTAACATGCCAGATAGACACAAGGTTATGAAAAATGGACCGAAGATAAGAGGCAAACAGCTGTACATGCAGCGGAAATCTGTACAGTTGAAAGGTATGATATGGAGATATATATACACATATATTCACAGACATAATCCAAAGCAAATTATGAGATGAGGAATGTACAGACATATGTATATATGTACATATAGAAATCTATACACACACGATACATGAATACATATATACACAACAAACATATGTCCCTGTACATATAACACATGTACATAAATAGGTCACGGTATAGCTAATATGGATAGACAGACAGACATGCATGAAAGGAGAATACACCGATGGTTTCCAAACCATTGCCCGGAAAGTACCAGTGTGACAGGGCCTGCAAGTTCTACACGTTAAACATGAATATAGGTGTCCTTTGCAGGACCCAAGAAACTGATCCTGTATGAAGTGCCAACCATCATTGATGCAAAAGAAGTCACACCTGCAACTACAATATAGGTGTACATGCAACAGTAGCAGGTGCAAGGGTAATAACACATGGGTCGATTGAATGTATGACAAGCTGATATCCAGAGTGGGAGTGCTTGGAAGTGTCCTCACACTTTATTATCGCTCACATTAAACATGTCTAATGGGTACTGTGGAGGTGTGTCAGGTATGGGAATCATGGGTATGCAGAATTGGGCCAAGGTGTTGGTTGGCACAGATCTATTAGGTACGCCCCATGGGAGTGATCGATATACCTATGTGGGTATAGCACACGCCTACATTCTCCAAAAAGGTGCAACCCATCTACTGGATATTGTGTAAACCATTGGGGGAAGACGTAGGGACCTATATCAGTGTCATGTAGGCGATTATCATGGATGGACACGCGTACAACCAAGATGGTAACCATACCTGCCAGAATGTCAGAATAAGACAGCTGGACTAAGGCATAGTACACGACAGACAAATAGGGACTATATGAAATATACCTCAGACAAAGTCAGACCGTTGATAGAATAATTGCGTAATCAGGAATACGAATGTTATGAGAGTTAGTAATGATGAAATAGAAATGTCAGTCATGATTACCTAACCGCACAGTCCGTCATGGCTTGCCAGCAATCTACCATAATGGCACATTATCATGACAAATGTAACAGAATCATAGGTCAAACCCCAGGGCATATACCCATAATGTGTACAGGTGAGAGGTATGAAGGTAACCCATCCTAATGAAATGTACAGAGCTAGTGATACTAGGTGGACAGGTGAGAAGAAAGACGTCAGGACAAATGACAAAATATGTACAAGTCATAAGCATGTTTGTCCACAAATGTGAATTACAACGTATGGCCTGTGAAAGTCAATGTGGAAGGTTAATAGACTCAAAAGACATGTGTCCCTCAGGGTGTCATGCAGTGTCACCGATACAGTGTCCAGTCCCCCATGCTCGTACGTGAGCTCTGCCACTGACGGAAAGCGCAAATACCGCCGTACACATAAGGTACATGATAGAATAATTAGTGTGGATAAGCACCTGTTGGCCTGTGTGAGGAATATAACCCAGTGGGTGGATGTGTCCTGCCATAGGAATGTAATGGTAACTGGCCTGTGATGGCATCATGTATTGTGTGTATTGGCATAAGGAAATTGATGTCCAGTATCAAAAACATACCTTGCAACTGTACGAATGTGCAGAAGTATGCCTCATATGTGTGGTGTGTTCCTCTCACAATCTGTACCTGTCTGCCAAATACCTGAGAACTGACGTCATTAAATAATGATAAACATATGTGTTTCAGACCCCAAATCCCTCAGAAAGGTCATACTAATGCAAAACCTATAATACTGTCAACTATCTATGTTTGTAAGAGCAATATGTAGAATCTGCCCCTATCTGTTCCCCCATCATGTTAGGCTTTGTACAGATGTTTTGCACTAGGAGGTTGATAGGTATGATCTGAAACAGATACATGTCTGAGGAAACAGCATTATCAGCTGCAAGATAACTCAGAAGGTATGAAAAGCGCTGCAGTAGGAAGTTTATCTGCAGGTATGTGCTGATATGTCAAATGACACAGCAGTCTACAGGAAGTACCTATAGGGTGTCACCTTTACCAGTGATGACAGTGGGACATACCCACAGCCATGCATACAGCACAAACAGACATAGCACACAGCAAAGCCTAGGCCATGATACATGAAGCCTCCAGCGTGTATGGATTGAGTGAGAGTACAGCAAGGAAAGGTGACTGCAAGGCTATTCAGCAAACACCTGCAGGGCCATGCAAGACCGTCAGTAACACGAACATTGCACGGACAATGTTGGGATTTGCAACATACCCCATTTGTATGTGTAAGCTATGCAAATGATGTAACGATAGGGTTGCCACCTTTCCAAATGCCCAAAGTGGGACATTTGTGCTACAAACATCAGATTTTGCTGGGCAAAATATACTCACGGTCAGTACAAAGGACAGAACTTCAGTTTTTTGCCTGAATAAAAGTCTATTCTTGTAGCATTTTAGTTCCTTATTCTGTTTCTTATAACATTTAGGTGTTTCAGATACAGAATAACTGTTTTATGCAACTATGACATAAAATATAGAAAATAATTTTGTCCTAAACTCTCAGGGCATTTGCCACTTTTCTCACATTTTTTGCAGGACACAACTGCCCAAAGTGGGACTGTCCCTCGCAAAGTGGGACAGGTGGTAACCCTACATAATTACACAATACATGAAACAGTAAGCTGTCCATGCAAGAGCAGAGTTAAGTGCAGAAATGTACCCGGATGTTATGCAACTAACGTTATGCACGCTAAGTTAAAAAAGGGGAAGGCCAAAAAAAGACAGCCAAA
>NC_056732.1:424250490-424282990 GCF_019279795.1 Protopterus annectens
GTTACTTTCTTTCTCTGAAACAGGCTTCCCATCTATTTGAAGCAGAGCTCTACCCTTACTCTATTCAAGAGAAACCTGGACCATTGCATGGGAAATGGGAAATACACATTGGGTCTAGTACGTGTGTCTCTAATGGACAGAGATATCCTAGCTTACAAATATTCCATACAATAACCTCTAAGGCACATAAACATGCAGGATACAACTGGGATGCTTGAATAGGCTTATAAATGTCACATTTTTTCTTTTCTTTATTTAAAGTTAGCTTGGGTCTAAGCATGAATATGAGCTGCTAGACGAAGCTAAGAGGTCTTAAGCATCTGTTAGCAATGCTTAGCTTCACGAAAAACCATGTAAACCCACTTAAAACTGCTTAAAAGTGCTTTAATCACTCTGTCTCCATCAGCCCTTGTTCTGCCCAGCAACAAAATAATCAGCGCTGTCAAGTCACGAGCCCAGGACACTGCGCACTATAATCACAGCAATGTACCACTATACCATTTGAGCTGCCAGGATTTATAATGCTTTTAGAAACATATCATGCATTATGGTCATTTAACATTAATGAAAAAAAATCATCACTACCAATGATTGAGCCCAGGACCCTGTACACTATAATCACAGCAACATACCTCTACACCATCTGAACTGTGGGAATTTCTAATGCTTTTGCAAACATATCATGCACTACAGTCATTTAACATAAGTGAAAAATACACATGCCTGGCAAACCTTAAATCTAGGACCCCAGCCCTCCATTCACAGCAGCTACCACTACTCCACATGAGCTGTGAAAATTACAAATGCAGGATGGTCATCCAGCATTAGGTAAAAACCTGTGGAATTAGTACTCATAAACATATGTGTATATATATATATATATATATATATATATATATATATATATATATATATATATATATATATATATATATATATATACTCAACCTCTTACTGCAAGACATCTACAAAAAGCCTGACAAAGTGGGGGGATAAAGGGCAAACAATAGTGACATATTTGAAATATGGTTGTTATAAGCATAAAAGTTTGCTAGAGTATCATGGTTTATTTTACTGTGGAGCTTTTCTCCCCGGGCCTCCGCTGAAAATGGACCCACGTCCAGTCGGACACTCCCGGTCAACAAATTTAAATAAAATAAAATAAAAATGGTTTGTTTTAACATATATTTTCAGATAGATTTCAGGTCTGAAACACAAATTATTGGCATCATTTACTGATGTCAATGCTCACATCATCTCAGTGATTTGTCAGAAACCCACAACTGTTATGTGGAACAGACCAAAAATATGAGCCACACATCTGGGCAGTGTACAGAAATCTGGACAGTGAAAAGGAGTGACTGCTGTCATGTAACAGAAGGGAAAACACACTGAGAACTGCCAACCATTTCACCCATCACCTTCTGAACTACAGTCAGACCAACACGACACTACCCCAAATCATCACTGGGGAATTACTCATGTATTTGCAAATATAGCATGCACTACAGGGATATAACTGTAGGAAAAGCAGACATTGGTGAGAAATTGTCCACCCATAACCATTTGCATGACAGTCACAGCAACATACCAGTACCCCAACTGAACTCTAGAGTATAATGACTGTTTGAACAAACATATCCTGATTGCCAGCCACACACTACACTGACATATACTGCCCTAAGTCACAGCCTACTGGGAATCCTGAGGTGCCACAGGACATTTCTCAGTCTGCACATGCAAGCACATACACCTGATAGACCACCAGAAACTGCAGCAGCATGCACAGTCATATAGAAAAGGATCTATGATACTCACATCTACCTCTCTCCTTAGTCAGCCCAACAAACACTTACACACTACACTGCTACACAATCTTGACAGTCTATTAACAATGGCAAGACATACATAACTCTCAACTGTACAGATTTCCACAAAATGTCCAGGGTGTGGGACCATATTTATGGCCACTGCCGCATACCACTTCTGGGAGTCTGCTAAGTAACTGGGATGATATCAGGAGTGAAGTCACTAAATCATGATATACCATACCTATGAACCTCTTAATGCAAGACATCTGGACAAAGCCTGACATACTTGGGGGACAGGGGGATGAAAAGAGGGACATATCTCACATAATGGTGTTACAAACTGAAACAGTTGCTGGTGTTACAGGGTTTGTTGTAACAGGCATCTACGAAGGATATGACATCTGAAACACAAATGCATGTCAACATTTACTGACTTCAGTCCTCACATTATCCTACTGATTTCTCAAAAACAGAAATTGTATGAGGAACAGACCAAACATAAGAGGCAAACCTCTGGGCATTCTGCGGACATATGGACAGTTGAGAGGTATGGCATAGACATATCACTGTCAGACGTCAAGTCACGCAGAAAATGCATGTCCAGACAAACCCTGTTAATCTAGCAGTCTTCTATGTGTATAACAGCAATACTTACTTTTCTGTACCTAATTCTGAAACTTTGTCCCCCATTTTGTTGGGCTATCTTCACATTTCTTGCTGTAAGAGGTATTTCAACCTACCTTTTGTAAAGCAGTAACCCCCATAGCTCCATAATGCCCTCCTCAGAGGCAAGGAAAAGGGGCAATGCAACATGAAGGACTTAATTATAGCACTGTGTTGCTATGGCATTGGCTAATGAAAACTGTATGTTATATACTGATGTCATACCTTTCAACTGTTCAAAGTTTTGCAGACTGACTACGTTTGCCTCATATTTGTAGTCAATGTCTCATACAATTGTATATTGTCTGGCAAATCACTGGCAACCCAGTAAAGACTGAAGTCATAACATAATAGCATACATTTGAATGTCAGATGTCATATCCTGTGGCGTATTCCTCTGAATGCAAACTGTCTTTGCTAGCAACTACATGTGTTAAAGCTAGATTTATAACGTGTCACTATTTTCTGTCATTTGCCCACCATTGATGCATGCCTTTGTTCAGATGTCTTGCTCTAACAGGAGCTAGGAGTCTTACCATGAAACTAATGTCATTGCAAGCGTACCTTGTCCTAAAGGATGTTGACATCTGTGCACTCAGTGACACCTGGTTTGCAGCTGTGGAAAGCACACTAACCTTGTTAGGTTACTCATCCTACCATACATTTAGAACCCAAATGGAGGGCTGAAAAGCCACATAAGGTGGAGTTTTAAACATTATCATACACATACACACCTCCAAGCTGGTCAAACAGTATAATGCATGGCTGACATCCCAAGTGCAGTTAACTGTTGACAATACAACTATTCAAATCATAGCTAGCTACAGACCTCCAACCATGACTCTGGACACCTACTACACCTATCTGGACATACTTGAATCTGTCAAGATTCAACCCTTTACCCTGCTCCTGGATGACGTTAGCTACCCAACTATAGTGTGCATGACCTATTCTACCTGCACATGAACGTACAGAAATTCCTCAGCTTTGTCAATACCAATGCATTGGATCAGCTGGTCAACACTCCTATGACAGGTGGAAATATCCTGTACCTGGTCCTAACCAACATTAGTAGCCACTGTAGCACTCCTACAGTGTTATACTTCTTGGTAAGATCTGACCACATAGCCATTACTGTTGAGGTCACCATCTCCCCTGCCCCCCCTTGTCAGGGTCAAACAAAAACACTTTCCAAAACTGACTATAAATCTCCTCAGAGCAGGTATATGTAGCTTTACAACCACCATCTCATCAGTTGGAACTAGCAGTAGTGTCCAAGCCTACACGACAATACTATGTGATCACCTATATAGTTGTATGGACTCAGCAATACGTGACAGGACAAAGTTATCTCCCTCAAGGTAAGGCAAACCTCTGCGGTAGACAGCAGCACTTCACAAATTCCATAATAGGTGGAAATAATTGCTGAACAGAGCCAAGAAGGAGCGGGTTCCAATTGGAAGCAATGTCATCTTTGTCTGAACAAGCAAATAAGGTCACGGGTGCATTACCCTAAGGCTAACTTTGAGTGCAAATTGGGCACATCCACCAAGGTCAATCACTAGGCCTTCTACAAATATGTCTGCAATCCCAGAGGCAACACCCAAATCTGCTCTGTAGTGGTGATCAATACCACCACATACAAATATGGTGGTGTACCCCAAGGATCGGTCTGGGGGCCTCTACTGTTTGAGATATATGTTTCTGAGGTACAAGACAAAACCAGTGGTCTGTGGCTGACCAGGTTTACAGATGATTGCAAGTTGGCCACTGTCTTAGATTCCCTACTGATATGATCATCCCCCAAGAGGCCCTTACTCAGATTAATGACTGTCACAAGAAGCATTGCCTCAAACTGAATGCCAGGAGATGCATCATTTTTCCTGTCATGGTAGATGCCATCCACATTAATTATGACAGTAATAACAATGTACTGAGCATGCAGTCAAGTGTGAGGCAACTTGTGCACCAAGGTTGGTAGCAACCTGACAGTTTCCCACTGTATGGGCACCATTGTACTGTTTATGTGGCCCACCTCACAAATACAGGTATTTCATCCAGGAACCAGGAGGTCACAACATCCCTGTACTCCACTGTTATCAGACACATTACCGAGTACAATGGCTCCTTTGGCATGTACCTTGACAAGCAAATGCAGCAGTTGCAGAGACTGCAGAAGTTCCTGACCAGGCAAATCCAGGGTCTACAACACCTACCCTATACAGATAGGCTGAAAGCCCTGTCCCTGTACTCAGTCTCATACAAACTGATCATAGGTGACCTGTGTCTGGCATACAAAGCCATTTACAAACCAACCTTGATGGCATTTCAGCATATCCATAAGACAAACCCAACTCACGCGACATGCACGCAAGGCCCTCACCTGGTCTGTGACATGCATAGTACTTGTTGGCGGGATAGTGTAGTGTCCCACACAATACAATGTCTGTAAATTATGCTCCCTCTCCATGTCTAGCAGAGTACCTGTATAGCTCTCTTGAAGAAAAAGCTGAATGACTGCATGGGAAATGGAAAAGACACCCCTGGGATCCCACATGTGTCTCAGCTGGACAGGCAAAACAGGTGCTGGCTTTGAAGGGACATGGGCAAATGTCTGGGCTAGGCTTATGAGAACATCCAAGCCAACAACCTGGTATCATCTTATGAACCTCTGCACCTTGTACTTTACATATTTCCTGTATGTATTGCAGACTGTCCTGCAATGCTGTCTGAAATGAATCCCTGTGAGTCTGAACTGTGTAGGTACTGCAATGATAGAGTATTCTCTTGTTCCTTCATTAGTTATTATCACATATCATTAAACCTTCTCATTGTGTCTGGTCTGTATAGGAGTAAGTTAGCTCTTACAGTACTTGCATATGCACTTGGGACACTCTATAGTTCACTTCAATAGACTTGGTCTTGGTCACAGTAATCATTCTGCTAATAGGCCCATCACACGGTAGGATTTGTCACAGTTTGTTAAGGGCCTTACAGTAGCTGTTAAAGAGATGAATTGTGGCAGTCAGAACTACCGTAAAGTCTGACCTAAAGGGCCCATAAGTGTCAAAGCTGTGCCAGACTTTACCAGAGTGTGTGTGTGTGTGTGTGTGTGTGTGTGTTTGTGTGTGTGTGTGTGTGTGTGTGTGTGTGTGTGTGTGTGTGTGTGTGTGTGTAGAGTCAGCAGCGTGTGTGTGTGTGTGTGTGTGTGTGTGTGTGTGTGTGTGTGTGTGTGTGTGTGTGTGTGTTTGTGTATACCAGCAAACATTTTACTGCAGGGTATTAATTTACATATGTTGTCTTCCCCTCACAGGTGAACACGGGGTTGGTGTCTCTCCCCCTCACAACCTGATGTCAGTGTCTTAGTGGACTCTCATGATGGTGGTCATAGAAAGGCACAGGCGGGGTTATCGGGGGCTGAATCTGTACCATTGGTTGGTATCCCACTTTCAACCACAATGTCCCCACACACAGTCAGTATGTGCATACATACGCAATCCCCAACAACCACAGATAATGGACAGTTGTAGGGTGGTGGCATGGAACAGGCTAGTGTGGTGACTATGGCAAGTGTGAGTTTAGACAATTCCCATAACCAGTGAGCAGGTGAGGTCACACACAGGCAGATGGACAGGGGTGCTTGATGGAGGACTGCTGCCCATCAAGCCCCTGTCGCAAGTGTAATAACAGGTGTCACCAGATGCATGTTATGGTCCATCATGGAGGCACAGGCATGTACTGACCGCAACACCAGGCAGATGCTCAGGGTCATGAATGCAGTGCTTCCTGCCATGCGTGATGACCTCCACAGCATTTGCAATGCCATACGTCATTTTTCCGATCTTGTGGATAGATGGTGGGGTGAGACATTGTCATTGCTCAACCGTGCATTGTCTGTGCTTGAGCATGTGGTGGGAGTAGGGCAATGGCCAGATAGACATGGGTCAGCAACAAGACCAGCTGATAGCCCACATGGACGTGCACATTCACAGTCCCATAGTGGCAGTACCACCAGCACTACCGAAGGGAAGGTGCTGTCCACACCACACTGGAGCAGGACATAGACATGTGGTTCTAGCCAGTCCCATCAGGGATGTGGATCCAGCAGACAGCAGTCACCATCGGGGAGTAGTACTGCATCTGTTCTTGGGCCTGGTGGTGCCAGTGAGATTCCTGGCAGAATCAGTTCCTGTGTCCCTGGTGGGAGATGGTGAACCATACATCCGGCCATGTATGGTCCATGGCTGTCCAACATAGCCCTGTGTCAGGCATCCACATGGCTTTATTGTGAGTATACAAACACTCACACATCTCTATCACAGGCCAGTCATCACTAGACATAAACAGCTCCTCTGCATGGCCCAGTTGAACACCACCCCTCCAGACACTAACATGATGTCAACCATGTGGCCCACCCTATACCTCTGGCAATCCCACACCACACCCTCTGCATGTGATGATACTTGTACCACATCCCTGTTATCCATACCATCAATGCAGGGACATGATCATATGGGTATGATGCACAGGGTGAATATAGTACAGTGTAGTAATGTAATTCTGTGTTAGGTGCTGTCTGCTGGCAAACGTTATGGGTAAACATCAAGTTATATGTGCCTTTTTAACCATGCTGCATTATTGCTGTTAATACTGCTGACTGACAGTAGTGTCATGTACTTTATTCTGTTTGTGTTCCAGGTCTCTGTGTGTCTGCAGGCTGTGGGCCTACTGACAGTAGCAATGATGAGTATGGCAGAGTGGAAACACAGTGACATTTTCATAGCCAAGGTACAGCTGTATATGTACATGTTTACCAGGTGTGTTTATATGCAACAGTGTGTGAGGGACAATTGTGGCAGACAGTGTGACCTTGCATACATACCCTTGACACAGCCATCTAGCCTTCATACATGTCACCTGGGTGTTCTGTGGGACCACAGGCTCATACATACAGAGGAGGTTACTTGAGTACTGGCACTAGGTCCCTCACAAGCTTAGTCATTACTATAACTGCAACAGATTCATCTATCAGCACCTGTTGGCCCTGCCATTTCTCTCCCATCTACTCAACTTTCATGCAGTTGATGAGGGTATGCCTGGTACTGTGTATGACAGGTTTGAGGTATATATATTCCTGACACAGGTCAGCCTATGTTAGTCTAACCTGACAATCACCAGCATGTGTGTCTGCTAACTCATATACATGTATGGCCTCATGTGCTGGTAGTGCACATAGAGTCATAGTCCTGTACACGGGGCAGCTGCTGAAGGGCTGAGCACAGCCCCTACTTGCACAGTCTTATGAATGATATCTCTAGCTACATAATACAAATAGCACAGAGCTAATGTAGTGTTTCAGTGTCTGCCACTACTAATCAAGTGGGTGACAATAGCAGGGGCTGTTAGGATTGCCAATGGTGGGTTCAAAGGCTCTTAACATGGTAGAGACATCTCTCACACACACAAACACACACACACACACACACACACACACACACACACACACACACACACACACAGCTGCATGGGGATATGCATTGAAACATTCATGCACATGGAGTTGACACTTCTCAAAGCAGATGACCTACCCATCTATTTATGTACATTACACAGTGATATGACCATTGTATGCACCTCAGTGGCTTTGCGTTAGAAACTGTGTAACTGTGCTTGTAAGGTGGATGACATCTGTATGGGCTGAAATTAGGTTGGCAATGAGGAAGTTCACAGAGTGGAAGAGGCACACAAAATGATATAGCCATCACATACACTCAGTAAAGACAGCCACAGGGGATGTGCATACAGAAACACATACACAGTTGCCAATAGACATATTAGTAGCCCTGCGTATTCACTTGTATGTACTATAGTGCTACATACACATGACATGCTCCACATAGATTATATGCCTGGGACATAACACACAACTTCTTAAAACTAGTAATCTTGTGAATGTCTTCATGGATGGTGGGATAAACCACCAGAAATAGTGATTGATCTCATCTACAGCTCATACAAACCTGCACAAGTGATAGACTGGCAGACTTTGTATCAGCATGATGTGTCAGTCAGGTACAATGTCTGATTCTGGCATGTGTGTCACTACAGTAACTGTGACATATTTGGCAATGATAACCCAGGAATGCTCACTGTTAGGGGACACAGACCACATATAGATTGCAAACATCTGGATATTCCATGTACCTCTGTACAGATGACTGGTATGGGCTGTACATTGTTACATGGTGCATGTGAGGCAGATGTTGTTAACAGGCTATTTAAAGTAATGTCATGGGTAGGGGGTCAACAGGCCTTAAAATGGTATAACCTACACACACAACAGCCACAGGGGATATGCTTCACACACTACTATAGTTGTCAGTACTGAGATTAGAACCTCTACCTATCTAATTATTTGTACTATAGTATTAAGCAGTTATTGCACATGCCACAGAGCTTAGAAGGCTGACAAGTGTATACAAGTACTTCTAAGGTGAATCACATCATCAGGCCTTTTAAAGTAGGGCAATGGAAAGTGTACTTTGTAGCACTGAGACTAGAACCCCTACAAATCTATCTAGTTATTTGTACTGTAGTGTTATGCAGTTATTGCACATGCTACAGAGCTTATGTGGCTGACAAGTGTCCAATGGTGCTTCTAAGGTGAATGACATCAGCAGATCTTGTGAAGTAAGGCAATGGGAAGTGTACTGAGTGGGAATGTCCTCTTAATACTTAAGCCTGCAGACACACACACACACACACACACACACACACACACACACACACACACACACACACACACACACACACACACACACACACACACACACACACACACACACACACACACACACACACACACACACACACACACTGGCAAGTGATGTGATATTACAACCCCCACCTCAGTACTATTACACAATGGAGCTCACTTTCAAGCTGGCACGTGTGACTAATTACAACCGGTATGCCACTGTCTGGAGCAGGACATCACTATAAGCCATTCAGGGTATCCCTGTATATGATTCATTCTCTGTGTGTGTCTCCCTGTGTCTCTCTCTCTCTCTCAATGTTTGTATCTCTCTTCCCCATGTCTATGTGTGTGTATGCTTGACATTTTGATATATGTTGCCCATATATATGTCTGTGTATCACACACAACAGATGCAGATATATTACATATGGACTACCTACAGCTAGCTGAGGGTAATCCTGTCTAATGGGTGTGTGTAGAGACATTTAAGGTGTACATTGCTGTCTGTATTCAAAGACATATACGCACAATACAGTTATATAGTCCATTGTGGGTTCCAACATGTGATTCACTAACTGTAGGAGCATGCCCAGTATGAACTTCTATAGTAAGAGTGGGACTCCATTCCAGAGATAGTTGTATTCCGGTCCAGGGTTTTGTGTGCTATAGCCATACCTCTCAAAAGTAAACAGAAAGTTGCTAGATGTACAGGGTTTGTTTTAGCAGACATTTTCTGACATATCTGACATCTGACACTGGAATGTATTGTGTCATTACCTAGTGAAAGTCATCCTCCAATCATCACAGTGCTTTACCAAAGAAATACAAGATGTATGATGCACAAACCAATAATATTAGCCCAACAATAGACATTTTTGCCCAAAATGGCCATTTGAGAGGTGTGGCTACAGCTGATTGTCTGATGAAGCTGTATAAGCAGTACAGCAACTTGGTGATATACTGGCTGAGGATCTCCTGCTTGTATGGTATTCTTCTTACCTGAAAAGTCATATCCTAGTATAGCCATACCTTTCAACTGTACAGTTTTTGGCAGATTGTCCAGATGTTTGTCTAGAAGTTTTGTTCAGTCTACATAAACCTGTGTTTTTATTGAAAGCTATTTGCAAATATAAAGACTGACATTACAAACTAATGACAGACATTAGTGTTTCAGACTTCATAACCTTCAGACAATTCCTGCTAATGCAAAACCTGTTATTCTACCAACTTTCTCAGTTTGTAAGAGCAATATTTACAACACATGCCTATCATTGGGCCTTTGTCCCACTTTTATTTATGACCTTGTCCAGATGTCTTGCTGTCAGAGGTTAAGAAGTATAGGTGTGGGTACAGAGTGCATTCCACTGTGCAGAAATGTCCATCATATGTGTAGTATATTCTACATAGTGAAAATCCAAAAACCAATAAGACTGGACACTGCTCGAAGACCAACTCCTTCTGTTTATTGAGATTAGATACACAAATGATGAGCGCTTTCGGGCCTCTGCCCTTCATCAGATAAAGCATCTCCCAAAAACCAACATTTTAAAACAAGCACAACCAATAAAAATCAGTAAAAATCAGTAAAAAACCCGCCTATTCTTAAGGGAGGGTCTCATAGGAATGACTTCATTAAGCCCAGGACTCCTGTGTGCCATAAGCTCAATTATCCATTTAGATTCAGCTAGCTCTGTTAACTGTTTAGTGTCTCCCCCTCTTTTATTCAACTTCACATTCACTATCACTTTAAACTTGAAGCTATGTGTAGGATGAGCTGCCAAATGTCTATATAACGCATGTGTATCCCCATTTCTAATTGCAGAGAGGTGCTGCAAGACCCTAACTTTAAACATACAATTGGTCTTGCCACATAAAACTTGTGCAGGATTGACACTCTGCCAAGTAGACCACATCAGTGGTTCTGCATGTTGCTCTCCCTTTCAGATCAAACAGTCTGCCAGTAACTGGATGCACAAATACACCCCTACTATCTACATAAGCACACGCCTTGCATAGCCCACATGGAAAAGTGCCCTGTTTAGTCATAGCCAGATTGTCCATACTGGTCTTAGTCTTATCCCTACAAAGTAAATCTTTCAAGTTTTTATTTCTTTTATATCTAAAAACCGGTTTGTCACCTAGCATACCCTTCAAACTTACATCACTAGTCAAAATATTCCAATTCCCTCTGATCAGTGCACAAACATCACCTATATTACTCCCATAAGTTAGTGTCAACCTGGAACCATGTCCACCGTCCCTATCATGTTGTGAGCCTGTGCCTGTGTCAACGGTTCTCAGCCATGGTTTATATCTGTCCTTCCTACAATTCCTACCAAACTCCATCCTGTTATTTACCAATTTCCTATCATAGCCCCTAGTATGAAAACAGTCAATCAGGGTTCCCAACTCTTGCTCGAAGCATGCATCGTCATCGCTGATTCTAGAAATCCTGGCAACCTGTCCCTGCACTATATTGGGAAATATGTGTCGAGGGTGCATGCTGTCGAAAGAAAGCAAGGTGTTCTTCCAGCAGCCTTTTCTATATAAACTGGATGAAAAAACATTCTCTGTCAACTGTACCCTGACATCCAAAAAGTCAATCTGTGTGCGTGAGCTGTTAACCGTGAACCTCAAAAAAGAAGTGGTGGTATGTAGGTAGGAGACGAAATCAGCTAAAGAGTTGTCGCCCCATTCCAAAGAATAAAAATATCATCCACAAAACGCTTATACATCTTGATATGACCTTTCCATGACATGTTATTCAACACCATACTCCTCTCCCAAAAGGACAGGACAAGGTTGGCATAGGTGTTGGCACAGGGGGTGCCCATGGCTATCCCCTGTGCCTGCCTATATGCTTGGTTCACACCTATAAAGACATTATTATTTAGTACCAAACCTAGCAAACCTCTTACGGTATCGATCTTAAACAAAGTGACGCCTAACTCCTGCAAAAGCTCAGAAATGGCTCGTATCCCATAATCATTACCTATGACAGTGAACAGATTCTGGATGTCCATAGTTACCATAAGTAACTCACCGTCAGACTGTTCCAATTTATAGGCCCCTAAGCTTTTCAAAAAGTGGCCTGTATCTGAAAGCACATTGTCCAACCTATCTAGGTACGGCCTTAACTCCGTCTCCAACCAAATCGAAATATTTTCCGTCACCCAACCTCTGCCAGACACTATAGGTCTGAGAGGTGGGTCAGTTTCTGATTTATGTATTTTTGGTAGAGCTTTGAATATAGGTGTCACTGGCTTCTCTATCATAAGAAATTTAAACAAATCTTCACTAATCAATTTACTGTCCAAAAACTGTCGTAAATTGCTGTGTACTCTTTCTATAATCCTTTTACTTAAAGGATTAATTGGGGTATACGTATTAGCATTCTGTAACAGACCTAGCAATTTACTTTCATACCAGGTGGTATCCAATACCACTCGGCACCCCCCTTGTCAGCCATTTTGATAGTAATATCTGCATTATTCCCAAGATCATGTAAAGCTTGTCTCTGTGTAGGACTTAAATTATAGAACCTACCATGTGCCCCCTCCTGAAAATAGCACATCAGATCTTGTTCACACGCATTAATGAACAAGTTCATAGCAGGTGAAAAAGGGGGGACAAAACCACTGGGCTGCCTTAACATGGTGACACTCGAGTTATCACCTCCAAAAATCTGTTTCAAAATTAAGCTACGACAAAAAACCATAAGGTCCATAATAATGTCATTATATACACAAGTCCTACTGGGCACAAAAGTCAGCCCTTTATTTAAAACAAAACACTCATCTTCAGACAATCTGTAAGATGAGAGGTTAAAAACAATACCAGTATCTTGCTCAACAGTCAGTGCAGCAGCTTCCTCCTCTTGTTGTACACCGTGTCCTCGCTGCGGGAGCGGTTCCATGCCCCTTTCTTCTTGACAGGTGCCGGCAGTCTGTCCAAAAAATTCAAATGACCATGTGTGTCCTTCGGTCTGGCACCTGTCCTATAGTCACTCGGATCACAAACCAACACCTCAGACACAAAACCAGTATCCTTTGGAACAATGGCACTGGATGGTGCCTCAGTGCCCCCATTATAACTCACACAGATAATAGTGTAGCCCATGTTAAGACATGTCAGCACACAGACCTTGTCCAGCAGGGACACAGGTGGAATCACAAGACTGTATTTTGTGTTTCCCATGCACTTATACAGAAAGCACATCACTAGCGGATATTGGGGCACTTGGCTTGATGTGGACAGGGAGTGTATTCCACAGATGGGGGAGTGTGTGGGACATGTATCTGTCAAACCAACAAGCCGTACTGATATCACAGACCAGGTTGATACTGCACCTACAGGTTGATCAAGTGGACTTTGATTCCAGATGTGCAACAGTCCCATCAAGGCAGGGTCTGGATTGCTTTGTATGCCAGACAGGGGTCACCTCAGCAGGATCTGTATGGAACAGGGTAGAGGGACAGTGCTATTAGCCTGTCTGTGTAGAGTAGGTGTTTGGGGTTTGGGTAAGGCCTTAGTGTTTACAAGACCCTGGTGTGCAGAGTCTGCAAGGTCTGTGGTGTGTAGGTTTGTGGAGTTCTCATGTGTTTTTGCCTCTGAGGCATCCTTTGGGTTTTTGTTGCGGACCTCCACTTACATGGGTGTGTGTTGTGTATTTGCAGGTGATGTTTACTGACTCCATACACTCCATGACACCTATGTTACTACACAATTTGTTCTGGTGTGCACAATCTCCATTTGCCTGGCCAGTGGTCCCCTTTCCCTTATGTGTGTCTCTTTGTCCTTCTGTAGTCCAGTCACAGGCTTTGCTATTATGTATTTGTAATTCTTATGTGAACAGGGTAAATGCCATAACATCACACAAAAGGTTATGGACTTCACACCTCTGAGTGTACCTATTTAGCAGGTTATCCATCATTGCACCATTACACTTGCTGTGGTCCTCAGATGGTTTGTGTTGCTATATGTTATTATGAGGCTACATGTTGGCCTAGCTGTCAAACCATCACAGATTGACATCTGGACAGACCCATATATGACAGTCAGACAAAGGCCCACACATGGGGACAGGGTGTTAATACTGTTCTGCCAAACATAGACAGTTGGGAGAGCAGTTTGGTATTTGCTTGCTTTCTCTTATGGGTATAGAGTTACCACCTGTCCCACTTTGCGAGGGACTCTTTGGGCAGTTGTATCCTGGCAAAAAATATTAAAAATGGCAAATGTCCTAAGATTGTAGGACATAATTATGTCCCGTATTTTATATAATAGTTGCATAAAATATTTATTTCTGTATCTAAAATACCTAAATGTTACAAGAAACAGAATAAGCAACTAAACTGCTACAAGAATAAGCTTTCATTTAGGCAAACAAGTTAAGTTCTATCCTTTGTACTGACTGTGGGTATGTGTCGGCCTGTAAAATCTGATGTGTGTCCCACAAATGTCCCACTTTGGCCATTTGAAAAGGTGGCAACCCTACATCCAGTTTAGCTACAACTCTGGCTGCAGCTGGATAACTTCAAATTATGCTGTAAAGCAAGCTCTGAGCTAAACATAAATGAAGGTGATTAGCAACAGAAAAGAAGCAGGCCCAACAAAGAAGGAATACAAACTGACTGTGAGTCACAGATTTCCCATTATATGACTGCATACTTCGTAACACCACTTCTGAAACACTACTACACCACCACAGTTGTACAGCTTAAAACTCCACTTCACGACAAATCCAAAACCAGTTCCACTGCTGACTTTAGTAAAACCAAAATTGATTTATTTCACATGAACAAATGATATGTTAAGCGCTTTCACTCACTAAAATTGTGAGCTTCTTCAGAACAACGAATCATTCCAAAAGACTGTTTAAATACATAAAATGGCACCAAACAGATTTGAATTTAAAAATTCTTAAAGAAACAAACCACCGTTTAAGTGAATATGAAACATTCTTATAAAATTCCTATAAAATACTAGTAAATACTAAAACAAAAACAAAAATGTATATGGTACAAATGCATGTGTGAATAGTTGATTATCTTCTTCTATCCAATAGGGGTTTAATAGATATATAATCATTTAATCCAGGGGGGATGTTGGCATTAGTGAATAATTGCCACCATAATTCCCTACATGCCAAAACGTTCCTGATATCACCCCCCCTAGGGTCCAGGGTAATATTTTCTAAAATACCAAAAGTAAATTTGTGTTCATTTCCATACTTTTCCACATGTTTAAACAGGGCATTTTTGTTATCCTTAGTCCTGATACTATATAAGTGTGCATATATCCTCTTCTTGAAACACCGCTCTGTCTTACCTATATAGTATCCAGGACATTCTGTGCATTTAGCCAGATATATCACATATCTGGTTGCACAATTCCCTTTAACAAATCTGATCTTGGTTCTATTGGTATTCTCCAAAACTAAGCCATCACTTTCATTAATGGTAAAGCATTGATTACATTGTCCACATTTTGTGGTGTGCTTAGTCCCATTCTCTAATCCCCTATACTTAACCCCTTGCTCTAAGTATCCTTTGATGTTCCTACCCATTTTGTACACAAAGGAGGGTTTCAACCCTAGTACCTCTTTAATTTCCTCATCTACCATGAAAATGTTCCACATGTTATAAATAATTTCCTTAACATTATTAGTATATGGTCCGTACTCTATTACACAAGCTATTTTAAAACCTATTGATGAACTTTTCTTCACAATACTGGGATTCTTCCCTTCTACCCTAGCTCCCAATAATGGTGTATATTTAAGACCCCTTTCACTCAATATTCAAAGAGATCTTGAACCATATAGTAAGGGGATGTCTTATACTTGGGGTGAGACGAAACATTTCCAGCCATCGGTATACCCTCCTACTAGTATGGCCAGGGAAGTAGATGATGGAACACACAGATTTGATAGGCAACACTTACATAATGACAAAGAGAATTATAATCATGCAAATTTTTACAGGGATGTGAGAGAAGGAGAACATATGGAATGGGCAAAGGGGAGGAATTGGAGAAAGAAAGGATGCAAATATTAAATACTAATAGTACTTCAAAGAAAGATGAAGGAAATGAAAGGAGAATGGAAGTTGATGGTATTGTATTTAAGTACAAAAATTTCAAAATATACAATTACACACATCTTTCTATCAACAAGGGTCACTTTGGCGTACTATCCAAAGGAATAAAATACATACCTACAGGATGCTTTAAATTAGTAGACTGTCTTAGTGAATTCAAACTGTTTATTAGGAGGCTAAATTTAAGCCTTCTTTTTAAAAGTAATGAAGAAAATACAGTGAAAGCAAACAAACTAAAGAAAAAAGTAACTTCATTCCTATTATGCATCCAACTGTTCAGTTGTTTGACAATACAGTCACAAGAGAAATTTACCAACTACAGAATAGAAGAAATAAGAGAGTTAGAAATAATTTAACCAACTTAGAATGGAATACTCTTAAGGAATTAAGTAATAACAAAGATATTAGGGTTATGAAACCCGATAAGGGGGGGCGGTATTGTGATATTTGACAGTTCTGAATATAACATGAGGATGTATGAAATATTGCACACATCAGGAAATTATGAGATAGTGTCATTAAATGAAATCAATATTGCATATAGAAGAATTGATCTACATATAGAAGAGTTCTTACTAGACAGGAGAATATCTGAAGATTTGTATAGATTTATTAAGGTGGAATATTCCCAACTTGCTACCCTAGTAGGAATTCCTAAGATTCATAAGAATGTAGAAAATCCGCCCTTCAGACCAATTATATCTGGCAGTAGATCCAAAACCTTCCCTTTGGGAGTAGTTGTTGATACTAAATTGAAACACATCTATGACAAAGTGGAGCATATGGTTAAAGACTCTTGGCAGTTTTTGGAAAATTTTCCAACCAATTGTTGGAAATCCAACTACACCTATATATCCATTGATGTGGTAGATTTATTTTCAAGTATTCCTAAATTAGAAGGGATGGAGGCATTTCATAACAGTATTATAAAATACAGTAATCTCAACTGGGATACTGTGTGTTTAGTGATGGATCTGAAGTCTATAGTGCTAGAACACAATTACATATATTCTGATGGAGAATTCTTCAGGCAGACCAAGGGGGTAGCTATGGGGGCCGCTTGTGCTCCCATATATGCCAACTTGGTTATGCTTGATTGGGAGAACTCCAATATTTTTAATAGTGAATTTTCTAAAGACATCAGATATTATTACAGATTCCTGGATGACATTTACATTTTATGGGAGGGGGACACTGAATGTCTCAACAAGTTTATGGAATATATTAATAACAGTAGCAATTTTCTTAAGTTTACAGTTACAAGCAACAACACAGGGGTTCCATATATGGATACATATGTATTTGCCGGATCTAATGAGTTTAAATCAAAAATTTACCGGAAAAATGCATATAGTAATTCATATTTAGAATTTTCCAGTTGTCATCCGAGTAAAATGAAATATAATATTTTCAAGGGGCAATGTGTGAGCGCCATATGCATGACATCAGATTATGATGATTTAGTAGATGAATTAAATTTCATCATCAGTTTATTTTCAGACAGAAATTATCATATGGAGATGATGGAAGATGTGAGGAATTATGTATTGAGTGAAAGGGGTCTTAAATATACACCATTATTGGGAGCTAGGGTAGAAGGGAAGAATCCCAGTATTGTGAAAAAAAGTTCATCAATAGGTTTTAATAAAGCTTGTGTAATAGAGTACGGACCATATACTAATAATGTTAAGGAAATTATTTATAATATGTGGAACATTTTCATGGTAGATGAGGAAATTAAAGAGGTACTAGGGTTGAAACCCTCCTTTGTGTACAAAATGGGTAGGAACATCAAAGGATACTTAGAGCAAGGGGTTAAGTATAGGGGATTAGAGAATGGGACTAAGCACACCACAAAATGTGGACAATGTAATCAATGCTTTACCATTAATGAAAGTGATGGCTTAGTTTTGGAGAATACCAATAGAACCAAGATCAAATTTGTTAAAGGGAATTGTGCAACCAGATATGTGATATATCTGGCTAAATGCACGAATGTCCTGGATACTATATAGGTAAGACAGAGCGGTGTTTCAAGAAGAGGATATATGCACACTTATATAGTATCAGGACTAAGGATAACAAAAATGCCCTATTTAAACATGTGGAAAAGTATGGAAATGAACACAAATTTACTTTTGGTATTTTAGAAAATATTACCCTGGACCCTAGGGGGGGTGATATCAAAAACGTTTTGGCATGTAGGGAATTATGGTGGCAATTATTCACTAATGCCAACATCCCCCCTGGATTAAATGATTATATATCTATTAAACCCCTATTGGATAGAAGAAGATAATCAACTATTCACACATGCATTTGTACCATATACATTTTTGTTTTTGTTTTAGTATTTACTAGTATTTTATAGGAATTTTATAAGAATGTTTCATATTCACTTAAACGGTGGTTTGTTTCTTTAAGAATTTTTAAATTCAAATCTATTTGGTGCCATTTTATGTATTCAAATAGTCTTTTGGAATGATTCGTTGTTCTGAAGAAGCTCACAATTTTAGTGAGTGAAAGTGCTTAACATATCATTTGTTCATGTGAAATAAATCAATTTGGGTTTTACTAAAGTCAGCAGTGGAACTGGTTTTGGATTTGTCGTGAAGTGGAGTTTTAAGCTGTACAATTGTGGTGGTGTAGTAGTGTTTCAGAAGTGTTGTTACAAAGTATACAGTTGAACTGAAACACAGATTTATTGCTTCAGTTGTTGACATTATATGACTGCGGTGGTGGTGCTGCGGTAGCGTTGTCGCCTCACAGTTAAATGTTGCCCGTTCAATTCTCAGTTTGAGCGTCTTCTGTGTAGCGACATGCGTGAATGGACGTTCCTTCGTTGGAGGTTGTGCATTAGGCCCGGCAAGCCAGCATGTAAAAATCTACTGCCAATCATTAGCGGACCGGAGTTCCGCTGTGGCGACCCCTAACCGGGAAAAGCCGAAAGACACAAACACAAACATGTATCACTTGCATAATGCAGATAACTGATGCATTTTTGGAGCTTAATATAATCTTATCTAATTCAGCTGAAACTATTTAACAATCCTCTATTCCTTTAAACAGATTAGTAAATTTGCTTTGAGGCACTCCCTGTCTATCTTTGCGCACAGTTCCAATTTTAAGGTTAAATTGGCCATAAATCGAGTTGTTAATTGGCCACTGACACTACTCAGCCACACACAGTTACTCATATTTTTCACATTACTACTTTTGCTTTGGTCTCTTTAAAATAACAAAAGAGATGTGTACAGTTTGCATGAAACATCACGTAGGGGGGTCGACACCCTTCAGTAAATTAAGGATTGCAGCATCCAATTTGTAGTTATACTAACTAAACTTGACAAGTCAGGCAGTAAGTACACAGGAGTGAAATACTACTGTCAGCGTCATGAGTACAGAATAACAATTTTGCCTCCATAATTTTCCTGTTTACCTTATTACAAGTCACTGTACCAGGCAGTGCTGTGTGGTCTTTTGGCAATATTGCACATCTTAGTCCAAGTTCTCCTAAATATTGCCACCAGAGATCCAAAAGCACACTTCATAGCACTCTCCTCTTTGTGTAAATGTGTGTAGGCCCTACAAATTACTTCAGGATACCTAAAATACATGTATCTCATCGCACAAACCCCTTTGCCATCTGCCTGACTTACAAAGCCATGTCTTACCTAGCTCTGTTAGAAATGCTACATCGAAAGAAATCCCAATCCCTCCACACCACATGTTCCACAGACCTTGAGCTCATCACCACAATCAACCAAACGTGCTGGAGGGACATGTTCAAAACCTAGAGACTGCCCATGCTATGGAATAGACTTCCCATACATGTCAAATTCACCTCACATATTCTTCACTAATACTGTTATGCTATATAACTCTTTACTGTCTTCACAGTCACTTCCTAAATCTGCTGTAAACTGCTCTTACTTTGTTAATAGACACTTATCCGGGATAGTCATCCATGAAAATATCTCCGACTTGTACTTTTCTAATGTTTCTATGGAATGTATTGAAAAAAAAGAACTTATTATTTTCATTGTTTAATTAATACTTTATCTCATTCTATTTCAATTTTGACTTGTAACTATTGTCTGTGCTATGCATTGCAATACTGGAGCTTTTGTTCTCTGGTCAGTGCTGAAAAAGGGCTTTGCCCTGTCAGACCAAACCAGGTAACAAATGTCAATTAAATAAACGTCAGTAAAATTCTAGCAGGACAGATGAATTTTATATCTGGTTAATCTGAGTCTCCAAAAATTGATGGCAGGTGTGTACCCAAGAAGCCTGAATGCTGTAATTAAGGCAAAAGGTGCTTCAACACAGTATTAGTTTAAGGGTGTGCATGTTTATGTAACCGGCCTAATGTACATTTTTTCTTTTTTATATTTGTGCCACCCAACAGATTTGTTTTTCACTTGAATTGTACATATTATAGGTCACATTACAGTGGTCTCATTTTTTTTTTTTTTTTATCAAAAACCTGCCATGTTGACATATCCACTGTAAATGTATATATATATATATATATATATATATATATATATATAGAGAGAGAGAGAGAGAGACATACACACACATACATACACATGCATATAGACACACACACACACACACACACGCACACACACACACACACACACACACACACACACACACACACACACACACACACATATATATATATATATATATATATATATATATATATATATATATATTTATTGTAATAAGCAACTTACAAATACATAAATACTGATATACATACAAATACTGACCAGGTACATAACGTGCTCATAAATAAGCAGATCCAAACAGAGGCACCTAGAAAAAATCTCACAGACATATTTCTTGACAAGTATATTTTTTAATGTACCACATATTGTACTTGTGCTAAAAGTAAGGCATATTTAAATATTTATTTATCTAGCGATATGCATATATATATATATATATATATATATATATATATATATATATATATATATATATATATATATATACACACACACACACACACACACACACACACACACACACACACATTTAGTATGTGTGTGTGTGTGTGTGTGTGTGTGTGTGTGTGTGTGTGTGTGTATATATATATATATATATATATATATATATATATATATATATTAGTAAAAGCAAAATCTGAGGGTATTGCTACTCAATGCTAGAAGTCTAAACCTCAAAATGCACTTACTCGAGGCACTCCTTAAAATGGAGAACATCGGCATCTGTGCAGTGACAGAGACCTGGTTCAAGGCTAAGGAGAGCACCCCTGATTACCAGGCTATAATTCATACCAGACCTTTCGGCCACCTAACCTGGACCAAAACACTAAAGGTGGAGGCGTGTCCATATTCATTAAGAATATCCAGACCTCCAGGCTAGTTGCTCAGCATAATGCATCCAAGATTATCCAAGTGCAACTAACTCTGGGCAAAACCTCAATCCAAATTGTACCTTGCTACAGATCCCCCACCATGCTCCAGGATTCCTACACCTCATTTTTTGATACACTGGAAAATATTAGGGTACAACCCAACAACCTAATAATGGGTGATTTCAACTACACCACCATTAACTGGGAAAACTACTCATGTACCAACTCTTTTGCTCAATGTTTTCTAGAATTCATAAATTCTAACGCCTTGGACCAACTTATCCACACCCCCAGCAGGGGCTGCAATATCCTAGACTTGGTCATTACCAACATGGGTGACTGGTATTTCACAACAGAGGTCATTTCCACGTTGTTCAGATCCAACCACAAAATAATCACCCTAGACATCCACACCCCCCCACACACACACACACACATTAGGGAAACCACTGTAAAAAATTTCTCCAAAGCTAACTTCACGCTTCTTAAGACAGAAGAGGCAAACTTCACAACACCCATGCAGACGGACAATAGAAGTACGAATGCTGAATCCTACACAAATGCACTTTATAAGCACTTACACGAGTTCATGGATCATGCTATCCATAACAGAACCAAGATGCTATCCTCCAAAAAAATGAATCCAATCTGGTGGTCCCCTGCCATAAACAAACTCTACAACAGAAGAAAGAAACTTTTGCAAAAAAGAGTAAAATCCCATGATTGGAGGAACTCCCTGGTCAGCCTCAGTAAGAAACTGAGATCCCTCATAAAATCCTCCAAAGCTAGTTATGAAAACAAAATTGCCACTGATTTTAAAGACAACCACAAAGCATCTATAGCTATGTCATGAATCTCAATGGCAACACTCAGATCTGCTCTGAGTTGCAGCACAATGGCACTAAATATACAGAACCAACTGATATTGCCAACATCCTGGCATAAAGGTTCAGTACTAACTTTACCCCCCCTCACCCCCTAAAGGGCCCATCTCTGTACCAGAAGAATGCAAACTTCCTGTAATCATGGCTGCACAGGTAAAAAACACACTCTCCAAAGCCAAGAACACAGCATCCATTGGACCTGAAAACATCCCAGGCTGCATTCAACACGAACTACAAACCGAACTGGCACCCCACCCAAGTACCATGTTCAATCATAGCCTCACCTCAGGCTTTGTGCCCAGTGAATGGTGCACAGCAATGGTTATTCCAGTCCAGAAAGTGGGAGCCACCATGGACCCTGGGAACTATTGTCCCATTAGCATGACGAGCCTGGTCTGCAAGGCCATGGAATGTATCATCATGGAACTTATAAACAAAGACATTGGTAATCTCTAAACTCTGGACTCCACCCAGTTCGCGTTTGTAAAAGGCAGATCATGTCTCCTAAACCTGATAGACTTCTTTGAAGAAGTCACCAAAGCCGTAGACGAGGGTAAGGTGGTTCACACAGCCTATCTAGATCTCCCCAAGGCTTTTGCCACCATCCCCCCACTCTGGAATTATAAACTCACTAAACTAGGTATAAACCCCTATGTCACAAGACGGGTTGCCAGCCAGCTCACTGACAGAACCCACATTGTGAAAGCAGACTCCAAATCCGACTTCAGACCAGTGACAAATGGAGTACCACAGGATTCAGTCCTGGGTCCTCTCCTGTTTGGTATCTACTTTTCTGAAGTACAGGCTAACACAGAAGGACCTTGGCTAATGAAGCTCACAGATGACTGCAAACTAGGAGCCATAATCAAAACTCCTAATAAAGTGGACATCCTACAAAAGGGCCTCAATAAGACAGATCCCTGGTGTCAAAGCCATGGCCTCAAGCTCAACGCCAAAAAGTGCACTGTCATCCCCTTTGGTAAAAACTCTGTACCCATAAACTACCACATAAGCGCTAGTCTACATCACACTGAAAGTGTGATAAGAGACCTTGGGACACAGGTGGACAGTAGTCTCTCCTTTGATAATCACATTGCCACAGTAGTCAGGAAATCCTTCTACGTGGCACACCTTATCACAAAAGGTTTCTCATCCAGGGAAAACAGAGGTCATTGTTCCCCTCTACTCGTCACTCATTAGACCCATTATAGAGTACAATGTCCCTTTTGTTATGTACCTCACAAGACATCTACAACTGGAAAGGCAGCAGAAATACCTCACAAGGAGGATTATCGGCCTCAAATAGCTGCCCTATGCAGAATTTCTCAAAAAACTCAAGCTTTATTCCATCACATATCGCCTACTCAGAGGCAATCTCTGCCTAACATACAAAGCTATGTCAAACCCAGAGCTGTTGGACATGCTCCACTTAAAGAAATCCCAATCCCTCCAAGCTACATGCTCTAGGGATGTAAACCTTGTCACCACAATAAACAGAACATGCTGAAGAGATAGATTCCTGTCCCAGAGACTGTCCATACTCTGGAACAAACTACCTATCTATATCAAACAAAGCTCCTCATTAGCACTCTTCAAGAAAAATCTTGCTGATTGGATGGGAAATAGGAAAGTCACCCCGGGGATCACTTCTGTGGCTCTGCTCGACAGTGACACAGGAAAATAGTTTCCTTGAGTGGCGAAAGCCAGGGTACCTTTTTGGTTAGGCTTATATAGGCCCTAGGGCCAATAGCCTAATACATACCTATGAACCTTTGAACCTAAATAAATATATATATATATATATATATATATATATATATATATATATATATATATGTGTGTGTGTGTGTGTGTGTGTGTGTGCTGATGTGTGATTAATCATACACATGCACACAGCTAAATGCTTTTTAGTTATGCTGCTTGATAACTGTATGGCCAGGTGGATTTAACATTATATCCTTGGGGGCTGATTAAGTCACATTTCAGTTTCTGGTTGCAGAACTGAGCATGTACTTTTGACAAGCATCCAATTCCAATTTGAATTGAAGAAATGCTTTCCCCTTGGTTCTGCCCACCACACAATCAGTCTGCCCTCTTTCTATGGGGGTGGGGGTGCTCTGATAGAAAAAAAATGCAATTAGATGCAATGAGGTTTAAACCTGTCCTTAAAATTTTTGACACATTCACATGCAGTGCATTTGAAATGGAAATCTTTTAGTATTGGTTCTTGTTGAAATTTTAAAATGTTAAACTTTCCTCAGGTCTTGGAGTCCCTTACTAAATGAGTGACTCCTGAGAAAGACTTTTGATATGCAAGATATCGCATTTATGTTGAATTTTTAAAGCAGAGACAGACAACTATCAAGCCAACATGAATCATAAGGTATTGAATACCAGGAATCCATTTAGGAAGGTGAGAGTGGTCTTTCATGTGGAAATACTCAACTGGAGACAGATAACTATAAAGAAAGGAGGAGCATTTTGCTATTGTTCACTTCAAAGCATTCAACAGCTAACACCTCTTGACAATTTTACATATGCAGCTTATGGTTAAATACTAATGTGTAAAGTGTAGTAAACGCTTTCTAAGCTGATTAATGGTTTTTGAATAGTATTTCACAGCAGGAAACTGAAAGTAAGTCAAGAAGATGTCTGTGTCTGCAAACTGTGACCTAGCATGTGTCCATCTCTGTGGCTTTAGACTAAATGCAATTTGAAATTCCTTAAATAATGACATGCATGATAAAAGGTAAATGCCAGTAACAGCTATAATAATTTCAGAGGTGTTGAGATCTGTGGTTCTTTTGTCGGTGTTGCTGTGTCTCTGGAGGGATTCCAAATTGATCAGGACATCATGAACCTGCAGACTTTGGCATTCCTGAGAAGATGTGGACAGATGCCGGCTCCAAAATTGATGTTCCCCAGGTGAAGCCAAGCATGTGGTAGTCACAGGTATGTGCAGGTGTACAGACAGTGATGTCCCACTTGTTCACTGAACAAAAAGGCCATGGTCAGCTGTCTGCATATTGCCAGGATCTGACACATCACACACATACTCAAGTGTCTCACCAACAGGCACTGTTACGAGTGTGCCCTACTCCAGTCTGGGATGTGCGACAATGCTATCATGGAATACAGGAATAGAGACATGACTGCCTTCTCAACTAACATGTCCCATTACATGGTTATGTTTCTACCATTATCTAGGATAAGTACTTAACATGGACCGAAAAAGTATTTGCTTCAACATTTACCTCTGTGCTGTGGGTCATCATATGGGTATTCAGTGCCTGTCAGCCAGGGTAGATATGGTAGATAACACCAAGACTTTTCCTGACATTTGATCCATCAGTCCCCCCTGGGCTTTATGCTGCAGGTTAGGATGGTCACCTCCCATATAGTGGTTTAAGTAGGTATGCAAGATTTCTCCCTCACTGACTCATAGTGGCAATACTGACTCCTGTAGGTGTTATGGAATTGCTTGTGTGTACATGGTCAAACTACTGAATGTATGACAAGGTGAAATGTTTCATTTCTATGTGAGTATAGTGCTTGTGCATACACAGACAATAAGGAATTACTTATGTGTGCCAAATGAGTGCTTGTGCATACATGGGCCAACAATTGAAGGGAACAGTGGGAAATTGATTCATTAATGTGTCAGCAAAGTGCATATGTGAACTAGTCATACTGTGGAACTGAATGGTGGGGAAATAATTTATTTAGTGCCTGCAGGCCCATACATTCCTAGACTTTGTAAAGAAATGTTCTGGACCAGACACACACAATACATCCATCACACAGTGTCTCCCACAAACATAGGCCTATGCTGAGGCTCTAAAAAAAAAATCAATGGTCCCAAACCTCAAACACCTCCAAAGCCTATGAATGGCAACCCCTGGCCTAAGCCCTCTATACAGCACTCAACAGAAGCAAAACCGAACACCACACATAGACTTAAACACAGCAGATTTCCAATAGCAAAGCCCATTAAGCAAGCCATAACATATTAATCTGGACTATTGTCTTAGGGGACTTCATTGTACAACACAGATGTCACACTCACCATACCAAACAAGGAGAGGATGATGGTTAGTTGCTTATCTGGAGTCAGGATGCAAGCTACATGTACACTTAAGTCACTACACCCTAGTGCCAATATGATTTTATCTCTCATTTTATATACTCTTCAGTCTATAAAAAAAAAAAGAAGGTAGTAAGACATATGCTGAGCAAACACCTTGAGGCGAGCTGGTGTGGAAAGCCATAGAGACATGGTCTGAAGAGAAGGTGGACTTACTAAGTTTATAAACTGATTAGGGAGCATGGACAGAGATCGCCATATCTATGGCAATATTTAAGTACACAGACGCGTGCACACACACACACATGCACACAGTAATGACTATGTGTATAACATGCATTCTTGCTATAGATTCAAACATGCTTGACCCTGTAAGGGGCAAAACTGTAGAAGATTCTCTTTGCCATTCATGTGGTCACCTTATAAGCATATGCCTTAGTCTGGTTGGGTGTCTGAAGAAAGCCCTACCAGTGCTTACAATGAGTGACGAGAACATCTCTTTTAGTCACTTCAAGGCATTCAGTGCAGCCAGAGGTTGAAGACGAGTTAACACCTCATGACAAATGTACATATACAGCTTAGGGGGGAAAATGGTAAATGTTCAGTAAATGGTTTGAATGCTGATTAATGGGTCTTTAAAAACAATTCCACAGCAGGAAAGAGATGATAAATCAAGAAAGTGGCTGTGTCTACAGACTGTACCCCAGCATGTATTCTACTCTGAGGCTTCAGACTAAATGCATTCTAAACTTCCTAAGATAATGATATGCAGGATCACTGGTAAATGCCAGTAACAGAAATACCAATGTAAGAGTTGTAGACTCCAAAGCTGACTACAATCTCCTAAGGGAGGGTATCAGTACCTTCACACCACTGACCCCCTCAGAGGATGTAGACAACTATGCCGAACAGAATGCCAGTGCACCTGTACAACTGCATGGATTAAGCCATACCCAACAGAACCAAAACCTGCTCCACAAAGACACAAAAAAACAGTCTGGTGTACATCCTCTATCAACATGCTGTACAACAAAAGGCAGAAACTGTTGTCCAAGGGTAAAATGGAACCAATTCCAAATTGAAAAATCTCCCTCTTCAGCCTCAACAAGCAAATTAGATCACTAGTGAAAACATCCAAAGCCAATTATGAATTCAAACTAGCCCACGAAACAAATGGAAATCACAAAGCCTTTCTCAGTTATGTCAGGAACCATCATGGCAAAGGCCAGGTATGTTCCAAATTACTACTTAATGGTACCACTTACAGTGACCATGTTGACTTAGCCAACCTGCTAGCAGATATGTTCAGTGCAAACTTCACCCCTTTTCCCCCACCAAAGGAACTTTCGACATCCCCGATACTTGTCCCGCACCTCACATCACAGTAGATCAAGTGTTTAAAGGCCTGATTCAAGGCAAAGAACAAAGCTTCCATGGGAACTGATAGTTACCCGGGCTGTATTCCACAGCACTTCCAGCAATAACTAGCATTGTCATTAAGCACCCTATTCAACAACAGCCTAAGTACAGGCTTCATTCCAAAAGAGTTGGGAACTGCCATTGTCATCCCCTTGCACAAAGGTGGTGCCACTGATGACCCCGGAAACTATAGCCCCATTTGCTTGACAAGTTTGATCTGAAAGGCTATGAAGCATATTATTATGGACCTCATAAACAAGGATGTAGGCAATCTCCAAGCACTGGACCCCACCCTGTTCGGATTCATCAAGGGCAAATCTTGACTGTTGAACCTGTTTAACTTCTTTGAGACTGTCACCAAGGCCCTGGATGAGGGAACGTTGGTACATGCAGCTTACCTTGACTTAGCTAATGCCTTTGACACAATCCCCCATTCAGGCATCATGCTACCACAACTTGGTGTAAATGCCTATATCATCCAGTGGGTGGTTAACTGGATTACCAATTGAACCCACAAGGTCAAACTAATCTTCTCCGCCTCGGACAGCATACCTATCACTAGTTGTGTTCCCCAGGGATCTGTCCTACAACCCCCTACTGCTTGGCATCTATTTCATAGAGGTCCAGGCAAAGAGAAAAGGCCTGTGGCTGACCAAGGTTGCAGATGACTGTAAGTTGGGTGTTGTCATCGACTACCCATATGATGTTAACATACTGCAAAATGGACTCACAGCCAGAAATGACTGATGCCAAGAGCTTATAGAGCTTACTGTAGTCACTGGATCCCTACCTTAGTTAGCTAAGTAGCTGTAAACTGAGGCAGCAGAAGTACACCAGGAGGAGCAATATGTTTGAAGCAATTATCTTCTTTGCTATGTATACTATCCTCATTCATTGTTCTCAGTCCCACTCTGAGTTCAGGGTGTATGACTGCTCTGGTCATTTATTTGTTATTCAGAAAGAGCATATTCCACACACTTAAGCAGCAAAACATGACTTCTTAAATCTTTGGACTTGTTGGGGGTGATTTTTCCATTTCATACATAATGTGATTCAAACATCATTTTGTCTTTTTCATGTTAACATATGGCAACATGGGTTGTCCTCTGTATTTTCCGCACATTGTGGTTACTTATACATTAGACAATTTTGGTAATCTGATTCTCCTCATAATAAGATTTATTTACTATATTAATCCAAGTTCTGTCTGCTGATTTTGTACAGGCAAGGTGGGACTTCAGGCAGAGTTGATTTTTGCTTCATTATATACATTTTCTTCATGGTGCTTGGCTTTGAAGCAACCAAGAGGTTTATCTACTTTTCCACCTGCAGTGGTTTGTCATACTGTTATTTTAAATGAAACAACTTATTTTATATTAAGCAGTCAAAAAATATGTTATGGTGTTTACCTTCAAACCTCAGAATATGTATGTGTACAGCACAAAAATAACTGAAGAAGATTGCAAAATGGACCTGAGTGACTGCTACATTGTAAAATGTACCTTTTTCTTTGCCTTAGCCCTTCACAGAAGCAAAGAATTCCTTACTGCATCCATGGTATGCGTACAGTTTTGTAAGTCAAATCAGCAAATTTTAATTAGAAATTTCCAGTCTAAATCTAGTCTTATGTGCAACTATGTTTTATATATCTCTGCTCTAATTGTAATGTCAGCTTCATAGCACAGACTTATGAAGTTCTTTTTTTTTTCAAAACAGGTTTATTGTTTTAACATATAAGAGAAATATCATAACAATTTTATACAAGTAATTAAAAATAGGTATTATTATAATATTCAAGAAAACAACTAAAGTATTTACAAAGACATCCACTACAATCAGATCAATTAATTAAACTAAAATACCATGCTATTGAAATTAAAATTTTTTTAACAAATTTTGTAAATTATCCCATACAATAAAATAAGATGTTTTTCTATTTGTTCTAGTCCTAATTGTGTTAATTTCCATATGGCACACTATATTCATAACATTTTTAAATTCATTGAACGAAGGAGGTGTATCTGAAATCCAATTTCTAGTTATTATTTTCCTAGCCACTGCTAGAATAGACCATAACAAGGGAAGCTTAACCTTTTTAACACTTTGAGGTACAGGTGTGTTGAATAATATAAGAGAGTTAGAAATAATGAAATTATCTGTAAAAAGAGCCTGCAAAAATTCATTAATTGACTTCCAGTACTCTTTCAATTTTATACAGTCATAAAACATATGAGCCCAGTCAGCATTAATTTCTACATTACATCTCTTACATAGATTATCTTTATTATTTATTTTATTCATCATCAAAGGTGTATAAAAGATCTATGTAAAAATTTCCATGTATAAAGTCTCCAGACAATGGAAGACGTAGTTCTATAAGCAGATTCCAATATATATTGTTTATCTTGTTGATTTGGTGGGTCCCCATTAATAGAAGTGAAATAATTCCAGTATGAATCTACACTGTAAAAGTTTCTTGTCTGATAACTTTATGTATGTATGAAAGTTTACCTTTATCAGAAACTTTATGTTGTAAATTTAATATCAAGTAATCAATCAGTGTTGGAATAGATTCTTTAACAGTTATAGACATTAAATCTATTTTATTAATGAGATGTTGTCTAAAGGTCTGAACCTCTAACCAGCAAGTTTCTCTTAGATCAAATTCTTGTTTTAAGAAATCTAGATTTTTAACTTTATTATCAGATATCAACTGATACCAGTACTTTAGATCATTATCTATAGCTAAATGAGTTCCTTCAGATGTAGATGACAAAAGAATACCCTGAGTATACATTATAGGAAATACAATAAAATTCCATTCCCTATACTTAGGGTGCATGAATATAAAGTTACGATAACTAATAATAATATTTAATGGGTAACAAACAATATGTTTAGGTGTGATAGGTGAAGTACAAAATTCCTTTAGTAACTATAACATGGAGTTATTTACAATCATATTTTTATGTGTTAAGGAGATTTTCATGAAGTGTATACTGAAATTTAACATTAGTGTGTTCAGTTTCTTGATAATTATTTTTGTAGGTGGAAGTATTATTGATTGTATTAAGTATAAAATCTTGGGGAATATTATCATTTTAATAATTGTAAGTCTCTCCTCCATAGTAAAAAACATATTATTCCAGGTATTAAAAAGATTTTGTATATTAAGAAAACAGGTATTATAATTATTATATATAATAGATTTAATATCTTTAGATAGTATTATACCTAAATAAGTTATCTGACCTGAATTGGGTACATATTTAGTAAAATCACGAATGAGAATATTTTTTCGTGTATATATAGGTAGTATTTTAGTTTTTTCTTCATTGAATATTAAACCAGAAATACTTTTAAAATTCATCATGTTATCAAATAGAGACTGTATAGAAGAATTAGATCCTGCTGATGTAATTAGAACATCATCTGCAAAAGTTGAATTTTGGATGTTGTATTTTCATCTATTTCAAAACCCTCTATGTCAGTACTGTTTCTGATCAAATTAGCCCAAGGCTCCATTACTAAAGTGAATAATAGTGGAGAAAGTGGACATCCTTGTTTTGTACCTTTAAGAATGGGTATTTTTGTGAAACATATGTTCCTACCTTAATATAAGCCAACGTTCCTTTGTATAAATGTTCAATTAGATTTACAAATGCATCCGAGAAGTTTGTGCACTTCATTAAGGTAAACAGATAGTCCCAACTTACTGAATCAAATGCTGAACTTATATCAAGACTAATAAGTGTTAAATCTTTCTTTTTCCTATTTGCAAAATCTATTAATGTTAAAGTTCTTCTTATATTATCAAAAGTATTTCTATTTACAATGAAGCCTGTCTGATCTATATCTATAATGCCGGGAATGATTGTCTTCAATCTATCAGCAAAGATATTCATAAACATTTTATAATCAACATTAAGTAATGAGATGGGCCGATATGAAGAACATCTAGTTGGATCTTTATTAGGTTTTAAAATTGGCGAAATAAATGTATATTGCCAAGATGGGGGGTTATTAACTCAGTTTGGGCCAAAATAAAAACCTTATGTATTAATGAATATGTATTTTTAGAAAGGATTTTATATATCTCTGGTATAATACCATCATTACCCGGTGCTTTGTTTGATTTAAGCTTATTTATTTGTGTAATAACTTCTGTATATGAAATACTCTTGTCCAATAGTTTAATCTGTTGTTTATTAAGCTTTTTATTCATATTTGTGGTTATAAACTCCTTTATTTTATCTTTAGGTTCCATGTTAATATTATTATGGTTAATTTTGTGAAAGTGATTTCTAAATGCATCTAGTATTTCTGGTATACTAGAAACATTCTTCTTTTTCCTTAGAGAAAAGATTTCTTTGATATGGTTTTGTTTATT
>NC_056732.1:424285490-424289213 GCF_019279795.1 Protopterus annectens
ACAGCAAACACATTTTAGTAACCAGATTTTACAAACATGCTATACTACTGCTTTAAAATATATCACATGACAATTTCTTCCAGTATAGAGTTATAAAATTATTTATGCTTGTCAATCAGATGAATTAAATGAGTTATAGTAATGTATATGTTTGGGACATAGGTTTTTAACACATATTATTAATCTGCTATTCCTGTATCTGTGATGTGTCAGTGTGATATCTAGGTCAAAGGTAAGACCAGCTGCTTTCAGCTTCTCTGTGAGAATTCTGAGAATTGAAGCTTTTGAAGTAGCTCATGGACACTGTGCATGAGACAGCCCACATCCCAGATTGTCTCTCAACATTTTGGCGGGAAACTTATTAAAAACTAGTGACAAACATTCATTTAGCAGTGTAAATGCATTTAAACGTGACAAAACCTTCACAATGCATTCTACAGGTTATTACAGACTCTATGTAAGTGAAATCAAGCACAAAATTATTAATAAGTAACAAAACTCAACATTTTTGTCCCAACTCAACTCCTATGCGAATCTTATTATTTACTGTGTCTATATGATCAAAAGTATTTCTATATATTAATAAAGAAAAGAAAAAGAGAGTAGAAAGTAAAAGGGTGTAAGGCAGAAATAAAAAAATGTAAGAGAAAGCTATAAGAAGTATATACAATAGAATATTACTTACTGTTTATATTAATAGAGTTAAGAATAAAACATATTATTTACTATTATTTAGTTCTAATTATTATTAGTTAAAGCATGACAGATTATTTACAAACAAGCATAAGCAGTGTAATCAAGAAAGTATAATTAGGTAGTGTCATTCCTGTATCTGTGATGTGTCAGTGTGATATCTAGGTCAAAGGTGAGACTAGCTGCTTTCAGCTTCTCTGTGAGAATTCTGAGAGTTGAAGCTTTTGAAGTAGCTCATGGACACTGTGCATGAGACAGCCCACATCCCAGATTGTCTCTCTTAACATTTTGGCGGGAAACTTATTAAAAACTAGTGACAAACATTCATTTAGCAGTGTAAATGCATCTAAACATGACACAACCTTCACAATGCATTCTACAGGTTATTACAGACTCTATGTAAGTGAAATCAAGCCCAAAATTATTAATAAGTAACAAAACTCAACATTTTTGTCCCAACTCAACTCCTATGCAAATCTTATTATTTACTGTGTCTATATGATCAAAAGCATTTCTATATAGTAATAAAGAAAAGAAAAGAGAGTAGAAAGTAAAAGGGTGTAAGGCAGAAATAAAAAAAAAATGTAAGAGAAAACTATAATAAGTATATACAATAGAATGTTACTTACTGTTTATATTAATAGAGTTAAAAATAAAACATATTATTTACTATTATTTAGTTCTAATTATTATTAGTTAAAGCATGACAGATTATTTACAAACAAGCATAAGCAGTGTAATCAAGAAAGTATAATTAGGAATAGCATTTGAAGAACATATAAACTTTTAAAGGAAAAAAAAATGTATTAAATTACTGACCTTATTTTTCCTCTTCAGAAAGAGAAACAAGTTAAATCACAGCTTGCCATTAAATCTCCAGATATTTTGTCTAGTTATGAAACAAAACATTTCTTTGCACACAGAGAATAACTTTGATTAAATCTTTTTCAAAATATTTGTTGCTTCTTGGAAATGCAGGAACTATATTTAAAAAGATTAATAATAAAATAAAATGATGAGAGAGAAAAAAAAAATAGTACAAATCATTTGTTTTTTAGTCTCTTCTTCTTCTCTGAAGTCTTCCACGAAGTTTCAGTTGCCAGTCTCTTTAACGAAGGACTAGCCCATTCCATTTCTTCTATTTTTTTCCAAAATCTTATTTTTTTGATAAACAGTAAAGCAGAGTCTAAGTCATCGAAAATTTTAGGACCATCAGGAAGGAAGATTTTAAGCTTGGCAGGAAACAGAAGGTATGTTTTAAACTGTGCTTTTAAGCTCCCTTATTAGTGGCAGAAAAACGTTTCTTTTAGCTAATACCATGGAAGAATAGTCATTGTCAAAATGCACAGTTGTTTCATTAATCTTAACAGGAGCTTTAGCCCAAGCAGATTTAAGAACCATCTCTTTATCAAAGATGATAGAAATCTAACTATAACTGATCTAGGATAGTTTTGTTAGAGTTAGTATTAGCTATAGATCTATGTGCTCTTTTGATACCAAAGAGAATGCTTCTGGTAAATCTAAAGTTTTGGGAGCCATGTTGTTAAAAGAAGTAATATTGTTACCTTCAATATTTTCTGGCAGTCCAAAAATCCTAATGTTATTGCGCCTAGATCTATTTTCCAGGTCATCCAGCTTTGTTTGTAAATGTGTATTTTGTTTCAGCAGAAACTCAATGTTGATTTCCTCTTCTTGTATTCTATTTTCCATGTCATTCACAGCTTCTTCTATGCCTGTCATCTGGATCTTCTGTTGTTGCAGGTCCATATGTAACAAGTCTATTTGTTTTGTAGTTTTTCTATGAAAGTGTCTATTTTAGTATCCATTTTATCCATCTTAGCAGTAAGTTGCTGGACTATAATTATCAGAGACTGAAGTTCTTTCTTGATGCTGGAGTCTTGAGAATTTGTCTTACTGGAACTCATTTCAGACTGATAAACTGACAGGAAAATTTCCAAAGTAATTTCTGACAGGAATATTATTAAGATTTCCTTTCTTTTTTAGATATAGTTCAAGAACTATATAAAACAAACATATTTAGAAAGAAAATTACTTCAAAAATTATTTTTTTAAGTAATTAATTCCTGTAAATGTAATGAAATTGGTGGAGCTGAAGAAATCTGCTGCTATCCTGTGTTCATCCTTGGCCACGCCCCAGACTTATGAAGTTCTAACTGCAATCTAGATGAACCGGGATTAACTAGTAACCCTGGAGTTGGACCATTGAGTGTGGGAGGAAGAGATTGAGGAGAAAGTGCTGGCTCCCCAATTCTGCTTGAACTGAGAGACCATTAGGTCTACTGCTGAACTGATGCCCAGCAGAAGCTGAATGCATTACATGTATGTCAACAGCATTTGGGCTGTGCAATGTAATACAGGATATAGCCGGAGTCTTGCATGCATGGTAGCATTTATGCATAAGAGGATAGTATGAAGGGGGCAAAATCCAGGGGTTCCCATGGAAGTGGGGCAGGGGGCAGAGCTTAAGATTAAAAAAAAAATGGCTGCATGCATGCATAGTAGCATTTAAGCATGGGATGATAGTATTAGGGAGCTGAATATAATGGTTATCATGGAAATGGGGAGGAGCAGTGCTTAAAAAAAGAAATTGGCTACATGGGTGATGGCCTCCAATAATTGGCTGTTGCCCTATGCGGAATAAATTGGCTGCTCTGGTCATATGGAGCATGGTGGTTAGCAGGCATTATTAAGGAGAAACAAAAATTAGTTACATTGTTGATGGAAAGTCAGTATTCATTCATTTTTCTATTCATTCATTTATCAATAAAAACATTATCCGATTCAGGGCCACAGGGGAGATGGGGCCTATTCCAGCAAACAGTGCCTGTGATAGATCATTCCTGGACACAGGTGCACTGTCTCACCTATGGGTAGTTTAGAGGTGTTCCCAGAGCTGGATCATGGTCAAATGGGGTTCTAGGCAGGGTACACCAAAAAAAAAAACCAAAAAACCAACCAAAAAAAATTAAAAAGGGAAAAAGGTGGTTTTTTTTTTAACCAAGGGGCCCC
>NC_056732.1:424289713-424562213 GCF_019279795.1 Protopterus annectens
AAAGGCAAGGAAGTTTGTTAGTTCCTTCTAGGGAAAGCTAGTTCAATTCCCATAAAGGGGTTATTTCACCAGAGTTTGTTTTAAATGCTTTAGGGTGGGCATCCAAACCAGGCGTAGTCACAGAGGAGAGCAGGAAAGGAAGTTCTTTAGTTCCTTCTAGGAGAAGCTAGTTCAATTCCATAAAGGATATATCATCAGAGCTTGTTTTTAATGCTTTAGGAGTGGGCGTCCAAACCAGGCGTAGTCACAGAGGGAGAGCAGGGCAAGGAAGTTCTTTAGTTCCTTCTAGGAGAAGCTAGTTCAATTCCCATAAAGGGGATATATCATCAGAGCTTGTTTTTTAATGCTTTAGGAGTGGGCGTCCAAACCAGGCATAATCACAGAGGGAGAGCAGGGCAAGGAAGTTCTTTAATTCCTTCTAGGAGAAGCTAGTTTAATTCCCATAAAGGGGATATATCATCAGAGCTTGTTTTTTAATGCATTAGGAGTGGGCGTCCAAACCAGGCGTAGTCACAGAGGGAGAGCAGGGCAAGAAAGTTCTTTAGTTCCTTCTAGGAGAAGCTAGTTCAATTCCCATAAAGGGGATATATCATCAGAGCTTGTTTTTTAATGCTTAAGGAGTGGGTGTCCAAACCAGGTGTAGTCACAGAGGGAGAGCAGGGCAAGGAAGTTCTTTAGTTCCTTTTAGGAGAATCTAGTTCAATTCCCATAAAGGGGATATATCACCAGAGCTTGTTTTTTAATGCTTTAGGAGTGGGCGTCCAAACCAGGCATAGTCACAGAGGGAGAGCAGGGCAAGGAAGTTTTTTCGTTCCTTCTAGGAGAATCTAGTTCAATTCCCATACAGGGGAAATATCATCAGAGCTTGATTTTTCATGCTTTAGGAGTGGGCGTCCAAACCAGGTGTAGTCACAGAGGGAGAGCAGGGCAAGGAAGTTCTTTAGTTCCTTCTAGGAGAAGCTAGTTCAATTCCCATAAAGGGGATACATCATCAGAGCTTGTTTTTTAATGCTTCAGGAGTGGGCGTCCAAACCAGGGTAGTCACAGAGGGAGAGCAGGGCAAGGAAGTTCTTTAGTTCCTTCTAGGAGAAGCTAGTTCAATTCCCATAAAGGGGATATACCATCAGAGCTTGTTTTTTAATGCTTTAGGACTGGGCGTCCAAACCAGGCGTAGTCACAGAGGGAGAGCAGGGTAAGGAAGTTCTTTAGTTCCTTCTAGGAGAAGCTAGTTCAATTCCCATAAAGGGGATATATAATTAGAGCTTGTTTTTTAATGCTTTAGGAGTGGCCGTCCAAACCAGGCGCAGTCACAGAGGGAGAGCAGGGCAAGGAAGTTCTTTAGTTCCTTCTAGGAAAAGCTAGTTCAATTCCCCTGGGATATATCATCAGAGCTTGCTTTTTAATGCTTTAGGAGTGGGCGTCCAAACCAGGCATAGTCACAGAGGGAGAGCAGGGCAAGGAAGTTCTTTAGTTCCTTCTAGGAGAAGCTAGTTCAATTCCCATAAAGGGGATATACCATCAGAGCTTGTTTTTTAATGCTTTAGCAGTGGGCGTCCAAACCAGGCGTAGTCACAGAGGGAGAGCAGGGCAAGGAAGTTCGTTAGTTCCTTCTAAGAAAAGCTAGTTCAATTCCCATAAAGGGGTTATTTCACCAGAGTTTGTTTTTAAATGCTTTAGGAGTGGGCATCCAAACCAGGCGTAGTCACAGAGGGAGAGCAGGGAAGGAAGTTCTTTAGTTCCTTCTAGGAGAAGCTAGTTCAATTCCCATAAAGGGGATATATCATCAGAGCTTGTTTTTTAATGCTTTAGGAGTGGGCGTCCAAACCAGGCGTAGTCACAGAGGGAGAGCAGGGCAAGGAAGTTCTTTAGTTCCTTCTAGGAGAAGCTAGTTCAATTCCCATAAAGGGGATATATCATCAGAGCTTGTTTTTTAATGCTTTAGGAGTGGGCGTCCAAACCAGGCATAATCACAGAGGGAGAGCAGGGCAAGGAAGTTCTTTAATTCCTTCTAGGAGAAGCTAGTTCAATTCCCATAAAGGGGATATATCATCAGAGCTTGTTTTTTAATGCTTTAGGAGTGGGCATCCAAACCAGGCGTAGTCACAGAGGGAGAGCAGGGCAAGGAAGTTCTTAGTTCCTTCTAGGAGAAGCTAGTTCAATTCCCATAAAGGGGATATATCATCAGAGCTGTTTTTTTAATGCTTTAGGAGTGGGCGTCCAAACCAGGCGTAGTCACAGAGGGAGAGCAGGGCAAGGCAGTTCTTTAGTTCCTTTTAGGAGAAGCTAGTTCAATTCCCTTAAAGGGGTATATCATCAGAGTTTGTTTTTTAATGCTTTAGGAGTGGGCGTCCAAACCAGGCATAGTCGCAGAGGGAGAGCAGGGCAAGGAAGTTATTTAGTTCCTTCTAGGAGAAGCTAGTTCAATTCCCATAAAGGGGATATATCATCAGAGCTTGTTTTTTAATACTTTAGGAGTGGGCGTCCAAACCAGGCGTAGTCACAGAGGTAGAGCAGGGCAAGGAAGTTCTTTAGTTCCTTCTAGGAGAAGCTAGTTCAATTCCCATAAAGGGGATATATCATCAGAGCTTGTTTTTTAATGCTTTAGGAGTGGGCATCCAAACCAGGCGTAGTCACAGAGGGAGAGCAGGGCAAGGAAGTTCTTTAGTTCCTTCTAGGAGAAGCTAGTTCAATTCCCATAAAGGGGATATATCATCAGAGCTTGTTTTTTAATGCTTTAGGAGTGGGTGTCCAAACCAGGCGTAATCACTGAGGGAGAGCAGGGCAAGGAAGTTCTTTAGTTCCTTCTAAGAGAAGCTAGTTCAATTCCCATAAAGGGGGTATATCATCAGAGCTTGTTTTTTAATGCTTTAGGAGTGGGTGTTCAAACCAGGTGTAGTCAGAGAGGGAGAGCAGGGCAAGGAAGTGCTTTAGTTCCTTCTAGGAGAAACTAGTTCAATTCTCATAAAGAGGATATATCATCAGAGCTTGTTTTGTAATGTGCAGCTGAAGTCCAATACATTTGTTGATGTGTGTGAACATGACCAATATTAACAATTATACTATATCTGTGTTGAAAATCAGGTTCTATTCTTACTGCAGGGCTCACCTTTGTGTCATAACTTGACAGGGATTATGCTGTGCTTGCTGGGTTTCCATGAGGTACGTTGCATAGACTTATCGACATTTCTTCATACAAGCTGACCAGTGCAATACTGTCATGGTTTAGTGGTTCAGTACTACGACTGTAGTGCACAGTATCCTAGGTTCAAAGCCTGTTACTGCTTTATATTTTCATACTGAGCAGACCAGACTGCTTAAGGGCCAGTAGAGCAAATATGAGCATGTTAGCTTTTGTTCAGCTATGCCCAACGTAGACCAGGTTTGTCCGACATTGCTCAACATTAACCAGCATTACAGAACATTGCCCAATATTGCTCAACATTGACCACAGATGTGCTAGTGTTAGTGTGTGCAATTGCTTTACATATACTAAATGGTAGTGAAAGTTGTTTAGCACTGCTATATATTGCTTAACACATGGCAATCATGCCTCAGGTGGTGCTGCAGGGCTGTCTATGTCGGATGCACATACTGCACTCCCTATACATGTTTGGAAACAGGTAGTTTCAAGTTAGGCATCCCTTTTACTATTTGTGCGAGTCAGAGAGAGGTATCATTTCCAGGGTTCCTACTGAGCCAGTGTATGTGCTATGAGTTGCCTCTTTGCTAAGGCCAAAGCATACTGGGCACACCTCCTTCTGCCTACTGGGGCAGGCTCAGGTTGTTCCTCCTCCGAGTCACGCTCTGCCTGTTATTGGCTTGGCAATGCTGGGGGGCTGTTTGGCCCAGGCCTATGCTGCTCCTGCTGCAGCTGTTTTCGCAGGATCATATTATGTAGCATGGCACATACCATGACTATTTGGGTACATGTAGTTGGTGAGTACTGCAAGGCTCCACCAGATGTATCCATGCACCAGAACTGTGACTTGAGCAGGCCAAACACATGCTTGATTACATTTCATGTTTGTGCGTGTGCCTCATTATGGCATTCCTGTTCAGGTGTGTGTGCGTTTCTGATGGGTGCCATCAGCCACGGCTCCAGTGCATAGCCAGCATCCCCCACTAGGTGACCATGAGGGATGTCCCCATTGGCAAACGTCTGGTACAGCTGCGTCAGATGCCATATATGGGAATCATGGTAGCTTCCAGGGCAGCCAGCACACACATTCAGTATTATGCCTTGGGCATCACACACAACCTGGCAGTTGATGGAGGGGAAGCCCTTGCGGTTGAAGTAGACCCTACCCCGCTCACCGGCTGGTGCTTTGATGCATATGTGTGTGCAGTCTATTGCACCCACTACCTCAGGGTATTCTGCTATTTGCTGGAAGAGACACATATTGCTGGCCAATACCTCACAGGAATTGGGGAAATATACATGATCACTGACATGTGCTGACATGGCATCCAGGAACTGGTGCAGTACCCTGGATGCTGATACCTGTGATATCCCCATCATATCACCAGTTGGTCTCTGGAAGGTACCTGTTGCTAATATTCTTAGGCCAACACATACCTTCGTTTCCAATTGGATGGGTTCCCCTCTGTTGGTTCTGTGTGTGAGGCGTGGCCTGCACAGCTCAACAATTTGCTGGAAGAGGTCTCTGTCCACTCTATAGTGCTCCACTATCTCCAGCTCATGTAACCCCTGGTAGGTTACCCTGGGCCTTTACACTCTTCTCTGTCTCCTCACTGTGGGTTGTCCAGCAGCATTCGCATTGTCATCACCCTCAGCATGTTGCATATGTTGCCTTATAACAGCAATGGCAGCCCCTAACATTTCTTTGTCTTAGTAAAGCTTTTCAGTTTTCACTTCTATTAGCTTACTGCAGTGTTGCAGTGTCTCTTGAGCAAAACATAGTGGAATGTTGTTTGCAGAGGTTTAAGTGCTGGGCTGGGCTAGTGTACTGCCTGTGTAATTGCCTGATTCTGATTGTTTTCACCTGCTAGCTCTGCTAGTACTCCCTGGTTAACTTCCTACTATTTGGTGTGCTTCTTTTTTCCTTTCTGTTTCCTCAGGGGTCAGCACCACGCACACAAGCGCAAACACGCACACACCAGCTCACACACGTGCACATATGCTTACACTGACTAAAACTTGCTTATTCTTGGTAAAATGCATGCAAACCAGCGCAAACGCACTTACACAACTTTAAACAGCCTTATACATGCTTACTCCGACTTAAATGCACGCACACATGCTTACACGCGTGCACACAGTCTTACTCGGGTTTACAGGCGCTCACCCACACGCATACACGCTCAGCAAGAAACTTTAGTGTTATCCACGGCATAAACCTTCAATTTCTTGCCTTTACCTAGCCTACCTGTTGACACACCTCTTCCAATGATGTATAAATGACAGCTGACACATGCCACTCTGCTCCAATGAGCTTCACTTCTTTCATACATACCTCCCTCATGATGTCACCTATCTTCTACTCTGTTACTCCGCTTATTCAACTCCTACACTCCACTGACTGTGCTCATTTGCTGTGTAAACTTGCAATTCACTATCCTAACCCTCATTTGCATAGGATTGCCTACTAATGCTTGGTTACATCTCTCAGACTGAGCTTTCCCCCTTAGCAACCTCTACTCGGTGGCCATGTTGTCTTCAGCCTGCCATTTCCTTGCATTGTAAATTTAGAATAGGAATAAAATCCACATTTGTGGATCTTAATTATTGATTTTCTGGTTATTAGAGCACAGCGCGTTTGCGCGGCGCTGCGCTACACTTAAACCCCAGGGATTGGGATGAAAAAAAAATGTATTTTATTTTGCATCAGTGAACATTGCCCATGGCTGTATTTTTGGCCATTAGCATGCTTCCTCAACTGGATGCATCTTTTTTTTGGAGCTGTCACGGCTCCGTTTTGCTATTTGCAGAACTGTACTCAGTTGTCAACTGAGTACATTTCTGCAAATAACACTACTCTTATTCAGACAGATTTGGGTTTCCTGGATTGCACATTTACCTCATTTGCATAGCTTTCACCTGCAATTGAGGTAATTTGCATATCCAAGCCCTGTCCATGTAGGACTCGTTTTGGGTGCTCTGTTGCACACCCCTACAGGCTGTTCCTGGATCACTCAGCAGACATGTTGGCTGCATGGAGTCTTACTCTACTCTTAGACTCCATGCAAGTCTTCGTGAATCCGGCCCATAATGTATTAATGATGTGTGTGTGTGTGTGTGTGTGTGTGTGTGTGTGTGTGTGTGTGTGTGTGTGTGTGTGTGTGTGTGTGTGTCTGTGTCTGTACACACACACACACACACATATCTATATATATATATATATATACATACATACATACATGTATATATATATATATATATATATATATATATATATATATATATATGTATGTATATATATCTCCTGTAGGGTCAGGATTAGAAAAATAATGCAACTACTTCATATGGTAATAGAACTTACCACATTCTGCACCAAAGACAAATGTGCTGCCTGTTCAGCTACTGAAACTTCATTGAATTCTTAGCTATGGAACTACCTGTTATTATTACCTGAAAGTTTTATACTGATTTCTCAAAGTGTACAACAAACAAGTCCAAAAGCCAAAAAGTAAAATGTTGCTTCCTAACAGGAAAACAGTACAATTTATTGTGAGCGCTTTCGTCCACTTACAATGAAGGAACTTCTTCAGACATTAAAATCAAAATAATTCACAGTTTAAATAGTCAGAGGTTGATGACGTCATACTCCTCCCATTTCAAAATTCAGGTAAAAAACCTTCCAATCTAATACAAAGTAAAATATACCAGTGTGTGTATAAAGGCAAAATACTTATGAATAAAACATTTAATTCAACATATAAATGTCTCTGGACCTCCTGATTCTTTACCTAATCAAGGCTTTTAATTTTAAAATGCATTTTAAAGAACAGAAGTCATTCAATCTGGGGAAGGAAAATGCGTTGGTGTTTAGTTGCCAAACCAACTCCCTCTCCTCAAGCCTTAAAGCCCAAGGGCCCCCTCTAGAACTAAGATCCACTTTTTCTATGATGGTATCAAAAAAAGAGTGGTTAGTATGTTCTAAAATGTGTTTGGCATGGCATTAGTTTTATCCTGCCTACTTATGCTGTATTGCTGCTCATATATCCTCTGTTTAAAATGCCTCTCTGTCTTTCCTATGTAGAAAGCAGCATTGTTGGCACCTTGCTAGATATGTGACCCCTCTTGTGCCTCACTCAAATTTCCCTCCCAGAAAGTATTTAACATTCCCAATAGTAAAGGAAGAGCTTGTTTCTATGTATTTACAAAAGGAACACCTTCCACATTTTTTCATACCCTTAATGGGAATTTAGGGACTAATTTCCTTTTCTAATACGGCTTTTAAATTGCAACCTTTTCTAAAGGTAACTTTGGGGCCTAACCCTAATTTATTCCTCAAACTTGCATCATCATTAATCATAGCCCAGCTTTTATTTAAAGTGTCTCTCAAAATGGTAGCATCACTCAAAAAACTGTTGTAAAACTAATATGGTAATCTAATTTCATTCCCCGTTTCAGTAGAACAATTTACCAAGGTCAGTTGTTCTTCTACCCCTTCATTTCCTCTGTTTAAAATAGGTTGAAAGTAACCTATTTTTCTTTTTCTCCCCACTTCTGCTTTGATGTCATCTAATAGAGTGAGGGGAAATCCTCTTCTTGAAAACATCTATTTCAGATTTTTTACACCCCATGTCAAAACCCACATCCAGTGTGATTGTTTTTGCCACCCTGACTAACTGACCTTTTATGACAGCCTTTTTCTGATGACAAATTATTTCTTGTTGTGGTGATACCTTTGCCAACTGTGTCATGGCCCACTGGGAGTAGCATTTATTATTTCAGCATGAAGTGTTTAAGAGCAGAGTGCACTGGTACACCAGGTACCTTGATGACATGTTTTTAATATTTAAGGGTGATATAGGAGACGTCGACATTTTTATTGGAATTTTATCCAATATGACCCCCTTTTTGGAGTTCACATACCATTTTGAAACAAAGGCAACCTCCTACTTGGACATGTGGCTGGTTAAGGATACAATTAACAATAGGTACACTGCTAAGATATGTCATAAACCAACTTATTCTAATGACTTTCCTCACTTTAGCAGTAACCACCCCTTCCATCAGAAAAAGCCCATCGTAAAAGGTCACTTAGTCAGGGCGGCAAAAATGATCACACTGGATGTGGATTTTGACATGGAGTGTAAAAATCTGAAAGAGATGTTTTCAAGGAGAGGCTATCCCCTCACTCTATTAGATGACATCATAGCAGAAGTGGGAAGAAAAAGAAAAATAGGTTACTTTCAACCTATTTTAAACAGAGGAAATGAAGGGGTAGAAGAACAACTGACCCTGGTAAATTGTTCTACTGAAAAGGGGATGAAATTAGATTACCATATTAGTTTTACAACAGTTTTTTTGAGTGATGCTACCATTTTGAGAGAAATTTTAAATAAAAGCTGGGCTATGATTAATGATGATGCGAGTTTGAGGAATAAGTTAGGGTTAGGACCCAAAGTTACCTTTAGAAAAGGTTGCAATTTAAAAGCCATATTAGAAAAGGAAATTAGTCCCTACGTTCTCAATAAGGGTATGAAAAAATGTGGAAGGTGTTCCTTTTGTAAATACATAGAAACATGCTCTTCCTTTACTATTGGGAATGTTAAATTTACTCTGGGAGGGAAATTTGACTGTGACACAAGAGGGGTCATATATCTAGCAAGGCGCCAAAAATGCTCTGTTTTCAACATAAGAAAGACAGAGAGGCATTTTAAACAGAGGATATATGAGCACCAATACAGTATTAGTAGGCAGGATAAAACTAATGCCATGGTCAAACACATTTTTGAACATACTAACCACTCTTTTCTTTATACCATCATAGAAAATGTGGATCTTAATTCTAGAGGGGGCCCTTGGGCTTTAAGGTTCGAGGAGAGGGAGTTGCTTTGGCAACTAAAAACCAACGCATTTTCCTTCCCCAGATTGAATGACTTCTGTTCTTTAAAATGCATTTTAAAATTAAAAGCCTTGATTAGGTAAAGAATCAGGAGGTCCAGAGACATTTATATGTTGAATTAAATGTTTTATTCATAAGTAGTTTGCCTTTATACACACACTGGTATATTTTACTTTGTATTTGATTGGGAGGTTTTTTTTGCCTGAATTTTGAAATGGGAGGGGCATGATATCATCAGCCTTTACTATTTAAACTGAATTATTTTGATTTTAATATCTGAAGAAGTTCCTTCATTGTAAGCGGACGAAAGTGTTCACAATAAATTTTATTCTTTTCCTATTAAGAAGCGGCATTTTACTTTTTGGCTTTTGGACTTTGTTGTTTTGTTTTAATTTTCCAAGTTGTTTTGTTTTGTGATTTCTCAAAGTGTGACAAAAACATAGCCTTTCATAGATTAGAACCTGCAGCTTTAGTTCATATGCCCTTTTCTGCAAGTATGACATTTTGAATTATATTAATTTTCTACTTTGAGTTCTGAGGATAATTTCTGCTTAGTATAACTATTTCAGTAGTGGTACTTCTTTACTGAGTTGTCATTACATCTGAAGTAAAAATTGTATTTATTTCTCCTGAATTCAGAATTTTTTGTCACTGGATTTATGACCCTTTTAGACTCTTTTGCAGTAGACTGGATTACAAGAAAATAAAGTCATGTATGCATCTTTGTAAATGGAATGATCATCTTAATGTATATTATATCTGAGAGCAATCATGCATTATTCTGAGAAATTTGCTTTAGTACTTAAAGGGTTAAAGAGAAATGATTTGTTTTTTTTTTTTTTGCTAGGTACCACCAGTAGGCTTACATAGAATTGGAAGTCCTTGATTTGCCATTTGTTTCATAAAGATGTACATTTTACACTTTTCAAGCTGATGAACTTTAAGTGAGATTCTGTAACATTCATGGAATCTGGCACATTTTGCTAATATCTGCACAAAAGTTGTGGATAAGCCTGTAATATGCAAATATGCCTCATTTAGCCTAGAATATATCACCACAAAAAAGAATTGCCCAGCAATATCAGCACACTGTCAACAGTAAATACAGAACTCAAGAAAAGTATATCATAAACCAGGATCTCCAAAGCTACAGAAATCATACAAGCCCAATGTAAGCTATAGGACATTTAAAGGGATACATATCTGTATAAATCCATCCAGTAGGTCCACAAACAGCTATGGATGTCTCCATAAGTTGTGTACTTATAAAATACATTCACCCAAAAATATGGACTCCAATGGAATCTGTAAAATTTCCAATAAAAAATTAATAAAGGCAAAGACCAATCACGGTCACTTTGCCAGGGATAATAGTAGCTAACAATGTGTGTGGGACATGTGTGGGGAACACAAGTAATACACACCCAAGAAAACAGGGAGATAGAAAAGCAGATGTGGGGGTATGGGTGAAGAAGAGGGGCACACAAAAGGTCTGTTGGAATACAAAAATCTGAAGGACAGTCAGAGGAGCATGGGTATTTTTTGTTGTTGTTGGGAATAAGCCTTGTTTTATGTTCTTTGAATAACAGAAGGAAAGGAAAGGAAAGGAAAAGACAATGAAAAAAGAAGGAAAAGGGCAAAACAGCAGTTATAAACATATAACAAATATCACAAGACAGGACAGACATCGGTTGTAAATAAATATAAAGGAGGGTAAGGTGCACAGACGGCATACTCTATGACATAAGCAGTGGAAAATGGATAAACAGGGTAGGAATGCATACCTGCCATGCTAAAATGCAAAAATACATATGTAACAATGCACTATGATATTCTGATCTATTACAAACTGTTTGACAGTAATACCTGAATGCACCTGACTAATAGCAGATGCTTGTTGTAGGGAAAGAAATAGGGATCACAGTACACATTGGAAATGGATTCAAATCCTCAAGTAGTCTGTCAGCAGTGCAAGTGTAAGTCAACAACAGTACAGATGACTGAATACAGCCAAAGTGATGCAGCAGATGACTAGTGTAGGACAGAATAGGACCTCTGATCATAATTGTGAAAGGCAAACAACTAAGTAAAATGCCAAACGGCAGTACTGCAGGAAAGCAACAAAGTGGCTGCTCATTATACAAGTAGGTGTACACAACCCAAACATACGTGAAATGGAATGCATATGTCACCAGACATATGTCCTGTCAGTGGCAACACAGTTGTGTTTATGTATATGTGTGACATTCCCTTATAATATCCGTAACTTAACCAATCTAAGCCTGGTGCTGATTCTTCCTTCCCTTCTTATATGTCTTCCAGCTCTTTTATTTCAATTCCTTCTTCTAACTTACATTTTGCTCTATCTGAAAATGTATTTACTTTCCACTTCCCCTTTCAGCTTTTTCTTTCTTATGCATGTTTGTACTGTGTCTGTGATTTTGTCTTGTTTACATTTTACTACCCCATTCTCATCTATCATTCCATTCATCTTATCTTCCATTCCTTTTAACTCCTTTCCTAAACAGGAGGAACTTCCTCTTTATTTCCCTTTAAAATATTTCTTTCTGTAAAACATTGTCTTGTTTTCTTTCTTTATTTTCTCATACTTTTCTATTCTTCTTTCTATGTTAATTCCTTCTTCTATACCGTTCTAAAACTCTTTCTGCATATTCCACTTAATTTCTTTTTGTTACCCTTCTTTCTACTTCCAAAAAGTATTTTATATTTCTCTTTAAAAACTATCCATCACTGTGCCCATCTTTCATTAAATATTCTCATTACCATGTTTTTTTACTTACATACCCTTTAACCATTTTATTCCTTTCCTTCTTTTATTATTTCTTCATTATCACTTAACGTGGCCCATGCTGCCTTAGGATCTGAATACATCTACATTTTCATACCCACCTACTACTTCCTTCTTATCACTTGAATACATAACATAATCTCTCTCTGGTTTAAAAAAATCTACTTCTCTGTATCCAGTCTCTACTTTTTCCTATTCTCAGGTTTCCACACTGTATGACTTCTTTTATCACCTTTACAGCTTGTGTTATTTTCCGTTTTATTTTCTTACCTTACATTTAAACTCCCCAGTCATTACTCTAGACATGCTTACTGTCACAATTTTTTTTCTTTAAACATTTCTATAATTTTGTACATGCATGTATTGCTAATAGCCTCACATGATTTCAATTTTCATCAAGCCATATCTTATTATCCTTCCTGGTGTCACAGTTGGTACATGTAATATTTATGTGTCGTGTTCTTTGTTAACACCCAGAACACATTTCATATCTTACTAACCAGAAACATAAAACATCTATATTTTTCTTTTTGCATCATTTAACAACAATTAAACTTCACACTTTATTTCTTATACTGTTCACATTCAGTCCCAAAACACCTTAATCATCCTGCTCCCTTTTTGTATCTTTTCTCCTCCTGTTTTTATTTTTATTTTTATTTTTCTCACCCTTCTCCAATAGATATAACTTCTTCCTAATCTTATTATTCCCCTATTTCTGAGTCATCATCTTCATCTTCTTCTTCACTTGTTAAACCATCCATCTTACTTATTTTCTGTTTTTAGCTGAATCTGTTCTACTATTAGTCCAACCCCTTGCTCATGTATATTTCTATCACTTTCTTCCTCATTTACATCAGTCATTTCATTTTATTCCTGATATTGTTCTCTACATAATTTCTTTCTTCCCTCTCAGTTTCTTTTTTATTTACCTGTTCTTCTTCCTGCACAGGTCATTCAAACAAAATGGCCAAGTATATTACATTTCCTACAAAATGGACCACAATTACTAGCAGTATGGCATTGCTCCCCACATTGTCCACACCTTTTTGTACATTCCTGAACCAAGTGTGTTTCATCCCCACAATTAAAGCCAACCTCTGGTTGGCCCTAATATCTAACTGTTGCTCTTTTTTTATTTACTATCATATTATTTGGAACATGCTGTAATTTTCAATTATGCACATCCAGTGTAACCCAAACTTCCCACCCCATCCATACATTTCTGTTATCATACATTTTCTTTATGCTATGCACTTTATCACATATTGTGAGAAAAAAGTTTTAAATTCAAATTCCTCCTTGTCTGAAGTTCTGAATTGCACTGTCAGTTTTTTTTATCAACAGGCCAAAGTTCTAAAAAATAAAGTTTTTCCATGGTGATGTGTTTTTTTTTCCTTTTTCTATTTCACCATATTTTTTCTACACTTGATAAAGTCCCAAAAGTTACTTTGTAATGCTCTTCTGATTCCAAATGTGTGAAAGCTCTTACATGTTTTAAATAAATCCTAACAGCAATGTAATATTGTTCATAATGTCATACATGTCAACAATCGTACTGGCTTTGCTTCCTATTCTTACCATTGGTCTGCTGCACTTGTGCTGTTGACAAACACCTCTCTTCATGCTGTATGTTGATTCTTGTTCCTTGCCTTACAGCACTTTCATATGTTTTTTATTTCTGTCACCCACAGTATCCATTTGCAGAGATATGGTCATAAGACTGATTACTTCATCAGCCAAACATGCCTCTGTACTTTCAGACTCTGTACTCTGCTTCTGTGCCACTGTATCAGTTTCATTATCGGACTGTTCCTGCAGCACTTGATCCATCACAGCACTCCGACTCACCTCCTCACCTTCATTTGGTTCTCCTATATCTCTGTATCCAAACCTCCACTCTACAGTTCAGTAACTAGGATTTCATCTTGCTATGATTCTCTGTCTCTGTCCAAAATTTCTCCATCAGCAATGTTTACTCCTTCCTCTGTCATGGACTTCTCTAAGCACTAGTGACAGCCCTGTGGTACTACCAGGTACTCAGAAAAGAGCATGAGGTGTTCCCCGGTGTCTTAGCCAATGTTCCTGTAGTTAGTATGATTACTATCTCAAGTGTCCCTGAAAAGAGGTATTTGGACTCTTGGGACTAACCCAGTCAACAAAGGTCAATGAATAACAAAATTCATACCTTACACCAGTACATCACACCTCTGAATTTGACTTAACAGCTTTGGCTGTATGAAAGCGTAACATAATACCCATGGTGTGTAACCAGTGGGAGGAAAAGTATGTATATATGAGAATACTTTCCTTGGTTGACATAGCAAAATGTCAATGGCAAGAACTTCGACTACAAAAGGACAGCAATTCAAACATCATCAGTCAACTGCTCATGCCTGAGGAAAATCCTTGCATTATGCAAACAAAACAGAGTAACACGGAAATGTCTGACACATACCTCTTTCCCTCCTGTGCTCTTCCAGACTGCACATCTGCTTGATGCATAATGTCTATATTCTGGCACTATTCTTGTCACCTGCAAAAGGTCCAGTGCATGTATGAATGTCACAGAAAGATTGTGTCAGGTCAATATATGATGATGATAAATATGTATAACATAACAGTAAAAAACACATGTTCTCTAACCCTAACATGGAATATTATTACATATTCTGTCTATCAATTTATTGTTGTGTCACACTCAATATTTTACACAGTGGAAATGGACTGAACACAAATTGGAGGACATGAAATTCATACCTGTGAGTCTCAACTATGTTCATACTGTGACACTCATACCTACCTGCCTAGCTAATCCTTCTTAGCTATGAGTGTATGGAGTAACTGCAGTTAAACAACTCAAAGTTATGACTGTGCAGGGAAGGGGTAAAAACATGGATCAGGGCTTCCACATTACAAGATGGGTAAATTACAGTCCAACATGCACTATGTGATGTGTATTTGTAAACAGTAGCATGCAACCTGACTGCATATCGGCATACTGATCACAACAATAATTAACTGCAATAACATTTCATATGTCAGAGTTTCAGACATTGCAATAGAACATGTGACTGTACTTAACAGGCAGACAGTAAGTCATACATCAGAATGTAGGTTAGGCAGGAGGGCAGGCAATGTCAAACTAGAACATATTGTGAAGTACCAAACCATACCTCCTAAATGTCCCTGATATTTGGGGATGTCCATGATTTTGACTCGAAGTATTGCTCTGTCCCTCTCACTCCCTCCTAATAACAGTAGGGGCACTAGGAGATGGGTGGTTAATTGTACTTAATAAATAATTACAATAAGTAAAGGTATAGACTGACTTAACATCAGCAAATGTACATTATTTCACATTCCTGTATTCTGTCACTGACTCACATTAATAGTAGTATCATAGAAAATGTGGCCCTGATTGTTACCGAGTATTTCTAGATTAGTCCATTATTATGTTGAGATGTATCCCTGATTGGTTGAGAGCTATGCTTCAAATGTACAGGTGAAGTATACCGCTATGGTCAAAACCTTACACATGCAGTTATATTGCTATAGCTATGCTGTTTCCCGAAAATTTCTGGATAATGAAGATATTCATAGTAATCTAAGAAATAAATGCTGTAAGTGCAAACATGTACAAACTAACTACATACATGAACAAGCAGGTATTTCTACAATCAGTTTCAAAACATCAACAGATTGAAATGCAATCAAAGCTCCCCCATATGTTGATTCAAAGCCACATATATCCATGATACATGTGCGTTGGCCTCTTACTTAACAGACCGAGCTAAGAGACAGCATAACACATTCTCCCATAACAAACTACAATTGTATGTGTCCATATTCCTGTGGATAACAGAAAAATATACACCCATCAGACACCTAAGTGCTATAGGCCTTCATGCCCCCACACAAAATTAAGATGTGTAACAGCCAGACTGCATTAAGTTTTACAATGTCAAACATCTGATAGACATGCCAACCTGCACTGCTATTACATTCATGACTATGTATGCAACATACATGTATTTAACAATACTGTGAATTTTCTAAAGCAGAGAGGAATAATGCAGGTCCATATGACTCAATATTCACTCATACAGAAGTATACAATGCAACTGTTTTGGAGTATTAAGGATAATGAAGAAATGCATGGTCATCTGCAGCCTAGGTACTATGGGCATCAGTGGAGCACGGCCGTGCTGGATGAGTAAAAAGATGTACTGTGTAAGTTGCCAAACAAACATAAAAATACTTTTGTTCAATAGTATGTACATGGCAAACACTATTAAAGAAAAAAACTGCAATTGGAATTGAACCCTAACATAAGGGAGGAGCAATCACTTACCATATGAGCTAAGAGACAAAACAGCTTAGTTATCACTCTAAAAAGAATAATTAGGACATATGGTTTACAACTATAGGTGGGATTGCATAGGAATGTAGATTTAAAGTGATTATTATGATAGTGTAATCATCTTCAGATGTCACTGTACATCAGTGACCTTCTGGTGAAGATCTTCTGCATTCCTCCAATGTTGGTCATTGTAGTGGTGGTAAACCTACACTCCAGTCCAGTAAATCCCTGGCTGTCCTTGGTGCTCCTTATCAATCCCTTTTCATACATCGATCATCACAAAGTTCCTGGACCATGCTTGCATATGTCGCTTAAGTCCAGTATAGTTGGCGAGCATCTGGGTGATCCCTCCTTGGTTCATTTTGGTGCCTAGATATGCTGAAAGTTACTCACAGCAGCCATCTCATTGATGCAAGTCAGGAAAAAAGCCTTCAGAAAATTGTTCACTGAGGTCCTACTGAGGTCACAGGTAGCAGGCAGCAATGGTATGAGCAGTAAATGTATCAAAATTACATTTTAAAAGTGGTGTTTATAGGATGGTATCAGATCATTGGAGGGTAACAGGCATGTGCTACAGATGGTCTGTCTACTGATACTTATTTGGTAGGTGAGTGGTACCCCTTCCTGTTATGCTGAGCTATTGGTTACTGCACCAAATTTTGAGAACTTATGCAAATGTGCACAAGTGGGATTTCAAAATCTTGATTGATTAATTATGTAAGGTGCAAATGTTACTTAAAACCTGTGTGAACATAGCTGGCCTTACTTTAAGGTTTGCTTGCCTTACTGGTAGTTTCAAAGGTAATGTGGCACCTGCTGGTACTGATGGTGGGATATATTGCTCTTTTACATGCTCTTATTGCAGACCTATGTAATTATAACTCCTTATAAATCTATTTATACATACTAATGGTTACTTCTTTGGCAAAACTGTCTGCAACATAAAATGTCTGTGACATACTGGAGGGTTGTAGGATTGAACACTATGTATAGAGGTGGGTACATCTGCATCACTGACAAGCAGAGATTCCACATATGCACTTGTGCAGATAAATGGAGGAATGTAGTGGTGTTTGTTAGTGGATTTTATCCTATGCTGACAAAATGGTATGGCATTGCTTGCTCACTGTTTATTGTGCTTGTATGTAAGTATTTGTGCATAACAGTTCATGTTACTATGACTGCTTGTTTTCTACAGGTTTTCTTTATAGCATTGTACTGCATAGCACATATTGCCAGTAAATGTCAGTATTACTATGTGTCTCATTGACTGCAGTTGTGTATGGCAGCCATCCAACATTATCAGTTAACACATAGCCATTATGTTATGATGTGTATGTCAATGTGTGAAGTCCATTCATATTGTACTGAGCATATGCATAATGGTTGAGTGGTTGTCCTTTAATTGTTGTGATGTCCAATGCAATGGGTTCAAATCCTACATATGACCTCTACAGATATCAGATGTGATGATGTTGTTATGTATTCTGAAGTTGTTTTCATATCAATTATGTTCTTTTATTGACATATGCTTGAACATCATCATGTCCATATGTGGGCCCTCATATAAACTATACCATGTGCATGTGCATGTCACTGTCTTCCAGATGACAAACAGATGTAGAGGTGAGAACTTTTCTCCACGAGAAAATGACATCATCATCCATACTCTGCACAGTCATAGACATGGTCTCCTTGGATGGGCAAGAAATACATTGTGGTGGAAAGAAGTATGTACAGACCTGACCAACATGCTAAATGTTGTGTGAGGTCAGAAAACATCCTGGGAAGCCTCAGTGATGCTACTGTAACATGATCTTTCCTGCAGCCAACATGATATGTCAGTATCAGAGATTGAGGAATGCCACCAGTGGTGGCCCCTACTGACTCCCTCAGATGAGATAACAGTGTTTCTGATGTCCCTGCATAACACTACTTGTGATCGCCATATACCTGGTGGAGGTATAGTAGCAGGTGATTCAGGACATTCATGTATGTCATACATTTCAGAACATCATGGCATATACACTACCTCATTGCATATTATTTCACACACATTTATGTGTTGTTATTTTTTTTTGTGTTCCAGCAGCAGAACTGCATTCTGAATATGGTATCACACATGCTGGAGATACTCAACATAAGTGTAATGGCACGTTATTGTACAAATGCGGTATATACATAACACTCCCAGCAACATGTGTAAGGTTGTCTATTTATTTGCATAGGTCCATCCAGGTCTGCACAACAGCAACATATCATGTGAGTGTCTCATCAAATATTTTTGTTGAACTTTTTTAAGACAAAATATGAATTGTCATATCATAATAAGATAAACATACAAGTTTTTAGTTAACAACATAAATGACCACATAAAGAAAGAACATAACAAACCAACAAAATAAACTATTTACATATGTGTCTGAGTTAATAACTACAGTTTATGTCTTCAGGAAATAGATTAAGTACATATATTACATCAGTTGTTTATCTCTAGTATTTCCACAACTTTTTGCCAAGAATTGTAGTAAGAAGTAATCCTTTCGGTATTCTTTTTAATCATTGTTAATTCCAATCGAGAAACAGTCAAAGCCATATTTCTGTAATCTTTAAATGATGGTGATGATTCACTCTTCCAATTTGTTGTAATTATCTTACTACAATGGCAAGGAGCATTAAACAAAGATTTAGACAACTGAAATTTATCATTAAAATTTGTTTGTAAAAAATGATTAACTTTTTCCCGGAAAGTTTTAAGTAAATGACAATCGAAGAACGTATGTTGCCAGTCTGCTTTCAGATTTACTTTACACCTCCAGCATCCAATATCTTGTCCAAATATTAATTCTGTCTTATGAGGATTTATAAAATATCTATGAAGAAATTTCCATGAAAATAACTTCCATTCTATTGATAGGGAAGTTTGCTTAAAAGAAACAAGTATCACATTTCTCTCTTTATCATTAGGATAATGATTATTAATTGATACTCCCAGAAATTTCCTTTATAATATGTTTTCCTACTTTTGATTATTTTATATATTTTTGACAAATATCCTTTTCCTTGAACAGCATGATTTACTAGAATAATCAAATGTTCTAAAAGTTTGGGAGTATTTGCCTAGTGGATATACTCAATTTGAAGTAGTTAATTTAATTTGTACATCAACCGATGGGTATCGGATCCATATCAGATCCGAGCCGGCAGCTTCAAACAGCTAAGATCCAAGCTCCTCCTCGTTACCCATAACCCAATGCTATCCCTTCCTGACCCCAGATCTCATTTGCCGCGGTTCTGAACAGCAGCTTTGAATGAGCTTCCAGGCGTAGGATAGGAGTTTGTGAGAAAAATCTTTCTTTTCTGCCATTTTTTTTGTCAGAAAATTGTTGTGTGTGTGTTATCTCACCTAGCTAGATTAGCATACCTTTGTTTTGTTAGTGAGTTTGAGTGTATTCCCTCCCCATGTGTGTGTGTTAAGGTGTGTCAGCTTTGGGGCCTAGTGTGTGGCTAGTATATGTCTGAGGCACCCAAAGCTTTCTTTTCTAAATGTACCGAGTGTGGCCATAAGCTGTCCCCAGCGGATGGCCACACTTAAGATATTGCCTTGGGGTTGAACATCTCTCCTCGGGCTGCACTATTTGTGCAGCGTTCATTCCCAGGGCCCTCAGGGACAGGAGGTCAAAGCTGATTCTGGTGGGACTGTTGCCCCTGGACTTGGCTTCGTCCTCCGGTCCCTCTGTGGCTCTTGCCGAGGCTTCAGCAGTGCCACCTTCTCTCCCTCTGGCCAGGACTTACCCTCCCACCCTTGGCCAAGAGGAGAGGGAAGCTAGGAAGGAGAAGCGGAAACATCACAAGAGGTGGGCCGAGACCTCTTCCTCGGCGCCGCCATCTAAGCGAGCTTCTCTGCCTATGGCCTGCGGTTCTTCTCCTTCCCGGCTCCGATCTCCCCATTTCTCACTGGAGGAGGAGGAGACCCGGTTGCCTTCGAGGTCATCGAGGCAGCATTCCTGGCCCACCTCAGTGGCCTCGTCGAGGTCTACCCATAGCATCTCTGATGCAGACTTGGACCGGATGATGCGTAGGTTCCTCCAAGCCCAGATGCAGATGGGAGTGCTCCTGCTCATTAATTCTAACCTACTTATAACATGTTGTCTTAAATCTTGTATTACCAATCACATATTACTATCCAAATTGAATTTATTTTTAACTTGTTCCATTGTCAAAAGTTTACCAGATTGTATCAACTGGTGCCAATAGATTAGATCCTTCTCTTTTAAAATTTTAATTGTGGCCATATCAAAAGTATTGATATTATTCTGAGAACAGGCAATAGGATACAAGAGAAAAGCCCATGCTTTAATATCTGGGTTTTTATTAAGATAAGTGTTGAATATTTCTGGTATAGCTGACATAAATTTAGATCTTATATGTAGATTTTTGTTGTTAACTGCATATTCTCTCATTATCCAAAGGAAATTGTTAGATACCATTTCTGTGTATTGCAGTGACATCAAGTGAGTTGAATTTAACTAGATGCTTTCATGTAATTGTTTCCATCTAGCTGAATAAGAAGTATTTAACCATAAGGAAAACATCTTTATAACAGATGATAAAGCATAAATCTCAATATCTGGAAGATTTATACCCCCCCAATCATTTAAGTGATAATTAATAGATACTCTGAGTTTGTTAGGATACCATAAAAATTTATCATTGATTTATTAAACTTATGTATATATCATCCAAAGGAGGGGGTGGAAAAAGCTTGTATTATGTATAATAACTTCGGAAGTATCGTTTTAATTATATAAAGTCTGTCTTCCATAGTAAAGAATAATTTGTTCCATTTTTGTATAAGATTATTTATACAAATTACGATATTGTTGTAATGAGTAATAAGTATTTAATTTATGTCCTTGGTTTGTCTAACCCCTAAATATTAGGTGAATGTCTCATATAGTGTCACTGTGACCAATAACTGTTACTGCCTCTGCCACCTGTCATGACAGTGGTGTATACTGACAAGCTGATGTATCCATACCATTGTTACCTACAGATACATTGCCACAAAAAATGGAACATGCAGGTGCACCTAAAGAAAAAAACAGGTATTCTTTTCTACCATGATTATAGGCTGCTGCACTTTTTAGCACACCTGTGATATATGATGTTCATGTCCTTGTTTTTCATTCACAGGTACATCTGGACAACTTGTGCTCTGTATGTCATGTGAGTGTCTCCATATTCTGTTAGTGTGGTCTATATGCCATCATGTGCCTCTTCCTACAATCATGACTGTGTTGCATACATACATACATATTGTGCATTGTTTGTTTTTCCTACTACAGAATCCGCATTACAACAGATGAGATACCCACCAAACAGGTAGGATATAACTGGTATGACATTTCCTCTGTTTCATACATATCAGTCTGGACAATCCTATCAGTATCCTCCAGTAATACTGTGTCCTTCTACATTTGCATAGGACAACTGCCATCTGCATATCAGCCTCGGCCAACTGGTATGTGTATATTTTACATTGTGTGTGTTATACCTCTGTTGGAATGGTAAGTGATGGCATGTATGTGCTAAGTGATACTGTCTGGATGTCTTTGTTTCCCTACAACAGTTGCATTTCAGTCCTCACCTCCAGTGGTGGATTTCCATGAATGTTAGGTATGCCTTATTTTGTTTTTATTTTGTTCTTACTCACATATGTCATGTATGTTGCAAATGTAACATAAGTGTCATCCCCCTGTTATATAGGTTCTGTGAGCCATGCTCAGACATGACTTCCTGGTAAGTTCTTATCCTCACTAATATTGTAGTCGTATATTTGTCCCATATATCAGTACTGAGCTGCACCATGGAATTTATCTCAGTGTCTCTGACCTGGGTCCTGTGCCTCCTCCAGTAGCCCTTACCCTGATCAAGATGTGTGATGTGATGTGCTTCACTGTGCTAGTATGATCCGTGGCACACAAAATATAGATTTGGTTATATAGTCTGCCCAAAATGAAGACAGCTGTGCAGATCAGGCTGTAGCCTCAGACATGGAGGAAAACATGCCCAGCCATTCTGAAGATGTGGTGACACCAGGCAGATATTGGACAGGATGTTGTCTGTGCACTGCAGTTCCATGTTGGTGATGTTCACTCTTCCATACAACATAGCAATACTGCCCAGTGCAGTACATGTGGATGTGTAACTGGTGTGCGTGGGCAGATGTCAGAGGGTGTTGTCCTATTCCTACAGGTAAATAAGGATTCCCAGTGACATCATGGAGCTATCATTCATGCACTTACCCATGCCATGAATCATGTTGCATACCAGTTGTGTGTATTGCATGAAGGCCAGAAGCACAGAGATGGAGAGGTCATGGTAGCATTGGCTGCACAGCATGACAGTATGTCATCTGTGATATGCATTGTTGAAAGCCTGGTTATGGCAGTCCTACAGCAGTGTCATAGTATTAACCAGGTGTTACGTGCCCAGACTGTGTTTAGCCAATTACCACACGGGAGAGGCAGGTCCCCACTCATTAGACCCACACTTGCCCATTATGCATTGATGTCTGTGCTGCAATGTGCACACACACCTGCTGTTGGCCAATCCACTGTGAGCACAGCAGTCATGACCAGAGAGTCAACTCACAGTCATGTTCCTTACCACAGTATGTCTCTACATGATGGTGTCACCACAACAAGATCCTGGTTAGAGCAACATGGGTTGAGCACTTCCAGATGTGGCAGGGACAGTCAGGACTGCAGTGTGATCCACCAGAATGAGCACTCTAGACTGCATTAGAGTACCACTGACAGCTGATCCAATCTGTGTCCTATAGTGTCATTCTGTCCTCATGGTGATGTTAAATGCTGTGCAAACCACTGAGAATGTCATGTCTATGTGGTTGCTGTGAGTTCTGATGCCACATAATTCTTCTATTTTTACTGACCTAGTTGACTACATTCCCTTGTTGATAATTATTCCCACTTTTACTTTGACATATGTTAATGATGATATTGATGACAGCAACGCCATGTGTGATGACTTGCATTCATGTTTGCATTGGTTGAATGTGGACAGATAGGGATGGAGTTTATATTACAATTTTCCTTGCTGTGTGCTATTCACACATGCACCACTATGACTCTGTATGCATACCTGTGTCACTTGTGACCTGATTTGATGGTTCTTCTCATTATTGTTTCATATATGTTCATACTGTTATATGTTAAGATTTATGTATGATATTCAATGTGTACATTTAGTGGGTCATTTCCATTAGCTGATCTATGCTACTGTTGTGGGGCAACAAATAAACATCACTGTTTACTCTGGGGTATTTCTATACATGTGGCTTGTCATGACTCAAAGGTGTGTATCAGATGCTGTCATGTTGCCTGAGCTAGGACTTCTGGTCACATCCTCTGTCACCCAAGCTTGCTTCTTCTACCCCCTGTGTCCTCCTGATCCTCCTCTGACAACTGTGATTAGTCATCTTCAGATATCTGGGATTCTTGGGGTAGGTCACCCACACCTGCAGCAGGCTAATGACCATGTGTGGTTGTTAACATGTTGTGAAGCATGGCACACGCAGTAATCATCTGTGCTGCCTTTTCAGGTGTGTATTGCAATGCACACTCAGATGTTCCAGACATCTGAATCTGTCTTTCATCAAGCCAGACACACACTCAATGGTGTCTTTTGTTGTGGCATGTGCTCTATTGTATGGCTCCTTGGCAGGGTTGGATGGTGATCTATATGTCTTCATTAGCCATGACTCAAATTAATACCTGCAATCACCTGTTGGTGGGGTGAGATAGCATATATGTTGTCATCATGCATCCTATTGACAGGGGTGTATTCTGCTTGCATCTTAGCTGTGTTCCTTTACTTACCCAGCAGTAACCCTTCAGGTATTTAGCCATGTTTAAAAGCAGCCCTCAGGCCAACTTTCCTCCATATAGCAGCATTGTGGACATTACCAGAGTGAGTCACCATGATATTCATCATGCTGCTATATGCTGACACCACCTGACACTTCAGTGATGCCCAGTTTCAGTATCTTTCTGATTCTGGTTCCACAGGGGTTTTAATAGGGATGAGGGTGCAGTCTATTCATGATGTTCTAGAACTGGTGCGTGACATTTTGCCACTCCATGACTGTAGATGAGAAGTGGATACATTCAGCTATCTACCTTGGTGCACATTGATGCCAGAAAATTTGAAAAAATGTGAGTGGCAACTGTCTGGGGCACTCCTACAGCATCTCCATTATGACAGTGGGATGCCACAGACATTGGTATACCCAGGATCAGACAGACTTTGGTTTTAACAGATATGGAGTTGCCTTGCAATGTATGCACAGACACGTGGAGTGCACATGTTAAACACAGACTACACCAGCTGCCTGTCTAAGTGGTACCTGTCAATTGTTTTCTGCTCTGACAGTTGGCTTAGTTGTCATCTGTCATGGTGTCTTGCTGCTTGCTTACTAGGATGCATTGCCATATCTTCCTGTATGGCCTGCAGCAACAAAGCCTGTTGTATTTCACTCACTGGCAGTTGCATTCTGTTTTTATTTTTCAGTAATGATACGGAGTTTGCAGACTTCCATCAAAGATAGCTTCCTTTTGTTGGATTGCAATATGACAATCACTAAGGGTTTTGGAAGCATGGTCAGTGAAGCACTTTGCTGCATTTAAGTTATGTTGGGAGTGCATGTTGTGTTTTGGAAACCACTGGGCATGCATGGAGTTTGTAATTATCCTACACTGAATGGACTGCTTATGGGATGTCATCTGTTATGGGTCTACTTTATGCGCTCGAAAGCTGAAAAACCCAAATCCAAATAGCATGATACATAAAGAGCGAACCGCAAATATGTCGAATGAATGAAACCGCGAAAGTGGAAATATCAAATATGCATAGTTGGCCCATCTGCAGTATAGCTCTGTAAGGTAAGTGTGCGACAGTTACGGACCTTAGGCTTAGGGAGGGGTTAAAGTAAGTACATAGGTAGGTAGTGTATGTAAGGTTTTGTGTAGGTAATGTATGTAAGGTTTAGTGTACGGTTTTGTTAAGTGTATGTGTGTGGAATATTTAATTTGTTTGGGTATAGCTCCGTAGGGGAAGTGTGCGGTAGATACAGACCTTAGGGTTAGTGAGGGGTTAAGGATAGTGCATAGATAGTTGTGTATGTGGGGTTTAGTGTAGGTTAGCAGTAGGGTTTTGGTGCTTTAATTTAGGATTAGAAGTAGGGTTTTGGTTAGTGTATGTATGTGTTTTTTTATTGTGTTTGGGTAGGTAGTGTGTTGCAGGTGGTGGGTTGGCCGACTATGATGGTTCGATGTTTTAAATTTTGTGCTTTAGTACGTTCAGCGTATTCACAGTTCGCTCTTTATGTGTCTTGCTATTTGGATTCGGGTTTTTTGTGTGTCGAGCGCATAAAGTAGACCCATCTGTCATCACATCCACAGCTGGTGCTCTGAGTCTACCTTCAGTGTGCTGATCTATCCATAATTTTGTTTTCGAATCCAGCCCTATGTATCAGAATCATATTACTAGTGTGCTTATATGAAATGAGAATGAAAACTAATACTCTTTTCTAGGGAAAAGTAATATCTTCTGTCATTGTTTTGTATGATTTAGCAAAATATGCATATTATACATGCTCTCATAGTCATACCCATATCAGAGATTCAGTTTTCTACTTTTGATAAAAGTAAGTGTGCAAAACAAAATGAAAGCAGGATTATCAAGAGTTCTTGTCTGGAAATTTTCATAAAATATCCTGCAGTAGTAGAGATTTTCATTTGAAGTTAGGGTTGAATTCAGGCAAGAATTAACTTTGTAAGTTGACAAAGTGAAACCTTTATAAAATAGCTAGCTGAAAACCAGTGGAGTAATATTCAGTTCTCTTCAGACTAAAACAAAAGTTACTAAATCCATAAATGTATAATGTTGCTAGGGTTTCTGATGTGAACGCAGTTTTTTCATGTTAGTGTATTTTGAGGAATAAAAATTATATTAAACAGTTTCAGCACAATTTAAGATATGTGCTCCTTTGCCTTCTTTTAAGATAGGAGTCTAAGTTTAATTATGTTTTATAGGTACTTATGTCAAGAATATTCCCTAAAAGTTTCATGAATAAATGTTGAGCCTTTTTGGAGCTACTTGCTTAAATTAAAGAAATAAAATAGACCCAAACAGACCGGTATTCTGGTAAAGTTCAGTAATTATTTTATTTATTTATTTATTTGCAGTTGGTTTACCAGGATAGTCCATTGGGCCAAAGTGAACCCGTTTTCAATGGAGTCCTGGGGAGAAAAGCTCCATAAAAATCAAGGTTACAATATGATGTAGATTATAAGCTTACATGAGTTATAAAATAGAGCAGACCAAAGACTATTAACATTACTATATGTCATAGACTGAAAATATACAACAGGAATTAGACCTAGGGAGAAAAGCTCCATAAACAAATCAAGGTTACTATATGATGTAGATTATAAGCTTACATGTGTTATAAAATAGAGCGGACCAAAAACTATTAACATTGCTATATGTCATAGATTGAAAGTATACTACAGAAATTTAGACAAGGACAAATATTACAAACAGTCTAGGTTAGTGATAAATGAACAGATAATACAGAATATTAAGGGAATAATTAGTAGACATATACAGGATCGATAATACATGTGGTAAACTTGCAGAGAGAGGTGCGGGTAAGAATTACATACATTTAGAAATTAATTTACAAGAATATATGAAAAGGAAGAATGCTATTGAAGGGAAGAGAAGATGAAAGTTTGCAGAGTAAGTTATGTAAGGTGGCAGCCTGAGCATTCCCATTGGGTTACTAGATGTGAGTGGAGAGTTTTTTTGAAGATAGAGTAGCTAGGGGTAGTACAAATGGATGGTGGTAGGGAGTTCCAGAGTTGTGCTAGACTAAAGGATAGGAGGTGTTTGCCTGGGGGACGAGCTGGTTTGTATACTTCTAGAAGATTTTGGTTGTTAGACCTTAGCACTCTGTCAGGTAGGTGCATTTTAAATGCAGAGGAAAGGGAGGGACAGAGTGAGGTGTTGAGAATGAGCTTATGTGCTAGAGAGAGCTGGGTATAGATAAGCTGATTGGGTAGCTCTAGCCATTTTAGTTTGTGGAGAGAGGAACAGTGGTGAGTGGAAGACTTATGGCTAGTGGTGAACTTGGCGATTTTGTTGTAGCAACAAGATAGTTGAGTTTTCAGAGAGGATTGTAGATTAGTTAGGAGTGGGGCACCATAGAGGAGGGAGGGGATGAGAAAAGATGTAGAGAGGGTGAGTTTAGTGGTGGGTTTAAGATAATGATTTTGTCGATAAAACATGCCTAGTTTTTGATGGTTTTTTTTTATATTTAGTTGTATGTGGGAGTTAAATTTAAGCTGATTGTCAATTTGGATGCCAAGTAGCTTGGTCTCTGATACCAGTTCCAGGGTTGTGTTGTTATGACTAGTAATACAAAATGTGTTTTTGTTGAAAGGGGTGACTTTAGAGGGAGTAAATACCATTAATTTGGTTTTAGAAGCATTGAGTGCTAAGTGATTTTTTTTCCATCCATTGTTCAGTGGAAGAAAAAGCATCTTGAGTTAGCTTTAGAAGTGTGGGGATAGAAGTGGCTGAGCAAATAATGGTAGAGTCATCTGCATATTGGATGATATTAGAGAAAGGGATAGAGTTGCGGAAGTCATTAATAAATATATTAAAGAGGAGGGGACCCAATATGGAACCTTGAGGAACTCCCGTTGGGGTATTAAGGAATGAGGAGGTTGCCTTTTTCCATTCTACTGCTTGATATCTGTTGGATAAGTAGCTAGAGAACCAGTTCAGAGAGGAAGGAGATAGGTTAAGCTTAGAGAGTTTAGATAGAAGAAGGTTGTGGGAGATAGTATCAAAGGCCTTAGAGAGATCCAGAAAAAGGGAAGAAACAGTATGACCTGAGTCTCGGGCTTTGTTTACAGTTTCCAGGAAGGAGAGGAGGGCTGTCATAGTACTGTGGCTTGGTCTGAAACCATGTTGTGTGGGAGTTAATAGGTGGTTATCAATGAGATATGGTAGGAGTTGTAATTGGATACACTTTTCAAGGAGTTTAGAGATGGGAGACAGGATAGCGGATGGGCCGGAAATTAGTCACATTGTTATTGTTGCCTCCTTTATGCAGGGGTATGATAAAGGCCTTTTTCCAAATTAGGGGTACTGTGCTTTCTTGGATGGAGCGGTTTATTAAAATACTAATGGGGTAGGCAATTGCTTCAGCAGCTATGCTCAGGAATTGTGGAGGAATATTATCAGGAGCATTTGAACCAGGCTTCAGTTTTAGAAGGAGTTTTTTATGGTAGATGTGGGTATGGGTTTTAAAGAGGAAGGTGGGGAGTGGGAGGAGGGGGTATCTAGGGGTAGGGGTGATGAGGAGGGAGGGAGAGTGGAGTAAGAGTAGGAGGGAGTAGAGTTAGAGGATGGGAGAAGGGGTGCACTAGTGGTTGATGGTGGAGGGTAAGTAGATGAGGGTGGGGGTAAATGGGAAAGAGTAGTAGTGTTAGAGAAGGAAGAGGTTAATTTGGATATAGAGTCAATAAAAAAACAGTTAAATTGAGTAGCCAAGTCTGTATTGGAAGCATTCGGGTCTGGGGTGGGGGTGTTTGGTTTGCTGGGATGTAGGAGAGTGGAGATGCCTTTCCAGAATTTCTGAGGGTTTGTTTTATCATTGTTTTGGAGTGAGGAGAAGTCATTTTGTCGATCAGTGATGAGCTTTTTTACTTTATTTCAAAGTGTTTTATATTCATTATGGATGAGGGGGGGTCCTATTTTTTTGGTATTGAGTCCAGAGTTTGTCTCTGTGTCGCATTGTAGCAAGTGTATTTTTGGTAAGCCAAGGGGCAGTTTTGGTCTTTATTCTTTTTGTTCTTAGGGGAGCTTGGTGGTCTAGGAGGTGTAAGAAGGTTGTGCTGAAATGGCCAACTGCATTATCTAGAGGAAGTGTTTTTAGGCTGTTCCAATTTATTGCTTTTAGAGAGTTAGAAAAAGCTGTTGGGTCAAAGTTTTTGTGGTTACGTGTGGTAATAAAGTTATGAGTACGATGAAGGGGTAAGGGTAGTTGGTGTATAAAGGTGGGTAAGTGGTCACTAAGAGGATTGGGGAGAGTACTGCTGTCAGAGTAATAATGAGGGTGAGAGACTAAGATCCAGTCTAGGGTAGTGCCACTGGAGAGGTTTTTTGAGGGGCGGGTTACAGAGTTGATAAGCTGAGAGAAGTTGTAGAGGTTAATGTTAAGTGGGTTAGAGGGAGACTGAATGGAGGCCCAATTGATATTCATGTCTCCTAGGATTATTGTTTCATTACTGATGTTGGTGGAGAGCCAGGAGAGAATGTCTTCAAGTGTAGAAATATTGTCACCTGGGGGAATGTAGAGGGAGGCTATACATATATGCTTGTGTTTGTTGATTTGGAGTAATGTTAGTAGTAATTCAGCATTTTTAAAGTGGGGAGTGGGTTTATTATAGGGAGTAACTGATAGTGAGGATAAGTATAGGAGAGCTACACCACCCCCTTTTTTATGAGATCTGTCTAGAATAGTTGGGTTTTCTAATGATAGAATAATTAAAATATTAAATGTGCCATCTGTTATTGCTGTTGCATGTGTCACTATAATACTTACACATTTCCAGAGTTGAGTTTTCTATGATTCAGCTGGAGTTGTTCAGACGAAAGTGTATTCTTCAAATTTTGTAAAGTAGGATAGTTTTGTTTCTTTTTTTTTTTCTCTTTCTTGCTTATTTGGCAGTACTTGCTCAACTTCATCACTTACATTCCTTGCATTTTCTGTGAAAATTTCCAGTTAGTTGCATGATTTTATTGACCATTTAACACAAACTAAAATGTAGTATCTGCCACCTTTTTGTGCTTCTTTTTTATGCAGATGTACAGTTCTACACATTAGTTCTCCTTTTTCAGGTTTCATGATGTCTGATACTTCTTTTTCAATGGTTTATTTTATTCCATACACCCCCATAGTGTTTTCCATTTCAGATATTTTATGAATGACATACATAGCCTATATTAACTTTCTTCATTGCCCATATTTATTGACAGTGTTTTGTACAGTTTGTACAGCTTTCTGGGTGTTCAGTTTACTATTGTAGTTTCATATGGTTTTGACATCCTCAGAGTCCGCTATATTGGTTGAAATGGTTCCATTACATCTGGAGAGTCCACATTGGTTATAGCTTTAGCCAGGCAAAAAAAAAAAAAATGAAGAAACTGTAACCAGATGAAAAGATAAAAGGTATTTTTGAGTAGCTGCAAGATCCCAGGAGACACTGCACCCTCCATGTGGGGGATTTTCCCATCATACTCTTCTCATTTGAATATACTAAGTCTGGGATTACGCAACCTTAGAGAAGATAGGAAAGCCCAAAAATCTTTGAATCACTGCTGACACACTAAAACAAAATGCACTTGGAGTAATTCTTAACTGAAAACAGTGATTAATGAGTTGCAGCTCAGGGAAATATACCTGACAAGCTTAACCCTTGTCCAGTTTATACTTGACCAAGAATCTGAAACTGGTGGAGATTACAGCCTCTTGTTGTAAATGTTTATAGCATTACAAAGTTACAGACCAACGTTGCTGAAATCTAAGTGTTCCAGAATGTTTAAACAGTGGCATACTCAATATTTTACACTTCAGCCATATGTGTTGCCAGGTTTTCAACATTTGGCCTTTTGACTTTGGCCTTTTATATTTGCAGTTTTGGCATTAAGGAATTAACAGTGCTTTCTTTGGAATACTGTCTATCGAATTAAAGCCTGTTAGCTAATCTTTCTCTCATTATGCTCATTTTATACTATGTGTATTACATGTACTTTGTAGAGCAGTTATTTTTTAATGTTTACAGTATATTGATTAGCTTAACTTGTTGTTTGTAGGTACAGTTCCTTTGTGGCCCAAGTCAAAAAGGGATCAGTTTAGACTGATCTGCCTAGAAAGTTAAGAAACACTAAGTAAGTAGGTAAGTAGATAAAGCAAATCTAGATCAAAGCAGAGTGCCAATGAGAATGAATGCATTTGTTTCATGATGGTGGTAAAAATGCCACTATACCTCTATCAATGGAATCATGTGCTCCCTTAGCCCAATTACTTTATTCTTTGAGCTTAATATTGTGGGTACAGTTTAGATTTAGCATCTGAACCTGACTTAACAGCTACATTTTTTCTTATTGTTTTATAAAACCTTGCGGGTCCTCTGAATTTGCATTCCCAAACTTCCATGTGCATTTTACTGGAATAGATGGTGAAAGATTAAAGGATATAAATGTGTACTATTTATTAAACATATTGTCCACAAAAATGTATGCTGGAAAGTGAGGGAATATTTCTAAAATAATTATTTTAGGCTGAAGAAAGGAAGCTAATAAATTGTGTGAACAGTAAATTACCATGGCCTAGCTTTTGTGAAATACATATACTTCTTTAGGTTACTTTGTCAATTTTTGACTGTATAAAGGTTCTGTGGTTTAGATAATTTGTTGTCTTGTGACAGACTGTCATGAGGATACCAGGTAAGTGCAGATGATTTATGAGAAGTAAGTGATATAAATTATCAGAAACCATTTTATAGATAAATGAGAAACTACACCAGTTAATCTTATTTTTTTTCTGCTGGTGGTGCTGGTAGGGAAATATTTATTATGGGTATCAATGGCCTGATTATGGACAAGCGTGTTTTAGAAAATAAAGATGAATGCTTATCTGGATGTATACCTATAGATAAAGAAAAGCTAAGTGCAAGGTTTTGAAAGATTTGGTGAAATGTTTGGTAAGATACAAACGTTGTCACCTTATACCTGAGAATTACTTGTGAAGTAGCTGAGGGTTATGATATAATATTCAGAAAGGTTCTCTGATACTTAATTTAATTATACACATCTTTTGCATTTTCTTTACATTCTTTTCTTTTTCTTGTCTTCATGTGCCCCACTAGCTGGAAACCAAGCCCATACTGTGCTGAGGCAAGAAAAGGAACATGGAGCCACGACTTGTTTTATTACATATTTTATCTGGGTCAGATGTCAGTAGTTGTCGTATGACTAAACATTATTGAATCATAAATTAACCTGACTAAAATTTCAGAACAGGTAACAGACAGAGACCTACGTGTGGAAAAACAAACTTAGATGTCTGTATATCACATCTTCATGGTTGCTTTTCCCTTCTCAGCTCTTGGCTAACTTGTTCAGTCAGGTATGTACATTCAATACAGCGGTTTGCAGAGAGTCCGGAGGGTTAAAACTGTGATTTGTTACCAAGTGTTTCCTGTAGTTTAAGGTTTGATTAGCTCAACCTCCATTTACCTAATATCTGATTCTAAGCAAGTCACAAAACCAGACAGCTGTCTGTGGCAATTGGAAAATTTAGCAAAGTTACTTAATGGTGTTGCAGACTGCATGCCTTATAACTACCTATCATATCTTTCATACAGATATGACAGACCAAAGTTTCCTTGGCTAGCTATCAATTTCACCAAATTTTCTGATTGTATTTTTACTGATCTTCCACTCCTAAGAATTGGGATAGCCATAGATCATATAATCAAAGGACAACACAGTAGCAATGCCTTCTTTCCACACATGCCTGCCACACATTCTGCATCTCATTCTATGTATAATTGTATTTCCTAACAAAAGTACATTACAAACATCACTTACATTAGTAATATACATTTTTCTCATTTAATAGAAAAATGCCACATGTTCACATATCTTTCCATGCTATTGAGAAAACACCAAATGCAGATTAGATCTTGTTTTATCTTACCAGCTGGAAGATTTATCTGCTTCATTCTGACACATAAACAGTGGCATATTTACTGCCAAACATCACACTGAATAGCGAATATGGTCACTGCATAGAAACTCATACACCATCAGTTTCTATCCTCTTCCTACTTTTCACTTTCATTAATATATACCTAGAAAAGAGACAAACACACAGACAAAAGATTTTCTAAGCTACTATTGCCTAAACTCCACAAGCCTCACAAAACCAATTTTTATGATTCTGTCATCAAACCTTTGACTAGTGGCTTCTTCAAATAGAACGGGAGAATATTTGCAAAGTAGGCTATCTGCCTCAGTGGCAGGTTGCTGCTCTGTATACTATTTAGAATTGATTATCCTGGCTCCAGGAATGAATTCAACTGACTATAAGCAATTCTAGAATCCAGCGGTTATTATGAATGTGATGACACTCTTTTTGGGACATTATCTGTTTAATATGTCCATAATGGCATGCTCAACCCCCTTTTTCTTTAAGAATTTTATAAATTAATTTAACATATTTACAATATATACACATAAAGGAAATAATTCAACATCACATATTGTTAAACAGTGATAGTAATACATTGAATCATCGGTGTAATCTTATACAATTAACACATTGAGTCTTGATATTTCAATAGCAACATTTCAACGTTTTCCTAACCACTAAAAGTCTTAGTACGATTTATAGATCTGATTCTGATAACTTCTTTTTTAGTTTTACATAAAATTGATGTTAAATTTAAAAAGTTTTTGTACATAGGAACTGAGTTCGATTTCCAATTTTTTGTAATAACTTTCTAGCAGTTGCCAAGATAGGCCAAATCATTTTTGATCTTTGGCTTTTACAGACACAGGAAGTGGAACATTCTTTAGTATTACTGATCTAGTTGAAGAGGAATTATCTGACCATAACCTCTTAAAATGCATACTTATCTCTTCCCAACATACATTTAATTTTTCACAATCCATAAACGTGCATCCAATCAGCTTTTACATCTTTGCTACATCTCCAACAAACTAAAGAAGTCATTTACTAAACTTAGAGATCTTATAGAAAGTAAAAACATTGTATGTATATATATATATATTCACATTAAAACTTTCCAGTATAACCTTGAAGAAGTTAGACTAACTGATTATGTAACAAAGTTTTATTCTTGCCATCTATTGAGTCACTCAATCCACTACTATCTAAAAAGTTCTGGAATTTTGCACCAAAATTATAATTTATAATTAACTTATATAAGTTGGACAAACTCTCTTTGTAGATTAATCTACTTTTGATATTAGCATTCATATATTCATATAATGGGCAATAATGCTCTGTTCCTCTTCAGTCATATTATCCACAAATTAATATAATTTTTTACTGATGGATAATATTAACTGGTAAGCAGATTCATCCATCTCATTTTATTTCAAAAAATACTCTGGGGACTTAGCTTTTCCTTTTTCAAAGTAATCAGACCATAATACTAATATATTCCTTTTCATTAAATTCACTTTAACTTTGTTCTGGGTTTCCTTAAATCTAGAAGTATGTGCAATGGGAAAGCACAAAAAAAGTTAAATTTTGATATTACTGGAGTTTTAAAAATATATTTCTTAACTGTTTAAAAAAATGATTTTATATATGCAGAGTCTAAAGACTGAATTAATTTCCTTCCAAAATAAATTTTGTTAACCAGATGAAAGGATTATTACATACTTCTAATTTATCATATTTAATAAACTTATAAGACCTTAGTAGAATCTGCTCCTGGTTAGTGTTCCATTGACTAGTGTTAAGTTGAGTCTATCTCCAGTATAATACAATTAAAACGTTCAGCAATAGGATAAGATTTTACATCTGGGAAGCTAATAGTTCATAGTTCATAGGTTTGTACTAGGCTAACTGCCCTTGCAAGCCATTTTAAGCCTAGCCAATTATCCCTTGTGAGACTCAAACCCTGCACCTTGTGTTTGTAAGGCAAACACCTTAACCATTAGGCCATCCTCCCAACCCGATGCCACCATACTCCCATAATCATATAATTTCTATAAAGAATTCTTAGCTTTTTAGGGTGCCATAAGAATGAAGTTAGCATTTTTTTCCATTTTCTTTAAATGTTTTTTTGTCAAGCGTCGAAGCTACTGAATGCAATTTATATATATATATATATATATATAAATATATATATATATATATACATATATATATATATATATATATATATATATATATATACATATATATATATATATATATATATATATATATATATGGGTCCACTTTAAAACATTGAAATTTCATAACATTGAAATTCAAAACACTGAGACCATAACATCAGAAATGCAAAACACTGAAAACCCAAAACAATGAAACCTCAGAACACCGAAACATTGCTTCATAAGATTGAAAACTACAACGCACATGTAAATAACATCACCTCCAGCTATAACAACACCAAACTAACATTCACACTTTTGACTAAATTTTTTCAGGGGGTAAGCCCCCCCTGTACCCCCAATGTGGAGGGGGGTCTGTCCCCCACACCCCCTGTAAATTAAATATACTAAATCCAAAATCGCACTACAATGGAAAAAAGTTAATTTCCTAACCCCACTGTAACATGATCATCATAAATCTTGTTTTATCTTAATTAATGTATCTACTGTATCTTGTAGCAACAACTGAAGTAAATATTTTATAGATCTATATGAGGAAATTAACTTATTATACTTTCCTTTTTAAGTGTAGATGACATTGTAGAAAATTTCTATGAGGGAGAAATTATTTTGTCACTTTGAATTATCCTGAAAATGTCATTCAGTAATTCTAAAATATTTAATGGAAGAAGACTATGTAATTCCACACTTAAACCATCTAAGCTTGGAGCTTTGCCATTTCTCCCCTTTTTAAAGGTTCTTTAACTTCTATAAGGGTAATAGGCTTATTGAACAGAAATATTTGTTGGTCATTAAGTTTTCTAGTAACTTTTTCTTTAAATAATTGTCAGTTTTGTAATCATCAGAATTATTATTTTTATCCTTATTAAGATCCTCATGAAAAAATATTCCACATTTCATCTATGTCTGAACTAACCTTATTAGTGTGAGGATTTTGGATATTATTGATGTGTGGCCTTTTGCTTAACATCTTACTTTTATTAGCCAATCTATGTAGATCTTTTGAAGTCATCGCATAACTGTGCAATTTGATTTTTTCTAAAGCTATCTTGACTTTATGCGTTAAAACTGTTTGATATTTTGTCATTATTTTTTAATGACTTCAGTATTATCTGATTTCTTTGTTTGCTGTTCAAACTCCGCTTTTGTGTATTTCATCTTGTATTTGTAGCAACTCTTTATCCCACTCTTTCATTTTATTACTAGCCCATCTTCTCATTATATCTTTAATATACATTTTTAAGAAGTCTCATAGTAAGACTTTACTAAGCTCACCATTATCAATAAAGGCAAAAAAAACTTGATTTGTTCCTTAAGGTAACTCTTAAATTCTTTAATTTCCTCATATAAACTGGGATTCTATAAATAATCTGAAAGGTCCTTATATCTATTAATATATTAATACTTTGGGCATTATAATCAGAAAAAAGGGCAAGGAATAGTTTTAAAATAATTCGCTTCATAAAATAAATCTATAGAGGCATAAATCTTATCAGTTCTAGTTTTCATCTCATGCACATAAGAATAATGAATAAAAAACAATGACTTCTTCTTTACTAGTAAATCAACTAAATTATTACTAATCCATGTATTTAGTACTTTAGCTAATGCCAGTATTTTAGCTTTCTTCTGTTCACTTGTATCTTCTATACTAGATATGAAGTTAAAAATCCCCTGCTAAAACTAAACTACCTTTCAAGTGACTTTATAGTAAATTTAAATGATCTTTAGCTGCTGTTGCACCCATTCCAAGGATCCAGCAAATATTAGCTACTGTATAGAGTTTGCTATTATATTTAATTATTACAAATGTATACATTCCTTTGGGATCATTAATGGATTATGTGACCTTAGGCATTACAGCAGATTTTCTTCAAAGTGTAGTAGCTCCTCCCCTCTTTTTGTTTAAAGAAGCAGATGATAACATTTCATAACCTAAATTATTTAAATATTGCATATATTTATCTATCAAGTGAGTCTCTTGTGAGAATATATTATCTCCTCTATTTAATTTTAGATGTCTCATTCCTTTTCTTGCCATAATTCAATCCATTAACATTATTAAATAGATTAAAACTATTCATACTGTGTATTTAAAAGATGTCTTTTAAAAGAGAATAAAACACATCTATTTAGCACATTAGTTTAATTATATATATAAGAATCTAATGCATTCCTCCAGCACTATCTAAACATTCCACATTTTTTAATTATTCCTTTCTACAAACTGAACTGCTAAGAATCATAAATAACAAAGACAAATTTACAGCAATAACTGTATATATTGCTAATAAAATACAACCTACCCTGGATACCAAAGTTCATAGTTTGCCTACCAACACCTAAAGTCATCAAAAAACAAGACGAAAAAATACTGTGACTTACAAATAATTAATCTCATATTATATATAGGTCAAAAATATTAAGATACTATTAATTTAGTTGTATATTTTGCCTTTTAAAAGTATTCCCTCATTACTACATAAAAGTTTAATAATTCTCTTCTATTAATCAGAAATATTAAATAATATAACAAATAGTATATTATATACCTACTTATGCAATACTAGTATAAATTACCCCTTAAATATTCTTAAATTATTCACTCATTCAACATTATCATAACTAGATATTTAAATAAATAAGTATAACAGAGTGGGACCGGAAGCGATAAAGACATCTCTAAACTTACAGCTGGCAGGTAATTTTATCATACTAAGCTATAATACAAAAGGGAAATCAATGCACATATATATTAATAATGCTAAAAGACACATATTTTTTCGATATAACAAAAGTTATGAATTATTTTTTAAAGTACAAGTGTCTATATCTGAAAATTGTATAACTCTTTTAACATGAAAAATATCAAAATATTTAAAAATCATTTTGCTTATTAAACTACTTCATAAAAATATGTACATTACTGAGGTTGAAGAGAATGTTTTCCTATTTCTATTGAATGAAAAAATATTTCAATTCTATATTGTATTCACATGTTACATTGTATTCAATTTAAATCCCATTCTCCTTTCCCAGATTCAAACATATTGAAAAAACTACTTTACTTTCTATCAAAATGGATGTATTGATTCAGCAGTAAAACACTCACATTATGGCCTATGAAATGAGTTGTTTCAGGAAGTCTTAGTGAATAATGCATAACATGTAAAAAGTTCAAAGGGAGCAAGCTTCAGATTTCAGCTTTTAGATTATTTTCAAATATTTTATATGATTTTATATGAAAATTATATGCGATCTTGAGCAGTCACATTTCTAGCATATGCAGGTATATGTAATAGACATATTTCTTAAAAATAGTTTATTTAAATATATTTTTCTGTCTTATTTTCCTGATCATAGTATGTATACATATTTCTTAATGTAATAATACTGCTCTTTTATTAATCTTACATATGAAAGTCTTTATTTTTTGTACATTTGCTTATTATTCATAAGATGTTTACTCTTCTTATTATATGTAGTATTACAAGCAATCTTGACTATATATAAAAGATTTTCTGATTTTGTAATTTGAATGTGTATTTTAGCCATTGTGAACTGCATGTGAAAATACATGTGAAAATGACAATTCACAGTGCACAGCAGCTGCTAATTTCCTCTATAAGTTTCTCATTCCTCTTAGATCTTTTAAGCTGTTCTAATCAGTAACAAACATCTAACTTTACTTCTTTCACTTAGTATATACAGTTAATATATATAGTAAGAATTAATAATACTATAGCATAAGCTATTAACATACAAAATGTAAGCAAATTATATGTTAGCAGCATCTCTGTATAAAACATTACTATAGCTTTTGTCTTACCAACTCTTCACTTCTATGAAAAGAAAAAAAAAGTATTATTTTGAGTATATTTCTCACATATGCACTTGAAAAAAAAATAAAGTTCTTTTTTTACAGATATCACATATCACATATACAGAAATGGGACATTCTTTTGTTCTCAAACTTTAAGTGTCATTTATTCATAAATGACCTGTGAACAGAAAGTGTTACAGAGGAACAAAGAAAACAAAATCGCCAGCACTTTAGCATTTCTATTTAACAGATTAATTCGATATGATATTCAGTTAACCCAGCAATGCACGTACTAAGCAAAGTTGGACAAATAATATAAAATAAAATTCTTTACTTATATAATCTTAAAGTTACAAATTCTGTTGCTAATAATTTAATGAAATTCTCTTACAGAAATTATTTGTTTAATAGGATCACATGATCATAGGAGGTTACTAGGCTAATGGCCCTGGGGCCCTTACAAGCCTAGCCATGTGCTTTATCCCCAAAAATGAAACCTCAGTCAGCACCTGTCATTCCTGTCACTGAGGGACACAGGTGGAACCCCTGGGACAAATTTGTGCTTTCCCATCCACTCATCAAGGTTGGACTTGAAAAGGGTCAGTGAGGTACTCTGTTTGACATGTATGGGAAGTCTATTCCAGAGACAGAGCAGCCTCTGGAAGACAATCCTGTCTCTCCAGCAGGTTTTGTTGATGTCTCATATTAGATTTAGGCCTTTTGAATGGATAATGCATGATGAGTTGGCTTACAGATATGGAATATCTCTAGTAGGGCAGGGTCTGCTATTGCCTTGTAGGTGAGACACAGATCAGGTCTGAGGAATTTGTATGATACTGATAGTGATTTGAGCCTGTCGGCATAGGACAGGTGTTGGAGGCCATGGATTCTCTTTGTGAGGTATTTCTGTGGCCTTTCCAGTTGGTGCAGGTGTTTGGAGAGGTACATATCAAACAGGGCATTATACTCAATTACTGACCTAATGAGGAATGAGTACAGAGAGGTAATAACCTCTTTTTCTTTGGATGAAACCCCTTTACTTATGAGATGAACCAAGTAAAAGGCTTTTCTGATTATGGCTGCTACATTATAGTTGAATGTGAGACTGTTGTCAACCTGAGTACCCTGGTCTCTTACCACAGGTTGTGTGCTTAGGGGGTTGCCATTGATGTGGTAATCAGTAGGGGCCATGTTTTTTACAAATGGTATGGTAATACTTTTTATGCATTTAACTTAAGGTCATGCCTTTGGCACCAGTCATTTGTTCCTGTGAGACCTGCTTGCAGTGTGTTAAGATCATTTGGGGAGTCAGCAACAGCACCCAACTTACACTCATCAGCAAATTTGGTCAGCCACAGGCCTTTTGTCTTTGCCTGGACCTCTGAGAAGTAGATGTCAAACAGTAGGGGTCCCAGGATAGATCCCTTGTGAAAACCACTAGTGACAGGTCTGCTGTTGGAGGTGGAGGTGCCTATTTTGACCTTGTGGGTCTTCTTGGTGAGCCAGTTGGCCACCCACCTGATAAGATAGGGATTTATGCCAAGTTGTGTTAGCTTTTTTATGATGCCTGAGTATGGGATTGTATCAAAGGCCTTGCCCAAGTCAAGGTAAGCTGTATGTACTGACTTTCCCTCATCCAGGGCCTTGGTGACAGTCTCAAAGAAGTCAACCAGGTTGAAAAGGCAAGATATACCCTTGATGAATCCAAACTGAGTGGCATCAAGTGCTTGGATAGTCCCCATGTCCTTGTTTATGAAATCCATAATAATATGATCCATGGTTTTACAGATCAGACTTGTCACGTTAAAGGGGTGATAGTTTCCAGGGTCTGTAGTGACACTGCCTTTTTGCAAGGGGATGACAGTGGCAGTTCTCCACTCTGCTGGAATGAAGCCTGTACTTAGGGTGTGGTTGAATAAGGTGCTCAGTGGCGAAGCTAGTTCTTGCCAGAGATTGTGCAGAATACAGCCTGGGATACTATCAGATCCCATAGACACTGTGTTCTTTGCCTTGGATAGGACCTTTAATACTTGATCTACAGAGATGTGATATAAGGGACAAGTATCAGGGATGTCGAATGGACCTTTGGGGGGATGGGGGGTGAAGTTTATGCTGAATCTATTTGCTAGCAGGTTGACTAAGTCAACTGGATCAGTGTAAGTGGTGCCATTAAGTACTAATTTGGAACAAACCTGGGCTTTTCCAGGGAGGTTCCTGACATAACTAAAGAAGGTTTTGTGGTTTCCCTTTGTTTCAGAGGCTAATTTAGAACTACATGCAGAAATACACTTATAAGCTTAGTTAAATAAGTATATTAATATAAAGTCTTTCACTGTAAATATAGTAAAACAGTAAAACTAACCATTTATATTCCTCATCATGACAATTGTTTTAGCTTAAAATATAAATACATACTTACATATGTTTTGAAGCTTAAAGTCCAGTACAAACCTTTATTGTTTCAGAAAATAAAAGTCCTGCAATCAGAGAATAAAAGTCACTTGTTTTTATTTTTATTTTTTTTGTTTGTTTTAATTTTAGAAGCAGTGTTCCAGGAATGCAGCTCACTCTATCTCTCCAGGGATATATTGTTCCACTCTATTTCTTCAGTATTTTTAAGGATTGTATTGCTGTTAACAAAAGTGGATGCCTGCTCCAGCATGTAAAATATTTTAGTTTCTTCAGAAATAAATAATTTGATCTTTGTGGGAAACACCAAAGTGGCTTTAAAATTGTTCTTTCAATTTCCATGATCAGTGGTAAATAGGATTTTCTTTTACTCATTACTGGGATAATTATTGTCAAATCTGACTACATGTTCACCTACTTAAATAGATGGGCTAGGCCATGTTGTTTTTAATATTTGATCTTTTTCTAAGCTAATGTGGTGGTTAATTTTCTATCTTCAGATGTGCTCTCAGGGAACTATGTACTGCTTCAGTTCCAAATGATAAGATTTCAGGTAGATCTAATGTTTTATGTAGCCAGGTAGTTAAGAAGTTAATTATACTGTCTCCCTCATTCTTTTCAGGTATTCTGTAAATTCTAATATTAGTTAATCTCAGTCTATTTTCTAAATCATTGAGTTTTTCTATGAGCCATTTATTTTGTTTTAAAAGAAATTCAGTCAGAGACTCACCTTCAGTTATTCTTCCTTCATGATCATTTAAAGTTTATTCCATACTATTGATATGTGTACTTTGTTGGTTTATAAGAATTTCTAAATGTTCTATCTTTTTTCTGGTCTCTTCTTTGAAACTTTCCAGTTTTGTATCCAGTTTGTCTGTTTTAATTAATACATCCTGCATACTAGATATTAGTGACTGGATTTCCTTTTTAACATAAGAATCCTGTGTACCCTTTCTTGAGTGATGAATGTTGAAGTATTTTTCTCTCTTAACCAAGCAGTTGATATTCTGACAGAAATATTACAGCATTTGAAGAACTTGAAGCTATAAATCTTTTCTCTGACTATGAGTGAATAAAATTAGCTAACAAGTCTCCAACTGTTAATTTCTGATTATATTTTCTGTTGGAGTAAAGGTTTCAGTCACAAAGCTTTCACCAGTTGCTTCTCTGTTAGCCATCTTGGACATGCCCCTCCAGCATCTTCTACCCTTGATGAAATAATGTAAGACTCTAATAGTCACAATAAAGTTGCAGAATCTCATAGCAACTTATATGACATGACTGCACTGGATTTTTTGGTTAATCAAGGAAAAATAGAACAGCCAGTACTTTGAGCCATTTAGTTCAGAATGTGATCTATGTGCTGATGTAGTAGCATAACAAAGACAATCATAGAAGTGGTTCTAGGCAGTCATAACTAACTGTATGTGGGCACAGAAAGGAAACACTGATGGTCAGACATGGGGACTAAAGGAGTATTGTCATCCACACAAGAGTTGTTTATAGGTCTGTTTTCTTGGAAAGGGTCTTTTCTCAGGAAAAGGAAGATGACAAAATTGTTAGGAAAATATTGAAGGAGAAAGATGCAGTTAATTGATGACATGAATAAGCAAGTATTATCTGGATCTCAGAGCAAACACACAAAATAACCAAATCATTTCTTATATTCTGTACCACTCTGGCCATCAGGCACTTGGTTTCAGCTAACTTTATTGTGCTACTTCAGCAGAGAGTGTTAGACACTCAGTAGCGCATACTTTTATTACCATGAACATTTAAGAAAAGAAAGGGATTAATTTGAAGGGGTCTGATTTTTTGAGCTTCACAATTGTTTTAATTTATGAATAAAAGTTGTTTTAAAATAAAGGGTGCCTGTGCTAATATGTGAAGACTAGACAGGAAGTTGGTGTGAGTCACTTGAACGAGGAACTGTTTGTTTGTAGTTTCATGATATGTAAATCTATTTGTAATGAGCTTTTATACTATTGTTCTCGATTGCAGATGTCAGGGGATTAACTGATACACTGGGTGTGGGCAAATGACAGTGTAGACATATATTTTATCTGTGTCAGATATAAAATGTACACTGCATGAATAACAGATCCCTTTAGTTATGAAAACTTTGCATGATAATGGTGAAGTGGTAGAAATGGGATGTAGAAGTCATAGGTAGTTACTAGATATGCAGTCCAAATGATCATTGAGAAGCCTTGTTCAGCTTCTCCCAACTGGAGCAAAACAATATCTGATTAAGTGATTTTCTCATAGACAGACAATTGGAAAATAAAGACTGCAGGAATCAAACCTTGGACCACAGAAACCAAGTTGCTAAACATTTGCAGACTTAATGTTCTTCAGTAATTGGCAGACTGTTAGGAAAAGGCTGTACTTGCTTCTGATACCCGGAAAAGCAGTTTTAATTATACAGGATTTCAAAATGCAAATCAACTTAATAAGTTAGTAGCAGTTAGGAAATTAAGTTTCAGAAAGTTACAAAACACTTACAGAATCTCATTTGTCATGTTCATCCATCTGCCAGCTGGAAGTGATTTGAAGTGAAATAGATGAAATGTAATAAATGAGAAAGCCTAATCAAGTAGTCTAGAAGTGATAATTTATAGTGGCATATGAGTGGAAACTCATTTTGGCTTCTAGGAGTATTACAGAAGGAATTTCATTATTTCTGGATTCAGTTTTTAATCACTTGGTTTAAAATAGCCATCATATATTAGTGATTCATAGGATTTTTTGAACCGAATTAGACTTTTTTTCTCTAAATTGTGATTATGATGGTGGTGATTATTTTATGTTTACAGTGGACATAGTGTCCTTGTTCACCGCAATACCTCAAAAAGAAGGCATAGAGTTTGTTTTGAATTATTTTGCATAAATATACTTTGTTTAGTGATTCTTCTATAAAATTGTATACTGCTTTTTAGAATTGTTATTAGACAATATTTTTTGTATTCAATAGCAAGTTTTATAAGCAACTCAAAGGAGTTGCTATGGGGGCTACTGTAGCTCCAGATTTTGCAGGGTTGGTTTTGGGGTGGTGGGAGAAAGAGATCCTACCCACCATTAACCATTTCTCCAACATTATTTTTTATTGATGGTTTATTGATGATTTATTTTTTATTATAAAAGGTCCTACCACCTCTCATGTCCAGTGTTTGGAAGAAATGAGTGCCAGTTGTAAATGTTTATCCTTTATGTCTGGTGAGATTGGAAATACGGTCTGTTATTTGGATGTAGAATTATCATGGGATATTCAAAATAAAGTTTTTTATAGTAAAATACATAGGAAAAACACCTTTGTCAATAGTTATCTTCACTTTAAGAGCAATCATCCTGGCTTCATGAAGAAAAATATCCCCAAAGGACAGCTTATAATGGCTTCTCATATGACTAATAGAGAAATGGATGTTTATAGTGAAATTAGTTTCATAACTAATTTATTTCTTGATAGGGGTATTCTCTAGATGTACTTCATGAAGCTGCTTTGGAAGTTATTAGGAGACGGAGTTTTGATTTTCTGCCTATACTTTTGGAAGGCTTCAGTGGAAAAATTACTTTAAATATTGAGCAAAATCAAGTGAGTGTGTTACCTAGATGTTGTATAGATATGACAGTGGATAGTAATAAGATCAAGTGGATCATTCAGAATAATTGGAAAGTTATAGAAGGCAGTAGTGCTTTGGTTCATATGTTGGGGGGGCACCATATTTTGTTTACAGGAAGAATGGTAGTATCAAACTTATGCTTGAGATTCATGATACCTATGTTCCCCTTCCTATCACTATTAAAGCTAAGGGTACTTTTAAATGTAATAGTTGTAGTGTCTGTAGATATATTCCTGAAGGTCCATATTTAACTTTGAATCATATACCTTATACTATCAGTATTCCAGGTAGATTTCCCTGTAGCACAACTAATATTGTTTATATAGCCTTATGCTTTGATTGTCCTGCATTTTATATAGGCATGACCACTAGAACTCTTGGTAAATGTATTAAGGAGCATTATTATGCATTAAAAACTAAGGATGAAAATAATACACTTTATAGGCATTCAGTGTTATGTGCTTCTTTTAGAAAATTTGCTTTTATTATTTTAGATCATCTTAAACAGGACTTGAGAGGTGGTAACCTTAAAAATAGAGTTGAGAGAAAAGAGACAGAGTGGCAGATTAAGCTTGCAGCAGATAGCTCCCCAGGTTTAAATGATGTGGTTAACATAAAGTGTTTTCATTACATAGAAAATTGACTGTTTGATATTTTATCAATAGATGGCTCAATTATAGTATTTTTAGTTTTGAGTTATTTGATACAATGTTTAATTGTTAATTAAATTATTGGTCACTGTTTTGATTGGATGTTCATAGTATTTAATTCAGCTGCTTTGTGTGATGTATTTGTTTTTCTGAAGAAGTCTTTCTGACGAAAGTGTTGATTAAAATATATTTTCTGCTAAAAATTGTTTCCAGTTTGTCTCTGTAGCTACAGATGTTTTGATTCAGTTTTGGTTTCATTAGTTACACTGGTTTCTGTGGGATTTATCTGTTTTTTAGTTTGATATATGAGTGGGCTGATTGGGATAGTCTCCTTTGGAAATCTGTAGTAACTAGTGGCACATTTTTTTATCATAGATATGAAAAATAGGTGTAGATGCTGATGCATCAGTGACATTAAAGATTAATACTTATTAAAAAGTAAAAAAAGAAACAGTATAAGTTCACATAGATCAAGGAAGTGGTATATCTTCAAAGTACTTAATGATTACAGACTAGAGGTTACATTTATTAAACTGTATTGTCTATAAAAGAGTATCAGATAAATCTACCTTTTAGGACTCATAATCAAGGCTCACTCAAAAACATGCAAAGAAAAACATCTTCATGTACACTTGGTCAGTTTATATTAAAGCTATGTTTCAGTGAAAAAGGAAGAGAAATCATACTCACTATTAAAAAATGAGAACACCAGGTGGACGTCTGAATCCTTCCAACTGTCACCCACTGTGAAAAAATATGCAGTAAACAAGAACCAATGGTACTTTGGTCCACTCAAATGACCAAAATAATGTTTTTTGGTCCTCTTGGACCTCATCTTTACCCACCGCAGCTCTCAAAACCCATATCCACACTGGGTCTACCAGCTACTTTGCAACCCTCCCTGGACATACTCTATTTTTGATAGGACCGGTAGTGAATCCTGAGGGTGTCCTGGGGACCAGTGTATCTGTGATTCCATCTGGGCAATTTTTTATGAATGACCTACCCATTCCTTCTCCCCACACACATACACTTGTTGATGACATTCAAGGGCAACTCCCCTCTTTGGACCATGCCTCCCCTTAGGAAGCATGCCAAAAAATGCACTCCCACTGCCCTGTCAGTTGCCTGAGCTGTGAGCTGCTAATCAAAATCAGGTTGGCTGGATCATAGCCAAGACTTAATCTTTCTATGCTACCAGAGCATCCTGGCGACAAACAATCTTAAATCTAAAAGTATGGTCACTAGGGTTATGGTCTCTTAAATCAAATTACTATAGTCTATCAAATCAAACCACTGCAACTAAGCAATTTAAAATACAAAGAAGGTGCACAGATATGCATCACTAAACAACTGAGCAAGTGTAGCCTGGCAACAGAAGCATTTAGGAAATAAGCAGTTGATCTAGGCACAAGTCTACAACACCCGTACCATAGAGCAGACATGACACTGAACACCCCACTGAATAGATTCTTTGGCCTAGGTTGCCAGACTCTTTCAGAGCCTTCCAGTGCTCAGTTGCCTGCAATATTCACTCACCCACATAAATACACACATGCATACAATTACACACACACACACACACACACACACACACACACACACACACACACACACACACACACACACACACACACAGACACACACACACTTACACATATTAATTTTTCAGGGAGGTTTTCCAGGCTGGCCAAAGGTAATAAATTGCTGTCCCTTCAGAATGCCAGATTTAATCTCATAGTTACTATAGTTACTGTTGCAGTCTTGCTAATAAGCCAAACATTATAATTACAAATGACAGTGTACAGCAGGACAGTTTGGCCAATTACAGATGACCATCCACAAGATTTTTAAAGGTGCATAAATAAAGATTATACATAGGAAAGAATGGGTTAAACACTCAAGTTAACATTTAAAGCTACAATGTAACATGAAACTGCACAACACAACTGTAGCTAGTTTATCTGGCATCCTCTGTAGTTCCCTGAAAAGGCACACCCCTTCAACTCAAAGCTGAGGACAAAAAACAAAAACAAAAACTAAAAATAGGGTATGCTCAAAGTTGAAGACCAAAAGCATACACACACATGTGTGCATGCACACATGACAGCAATGCAGTATCTGCATTTATATACCATTGATATCCTCCCATTAATGAAATGTATGCATTTGTACATCATTGGCACCTACATATTTGGACCTCAGAAGCTTACAGCCATGGGAGCAGCCCTCTTCTCTCACCCTAGTTACAGCTCAGATACACAATGAATCAGAAAATAATCCTTCTGAGCAAATACATTTCAAGAAAGAAAAATGTCTGTTTACAGTTAATTAGATTTTCTCATGTTATTTTTTGACTAAAAGAATTACTGAGTCTTATCTAATCTAGCAGAGGTTTCATGCCATGCTACAGGCAGAGACAAAAGTGAAGAAAAAAACACAACTGATATGTCTATAGACCACAGCTACAAGACAGCACTTAACTATTGGCTACCTTGTTCATTCACATACATGACTTATATGTCTTCCATAAAGAAACCATAGATGTAGTTGACCAGAATTCCTAGGTCATGTCTATCTAGCTCTTTCACATGATTTTGTAACTGCTGTTTTTTTCCCCCTTTTCACTTCAAGGGCTATGGACCGATACACATATTATAATCAAAGGACATACAAATTATGACTCTTGTCTCTGGTGTGCACTTTGCATCCCAGGTATGATTGTTATATTTCCCAGCAGATGGCAATTATAAACTTCAGCCGCCTGCCTTATATACATTTTTTATCATTTCATAGAAAAAATTCACGTCCACACATCTCTTCATATCACTGATAAAACACACATATTAGATAAAATCACACATTTTATGTATCTTTTTAAGGTTTGTCAATTAAGCACATTTCAACTATCATGTACATTCTGACTAAGAAAGCGGTAACATATTTATTCTGCAACATGAAATTCAACAGAAAATAAAGCATCTGTACAGACATTCAGACACACTAACTTTTCTGGCATCTTCAAATTTCTTACTTTTAAGATAAAGAAAGCAAAGCAAATCAATGCAAGAAAAAGTATTTTGACTTTTAAGATAAACAAAACAAATAAACAAGCAAATAAACAAGTATTCTAAGTATGTGTTGCCCAAATTCCATAAATGTTCACAAAGCCATCTTCTAGGATTCTGTCTTCAAACTCTTGACTGGTGACTTCCACAAATGGAGCAAGAACAAGACTTGTAAAGTGGGCTGTGAGCCTTAAAGGAACAGGTTGCTGTTGCTTATAGTATTTTGAAATGCCTGACCTGACTCTTGGAATGAATTCAACCAACTATAAACAGTTCTAGAATCCAATGATCTCGATAACACCCATTCTGTGATGTAATCTGTTTATTATGCCACTAGCTTTATCATTTGTTCCTTAAAAGAATATAAGACTCTAATATCCATGATGAAACTGCAGTGTGTCATCACAAACAAAACAGTCAGAACTCCAAAATAGTTAGTTCTGTATGTAAAATGGGACCCTAGATCAATGTAGCAGAGGCAATCATCTATCCATCTATCTATCTATCTATCTATCTATCTATCTATCTATCTATATGTGTGTGTATGTGTGTGTGTGGATGGTTATCATATTGAGCAATGCTGCAGTAACCTTAGCAATATGGGTTATATCCTGCCAAGGATATAACAGCCAGCAACTACCAAAGCTTCAAAGTACCTTCTCTGCACCCAAACTGTCAGGCAGCATGAGCTGAGCTGACTAAAAGACAAGTCTGGGTGCTAAGCCCTTCAGAGCATTACTGCAGCCAAAGAGTGTGCTTCTCTGAGGCTTTTGAGGATTGTCGGTTGGCTTGTGCTGCTCCTTTGCAGGGAAAATAAGTTCATTGTGGGGAAAAAAAATTCCATTTGTGCTTACTATTTATACTTTCTTCTTCAGGGAAGTTATTTCAAAGCTAGACCTTTGTTTTAATGGACCGTCATGAGACTGTACTGTAATTTTAAGCAGAAGTGCTCTTTTTCCTATCAGTTTAAAAGTGGTTCTGAAAAAATTTTCTGTGGAGAAGTTTTGTTTATTTTACTTTGTGGGGTTGCCAAAGTGTTTTGAAGTACATTTTACTGTGTGTTTCTGGAAGAAAATGTGACTTTTAAAGACTTTTTTTACTGGCATCAGCTGCTTGTTTTTTTATGGGTACAAGGCACCATTTTGGCTTCACCATGGAACAAATTGTCATTCTCCCAGTCATTCCTTCTTTTAGCCACAAAAAGAAAAAGTAAAGGAAACAGCCTTTGCCACCACAGTAGGCTAGCAATTTGCCTCAGCTGAAGGTATGTGACTGTGCTGTGGCTATTTGTTCTACCTCAGACCACTCATCTTTTATACCAAATACCTCTGGTGTATCATCTACAACCACTATGGACTGGGGGCTATCCACATCCTCTGTGGCTATAGGTGTCCCCTCTATGGGCAAGAGAAAGCCACTCTTGTCAGTCCTGGGAGAAGGTAGAGGGAAAGTTTCCCTGTTTTGTCAGAATGTTTTGCTCATCCCCAGAAATGGTGCTGCTGCCACAAACACCCAGTCAAAAGGAAGCAAAAAACTAAACATGTATGTATATATGCGTTTATTTATTTATTTATTTATTGCTTTTGTTTACCGGAAAAGTCTGAATGGACACAAGTCCCATTTTCAATGGAGGCCCGGAGAGAAATGCTTCATTTTAAAGAACAAGTACAAGGCTGTTACACAAGATTTATATAATAAATGTACATGCATAGACTAGCAATAATTTGAAGGTTAATACTAGGCTAACTGCCTCTGTGGGGCCATTTTAAGCCTAGCCAATTATCCAATGTAAGAATCAAGCAATGCATCTTCTGTCTGAAAGGTAAACTCCTTAAGCATTATGCCATCCTCCCACCTACATGGCAGTTAATCAAAAAAAAATCTACTCCTCCTCAAATTTCCTTAGACAGGAGAAGTTTACTCGGTTTAGCTCAGAGTTTAATTCCGGCTCTCAGTCATTCTTTTAAGGCAATTTTTGGTAAAAGAAAGAGGGATATTTCCTTTCCTGTGGGGGGGGGGTCTCTTTCTCTGAGATTATTTCTAGAATATGCCAGTGTATTCAGTGGGAGAACACAGGTTTCTAATCTCCAGAATGAATTTTCAGAACCTGCAGACATTCTTCTAGTTTTTCTGCCTTGGAGGATGCGTGTTATTACCTGCAATTTTTCCTGATAGTCAGCTGCCCCTAAAAAGACAGATAGAATGTATATAATTCCTAAATATTTTATATTTTTATACACTATTCTCAAAAGTGATCCAGCAGCAGTTAATTCCAATCCTACTATTTCTGATAAGGATCTGAATATTATTGATAAGTATGGGAAAAAGTGTATGCTTCTGCAACTTTGGATTTTCAGAATTTTGAATGGTCAGGCTCGTATGTCAACATTTGTCCTGACTAATTGTAAAAGCATGAGTGATGTTTTTTCCGCAGTTTCTCCTTGGGAGGAAAAATCTGGCTTAAATAATTTAATTTACTGTATTATTCAAGTCACTACTTATTGCATACAGTGTGTGTATGACTCTGTAGATAGTTCTTCAAAGGCTAAGGCCATTGATACTGTTTTAAGTAGGTTTTAATGGCTCTATTCTCAAAACCTCCTAGATGATGTTAACAATGAGATTTTAAATTCTACTTTGAATAGAGATTTAGTTTTTTGCCCCTCTGCTGCAGAGGTGATCATAAAAGTGTGATGAAAGATTTGAGCTGATACACAGAATCTGCAAGATTTTTCAGTCTGCCTTTTCAGACATTTCCAAGAGATTTTCATACTCCTCATTCAGTTTTGATGTTGTTGTTTGTCTTTCGGCTTTTCCCAGTAAGGGGTTGCCACAGCGGAACTCCGGTGCACTACTGATTGCCAGTAGACTTTTACAAAACGCTGAGGTGCCAACTCGATGCCCAACCTTCAACGAAGGCACGCCCATTTATGCACGCATGTTTTTCGAACGCTGCTCAACCGCGGGGAGGGCATGCAGACTCCACACAGAAGGCACTCCCAAGCCCAGCAGAGAATCAAATGGGAGAACCCCTTGCTGTGAGGTAACAACGCTACCGCCGCACCACCGTGGCATTACTCCTCATCCAGTTTTGATAAGGAACAAAATAAATAGCCTCAAAAATTCAGGTGAACAGGTGTTTAAGAAGAAATGGCAAGGGGGTTCCAAAATGAATTCTGGAAACTCCCAAAACCAAGGACAGTCTAATATGTTGGAATGACTATTTAAGAAACTTTGCCCCCCACTTTTGTTTTCTGAAAGTCTGAATCCTTACTTTTGTCTTTGGCAACAGATAGTTTTACAGAAATGGGTTCTGAAGATCATTTATCAATGTTACAGATGGCTATAGGATGAAGTTCACCCTTTCCAGGGTTTAATTCCTCATCTCTCAGACCAGACTCTAATTTCCACCTGTCCTTCATCACATGTTGTACAAGGGAGTGATAGAATCATTTCCCCTTCCAAGGTGGGAAAGTGCTTTTATTCAAGGATGTTTTGGGTCATAAGAAAGAAAATACTTGGCGACTATTTCTGGATCTTTCTTTCATAAACCTATTTGTGATTGTGCCCAAATTCAAAATTGTGTCACTTCACAGCCTGCTATCTCTTCCTCATTCATGTTTTCTGGTAACACTGCATTTAAAAGATGCTTATCATCTCATCCCTATTCAAGCAGATTTCAGCTGTTTCATAAGGTTTTGTGTGTCTAGATCTTATTACCAATTCTCTGCCTTACTCTATAGACTATCCACTGTAGCAACAGTGTTCACAAAGTGTCTAGCCCCAGTTATAGGCTAAAGGCTATTCACATTTTTTTTATATTTAGATGACTTACTTATCTAGAATCTTTTTCATAGAGTCAGGAACCTCTCTTTTGGGTGAGAGATCTCTTATACAACCTGATTTTCCAAGAAAACATTCAAAAGTCTTTCTTGACTCCTTCTCACAGGATTGTGTTTCTGGAATGTCAAATAGGCATCGCAATTCAAAGAGCTTTTCTTCCACAAGAAAAAATAGATCTACATCTTGCTCTGTTTCTAAGGTTTTCTACTCAGACTTAGGTCACTGCAAGGGAATACCTCAGGATTTTGGGTCTCATGGCTTTTATGATTCTCATGATACTCCTGACAAGACTCTACATGAGAAAGACACAGTGGTATCTGAAGTCCCTTTGATCTCAGCACCATCATTCTTTGTCTTTTCAAATCCCAGTGCTAGGGTTTGTCAGAGAAGAAATCACTTGGAGGAGACAATAGACATCTCTAAATGCAAGTCCTCCCATTCCAAGGCAGTGCTTGGGGAGCAATTTCAGGAGAGATAAAAGTGCAAGGTGTGCGGCACATCAAGGACAGACACAAGTGCATAAATATAAAAGTGATGATTCTCCTGATCAAGGTACTTAACTCTCTGAATAATATTTGGTCCACAGGACCTTTGCAAGTTGCTGCAGACAATGCTACAGTGTTATGGACTATCAACAAGCAATAAGGAACTATGTTGTACCTTCTTCATAGGCTAACAACATTAGCTTGTGATATAGCGTCAGAGCACAGTTTCACTGTACAGGCATCCTACATTCCATCAGAGAAATATTGTGTGGCAGACAGGTTAAGCAGGACAAGGGTAGACCCTCACAAACTGAACCCAGATCAGGGAGTCTACTAAGATTTGATTCATCTTTGGGGAGTTCCTCAAGTAGACCTCTCTGCCTCCTCTTTGAACAATCAGCTGACAAGATTCTCCTCCAGTACTCCATGCAAGAAGGCCTGGAATACAGATGCTGTTTCTTTTCCTCGGACAGGAATCTTCCTGCATGTTTTTCTACTCTTCCCACTAATATCCAGAGGAATTTTGAAGATTCAGAAGGGAACCCCCAAGATCATTGCAGTGACACCCTCCTGGCCTAGGCAATTGTGTTTCTCCCTGCTTTTGGAAAGGGCCAGGGGAAATTACCGTAACTGCACAGGCTATATCTACTCACACAAGAACAATGGTGTTTGATGCACCCCAATGCCAATCAACTTCAATTGACTGCTTTGATGATAGGGTCTTAATTCCTTATAGGCACCTCTTTACTGAGGATGTGAATTAGGTACTAATGGAGACAAGAAAACCTGCTAATAGAAAATCATATATTAGCAAATGGAAAAGGTTTGCTAGTTTTGCCAACAGCATAACCAGCAGACATTCAGGGATAGTTGTTCTTCGGTTGTACAATAGTCATGTGAGTTACTATCCTATGGGCTTTCTTACTCTTCTGTCAAGGTTCATTTATCAGCCATTTGAGCATGTCTGCCCATGCATCCTCCTCTTGCAATGCAGTCATGTAAAAAAGTTTTTAAAACTGGTTTGTATAAGAGGCCTCCTAGAAAACCAGTGGTGCCTCCTTGGAATCTTAACTTTGTGTTTGAAAAGCTAACACTTGCTCCATTTAAACCTAATAACCTGGTGGACTTCAGGTTCTTAATATGGAAAACAATTTCATTAATTGCTCTGACCTCTGTAAGAAGACTATGTGAGTTACAAGTTCTTATAGTAAGTCAATCCTATGCATTTTCCACAGGGACAGTTTCTTTGAGAACTAATCCTTATTTTATTTCTAAAGTGGTATCCAAGTTTACTTTTAGTCAAACTATCCATCTCCCCATTTTCTTTCCTGAACCCAGAAATGAGGGAGAAAGGATACTCCGTACCTTGGATGTCCACAGACAACTCCAGTACTATCGTGGCAGAACTAAATCTTTCAAATATTTGGACCAATTGTTAATTTCTTGTGATGATAAGAAGAAAGAACAACCTGTATCTAAACAGACTGTTTCAAAATGGTTCACCACAACAAAACTATTCCAGGCAGGCTCAAGGCTTACTTTACCAGAGCCTTAGGTTCATATATGGCTTTTTGGAAAGGGTTGGATTCTATAAGTATTCTAGAAGCAGCAACTTGGTCATCTGTACATACATTTACAAAGCACTATAAGCTTGAATCCTTCTCTTGGTCTAGATCAGGCTTTGCAAGAACCATTCTCCAAGGGCTCCTATACTCTTCTCCTTCGACTCTCAAATGTAGTAAGTTATGGTAATCTAGCTGTACAGCTAAGCCTACTGCAGCAGTGATCAATATGACAAACACAATACAGATGTGTAAATAAACTTACCATAACAGTACATGTTTGAATGATCACTGTTGCAGCTGCTTTCTCCCTCCACCAGCCCTTATCTTTGATATGTTGTTCATGTTAGGGTAGGGTTATTTATTTTTTGTTCTTAGAACCAAACTGTACTGAAAAGGGAACACAGACCAGTCCAGGGTCCACGAAATACACTTTAATTACTTAAAACAACATAAAAATAACAGAAAAATAAAAAGATTAAGCACTTTCGTCCCACTTGGGGGACTTCATCAGAATGCCCTCATTAGTCCCTTTTAAATCCAGTTCAGTTCTTGGCAGTGTGTTTGTGGAGTGAATTGCCCTTTTTGGGATCACTAGTTTTTTTCTTTTTTCTGACATTGTCCATTTAGGGCTCAACCTCCATCTCTCTGTTGGCAAGAAAGCCCTGAAGGCCCTGGCCCTCAGCTTATATTTTAATCAGCTCAGCTCGAGCTGCCTGATAGTTTGGGAACATGAAAGGTTCCCTGAATTTTTGGAAGCTGGACAGCTATTATATCCTTGGCAGAATATAACCCATACAGCTAAGGCTACTGCAGCAGAACATCTACTGTTATAGTAAGTTTACTTACACGACTGTACTTTCTAGGCAGTCTTATCTGTAGGCGAACATAGAGAAAATTCTCTGTGAGTCACACAGGAGATTGGAATGAGCATCATCTTTTACGCAAGTGTTGTATACAGACCTGTTCTCTTGAAAAAGACAAGCTCTTGGGGGAATAATTATTAGGATAACATTGAAGGTGAAGGCACTGTTAATGGATAACTTTAATAAGACAATTATAAATGGAGCACTCTGAGAGCAGAATCATTGAAGAGGATGACCATTTCTTATACGGTATAAAAGGCTGGCCAACAGGTAGCTGGTTACAGATTCTAAAACTTCACTATTATCTCAGTAAGAATGTAGAAATGTATAGTAAGGAAGATTTTTACCTGAGACCATAAACATTTAGGAAAAGGTAAGAAAAGCAGCTGACTGAGGGACTACACAGCATGAGATTCTTTGTGTTTGTAACTAGTTTTTATTTGTGTTTTTCTTCATTGTGTTTGCTTGGGGATTAATGGAAGCATTGAGTATTGTCAAGAGTTAATTGAAATCGTATCTTCTCTATGTAAGACATAAGCAATTTGTTGTGTGAATAACAGATATCTCCAGTGATGAGAGAGTTGCAACAGAGCACTACACTGGTGAAAATGTGACATACTAATGAGAAAAAGCTGTACTGATATTTGTGACATGGAAACCAAGTCCTACTACTTGGATTTTAAACTGCAAAGCAAATTAGCAGTGGTTAGGAAACTTAAATTAAAAAAAAAATTTGGTAGAATGTAGTTTGTCATGTTCCTTTGTATGCATGAATATGGGGACTGACTTGAAGTGGAAATACATAAAACTTCCTAAATGGTAAAATATCCGATTAAGCAGCTGACAAGTGATACAGCGTGGCCACATAGTCAGTTGATTTGGAAGTACTCCCTTGCAACTCTGTAGTAACTTGTGATACAAAGATTTTTTTGTTCTTTTTAGATAGCTATTTATAACATTTTCAAGATCATAGACATGAGATTGAGGTGATTCAGAAGCACCAGTGAGATGAAAGATTTAATAGTTATTTAAAAGTCAAGAGAAAAAAAAGTGTAAATTCACCTAGGTCAAAGAAATGATAAGTTTTCAAACTGCTTGGGGATTACAGACTACAAGTTAGGTCATCAGCAGAGATATAGGTATAGATTCAATGGCACCAGTGAGATGAAAGATTTAATAATTAATTAAAAGTCAAGAAAAAAACAATGTAATTTCAGCTAGGTTAAGGAACTGATAAGTCTTAAAATTGCTTAAGGATTACAGACCACAGGTTGCCTGTAAGTCTACCATTTGTGACTGAATTAAGGATCACTTAGAAACACTCAAGAGAAAGACAGCTTCAGGCACACTATTTCAGTTTATCTTACATATATCCAATTAATGAAAAGGATAATAAACCATAGTTACTGTGAAAAAAACGAGAAGACTAGCTGGGAGATCTAAATCCTACCACTGCTACCCCCTATGGAAAATGCACAGTGAGTACTGACTATGGGAATTTGGTCCACTCCACTTCACAGTCCACCAATATATTTACCATTAGTCTAAAAATCTTATGGCTGGCATGTTAAAGTCTCTCAGAGCAAATCACTGGTAGTAAACAAACTAAAAAGTAAAGAAGGTACTCCAATATGTGTCACTAAACAACTACCTATGTACAGCTTGACCATAACAGCATACAACAAACATGCCTTTTTGTGTTGGGTGTGAGCTTGGAACATCTACATCCAAGAAGAGGCTTCATATTAAACACTCCCGCTGATCAGACTTTGGCTTAGCTTGCTAGACCCCTTTTTCACCTCTACCTGTAAGCCTTAGTGCTTACTTTATGTAAACAGTTTAATTTGCACGCATATACTCACTCATTCAGACTCTCACACACATGCACATCTACACACATTCTCTTCCAGCGAAGGCTTCTAACATTTTCAAGAACTATAGCATTTTGTCCTGGATCAAGATAGTAAACCTCCAGTGACCCCAGTTTCCATGGTGGTGTCCCCTCAGTTACTGTTGGAGTCCTGTTTACAAGGCAGATAATTATATAAAAAATGTAGCATGTGGTAGAGCAGTCTGACCTATTATAATTAGATGCCAGCAGCTTGTTGCTATAAATCAAAATGTTCCTCTTCTCAAACAATAAATAATTAGATGAACAGCCTCAAGGTTTTTAAAGGTGAAAACATAAAATACTTTACACAGGAAATAATGGGGCAGGCAATATCATTAACTGTTAAATATAAAGAGAAATATGAAACTACAAATGTTAAACAGAAAATTATCTTTTTGAACAAATAGACTACAATAAAGGAAGCATCTTTTTACTGTTTAACTTTACTTAATTATTGATGATTAAAGGAATCATTAAGCCCTTAATTAATCTGACTGAATTTTCAGGACATATTACTGGAAAAGACAAAAATTTCAGGAAGCAGACTGACAGATCTATATATATATTCCACAGGTCCACTGCAACACTTGTTACACTTCTCAACTATTGATTAACTTGTTTAGTGAGATATGAGCCTTTTTTCTGGCAGTTAGCATAGAGGGACACAACTATAATCTGTTAATGAGAGCTTCTGGAAGTTTAAGGTTTTATTCCAATTGTATACTGTATAATACTAAATTAGTCACTTAACTAGAAAGTGATTTGTGGAAAATGGGAAAATTGGGTTAGGCTCCTTAATGGCCTTGTAGACTGAAACACTTGCAAATACCTGTTATATGGCTATGATAGTTCTTTCATACAGAAACCAGAGATGCAGTTTTCAAGGTATGCTCATCTATTTTCATTTCCAAGTATAGTCACAGATCATGAAAAGGACAGTAAAATAACAGTTCCTTGCTCACGTCTGCAATACACTTATACTCATATTTTAAGTATATTGCTGTATTTCCTAGCAAAATGCAGTTACAAATGTCACTTTTAAGATCTGTGTATTTTTTATCATTAAGTAAACAAAGCTCAAGTGTTAAAACAGCTTTCCATCCCACTGGGAAAACATCCATATTGAGGATTAAATCAAATATTTTATGTTAACTGTCAAAGACTTTACAAGAACTTAGTACAGCTCACATATTTGCTCAATTTTCCGAAAACAGTGGCATATTTATTCTCAAACATTATACTTAGTAGCTAACAAAGTCTCTGCATAAACTCTCATGCACCCTCAATTTTCTAGTCTCTTCCTACTTTTCACTTTCAAGAATGTACGTCTTGGGGAGAGATAAGCAAAGCAAAACATAAAAGCTTTGCTTGCCCAAAAGTTCACCAACATTCACAATTCCCTCATCTATAATTCTACCTTCAAACCCTTGACTAGTGACTCCTTCATATGGAGCAGGAAAACATTTGTAAAGTGTGCCACAAGCTTCAAAGTGCAGGCTGCTGCTCTTTATACAAATTTGATATGCCCAGCCTGGTTCCAGGAACAAATTCATCAAACTATAAACAATTCTAGAATCGAGAAGTTGTTTTGAATCTGATGAAATGAATTCTGTGACATCATCTGCTTACAACGTGTCTGTTGATATCATCTACTCTATGGAAGAATATAAGACTCTAGTATCCATGATTAAACTGCAGGATCACAGACAACTTAAACTACATGGTTCCATTGTATTTTCTTTCTGTTAATCAATGAAAAATATAACAGGGCTCTGAGCCAGTTAGTATATCATACAATGCATGTAATTTATCACACTGTGACAAAGCCAATCATGCTACTGGTTCTAAACAATCTTAACTGCTGGTGGGCACACAGAGGAGACACTGCGAGTCAAACAGTAGACTTCAAAAAGCAACGTCATCCTCAGAAGGGTTGAATACAGACCTGTTCTCCTGAAAAGACGTGTTCTCCAGGAAGATTAGAGATTGTATTGTTAGGACAGCATTGAAGGGAAAGACTCTGTTTATGGGTGATGTTAATAAGTCAGTGAAACTGGAGCACTTTGAAAATAGATACCACATATCAGTTTTTTTCTTATTCTCTGTAACAGGCTAACCATCGGGTAAATTGTCAGAGCTACTATTATTTATCACTATTATCATAGTAAGAAGGTACAAATCCACAATAAGTCTAAGTTTTACCTGAGACCATAAATATTTAGAGGGGGAAAGGTAGCTGATATGGAGGAATATGCAACAAGAGTTTTTTTGTATTTTTTTGTTTACATTTGTAACTAGCTTTTATACCCCTTTTTCTCAGTAGTGTCAATGCCAGATGGTCAGTAAGCATACTGGGTGGTGACAAGAGTCAGTTTTACTGTAAAGTTTATCTAGCTCAGATGTAAGTAGTTTGCTGCATAAATAACAGAACTAACTCGTGGTGAAGGAAGTGCATGAGAGTGCTTGACTCATCGAAATGGGGTGAGCTGGTCAGAAAAGGTTATACTGCATCTGCTATACTGGATATGAACATGCAAAGCAAGTTAGCATCAGTAAGGGAATTTAACATTCAGAAAGTAATAAAACACTGAGGGAAACTGATCTGTTGTGTTACTTCATCTGCAGGAAGCTGGTAGTGATTTGAAGTAGAAATTAATGAAATATCATAAATGACAAAATCTGACAAAAGTCTACAAGTGATATGGTATGGCCATATATGCAATTTTGTAATAGATAGTGATTGGTGACACGTTTTTTTGTTTTACTAAAGAAGATAATGACAGTATTTCCAGTAACAGATGTAAGAAGTTAGTACACATACAATAGCACCAGTGAGATCGAATATGGAATAATTATTAAAAAGGCAAACACATAAATAAAGTGCATATTCACCTATGTCAGGGAAGTGATAAGTCTTCAAAGTATTTAAGGATTATAGCCTAAAGGTTACATTTATTACACCGTATTGTCCTGTATATAATATCAGTTAAATCAAAGTTTTAGGACTTAAATTCAAGAATTACTCAGAAACATGCAAATAAAGACGGTCCTGGGCATAATAGGCCAGCTTAACTTACATATGTTCATTCACTGGAAAGGATGACAAAAGTACAGTTCTGTAAGTAAACTCACCATAACAGTAGATATTTGAATAGATCACTGCTGCAGTAGCCTTAGTTATATGGATTATATTCTGCCAAAGTTATAACATCCAGCCAGCTTCCAAAGTGTAAGGGCACCTTCCAAGCACCCATACTGTTAACAGCTTGAGCAAGGCTGGGAGAAAATCAGTGGTCTGGGTGTCAAGTTCTTCAGGGCTTTTATGCCAACTGAAAGATTAAGGCTAGACCCCTATAAGATGTCAGTGCTACGTAAAAAAATGAGTGTTCTCACCATGTCAACAAAAATCATACAAAAAAAGGAGGATGCAGAGAAATAGAAACTACATATGCCGTGTTCTATTTGAATGATATACTGTTATGGTAAGTGCCCTTACAAAACTGTGCTATGTTTGTCATTGGAACACTACTGCATAGCTGTATGTATAGAACACCATATCTTACAAAATTTAGCAGGACAAATGATAAGGGTCCAGGAGCCCTTGATAATTGTCCTAGCAAAGAATATTCTAGACCTGAAAAAGGAGTTAAGTTTGTAGTGCTTTGTAAAAGTATGTAAAGAGGACCTATTTGCTGCCCCTAAAATACTTATAGACTCCACCCCTTTCCAAAAAGTCAATGAAGAAGCCAAGGCTGTTGAAGAATGTGCCTTGGCCCTATCTGGAATTTACTTGTTATGGTGAGAATAACAAAAGGAAATATCATGGGACAATGATTTGGAAAATGTCTGCTTTGGCACTAGTTGTCCCATGGATAACGAGAGCATGATGAATGTTTTGTCCGTCATGTTTAGGTTCTGGAAAGATAGATAGCTTGGCTCAAAGTAAACTTGGATACCACCTTAATGAAGTATTTGTTCTCAAAGAAACCTTATCTTTGCAGAAAATCAGATAAGGCTGCTCCACCTTAGGAGCTTGTAATTCAGACATTTTATTTGCAGAAGTCAAAGCAATCAGCAACATTGTTTTTCCATGTTAAGAATCTCATGTCAGATGGATAAGCTGGTTCAAATGCAGCAAGAGTGACTTCTTCCAAAACAAAATTTAGATCCCAAAACAGTCAACTGTTATCTAGCTGGACAGGTATGCACAACCATGTTCAAAAACATCTTGATGTGGAAATACATTGAAAGAGGGGGATCCATAGACAAACATAATGAATTGGCCAGCAGATGAACCCCAACAGAAGAGTAAGACAGATAATAACCCACACAAATATAGTAGAATGAAAGAAGCACTAGAACTGAAATGGCCTTAGTTCTTAGTATGGCACCAACTAGAAAACCCTTCCCACTTGTCAATATTTGATTTTCGGTATCAGATTCCTTTGCCTCCTTTAATACCTGTTATATGTCCTCAGAATGTGCCTAAAAGCTATTAACACTATATCATTCAGGCAGTTAGTTGAAATTATTTTAAGATGGAGTGTATTAATCAGCCCCTGTCTTGTGTGAGTAGGTCCAGTCTGTGATGAAGCTTGTGGTAATTGCCCTTAACCATTTTCAAAAGAAGGGAAAATAACTGTTTCCTGGGTCAGAAGAGAACTACCACAATGATCTTTGGAGTGTCCTTCTGAATCTTCAGAATGACCTTGGATATTAGTGAAAATGCATAGAGGAACATTCCCATCTAAAGACATGAGAATGCATCTTTTTTCCCAGCCCTACTTGCAAGGAGCGCTGGAGAAGAATTTTGCCAATTGTTTATTATGAATTGAGATGAATAGCTATTCCTGCAGTGTTCCTTACAGTGGGATCAAATTCTGAAAGACTCCCTGATTCAGTTTCCATCCATTCTCTGTCCTGATCCTGCCAAGCTTGTTTACTGCAGTGGTTTGCTCTGATGGAATGTAAGACACCTGTAGAGTGAGATTGTGCTGGATTACTATATCCCAGGTTACCATAGCTAATTTGCTCAGGGAGAAAGATCTGCCCCCCCCCCTCCATTTATGTACCACATAACTTTGGTGGTGTCTATGATCATCTGTAGAGGCTCTGGCGACCACCGATGATTGATAAAGTTGAGTGAATTTCTATCTGCCAACATTTCTTTTTTATTTTATATGTTTTGGTTTGTCTTTTTTTCCCAAAGACCCTACTCTTTGATCCCCAAAGACATAATTCCCTAACAAAGTCTGAAGCATCTGTTGTTATAACTGTACTTTAAATGGAGTAGAGAATGGGGGATGTGAATTCAGATTAAATTTGTCTGTCCATCAAACCATTCTTTTTTTCCTAATTCCAGAAATGGAATTTGAAATGTTACAGGTGTTGGTGTTGGGACCATATATGTGGCCCTGTCTGGAATTTACTTGTTATGGTGGGAATAACAAAAGGAAATAGCATGGGACAATGATTTGGAAAATGTCTGTTTTGATAATGGTTGTTGAATCTTTGTCATGTTAAGTCTGACCAGAGGAATCATGAGAAATATTGATGCCATGAATCCTATTACCCTGAGAAATTTCTTCGCTTTAGTACAAGACTGAGTGGGAAAACTCAGGAACAGATCTAGGTGTAGATCTATTTTTCCAGTGAAAGACAAGTTCTTTGAACTAAAATATCTAGGAGACACCCCAAGAATATAATTCGAGTTAACAAGACTTAAGAATGTTCTCCTGGAAACCTAATCTGTGAAGATGTTTTCTTAACATCTGACACTTTGAAAAAGATTCTGCAAAGATAAACAAATAATATAAATAAGGAAAAAATATGAATATCTTGTGGTGTGCAATAGGCTATCACTGGAGTTAGATATTTCGCGAACACCCTTGGAGCAGTGAAGAACCCAAACCCAGAGGGAAATGCAGAGAACTGAAAGCGTAACCCAGACACAGAAAATCTTAAAAATGTTTGAAATCTGAGGATATAGGAATGTGATGATAAGAATCCTTTAAATCTAGAATTCCAAAAAAAAATGAAAGGGGGAATAATTGGTAACAGGTTGTGAAGAGATAGCATTTTCAATGTTGGTACTTTCACAAACTGATTGAGAAAGGAAAGATCTAGGACTGGTCTCCAAGAGGCTTTTTTCTTTATATGGAAGCAGAAACATTCTTGAGTCAAAAAATTTGTCTGCAAACCAAAGAATAACCACAGTGAACAAAGGGTGTTCTAACAAAGTGCTTATCAGAAAATATATCACAGAAGGACCATCCAACCCAACCAAAGAAATAATGAAAATATATATTAATACATTATGAAAAAAGTAAGTGCTTTCATGCCATAAAAGGCTCCTCCAGACCATATAAAAAGCACATACACAATTGAACATACTCATATATAAGAAGCCCAAGCAATTAGAACCATCATCAACTGAAGAAATTGCATAATTTAAGATCTGGTTTTAAAGGGGCAGTATCATTAAGACATCAGTCTCTTAAATGACAACTGTGTCACTAATAGCTGATACCACAGAGTTTTGAAACAAAGAAGCATTTTTTCATGTAATGGTTATAGTGCTTATAGCTGTATTTTTTCTGCACCAGTTTTTGTACATCCTGACAATAGAAAATCTTATACCTTTAATTTTTATGCTGATTGCAAAAGTACTGATTTGGTTTATTTGGTTGTATGTACTGTGTGTTCATGTTTTTATGTTGGCAAAACTACTTTAAGAAACATATTTTGGCACATTTAAATGACGTCAAGAAGAATAAATCATCTAGTGCAGTAGTGAAACATGTTAAATCCTTAGGTGCTAAACATTGCTTTTACATTTTTAGTTTTGCAGTTGTTAAGTTTTGACTTGAGAGGAGGTGACACTATGAATAAGACACCCCAGGATTTAATAAATTCTGTTTAGGCACCGTTAGAACCTACACAGAATGTATCCATGTACCTGGCCACAGTTCTCCCTCAGCAGCATGCCATGCATATTACTGATGTTGTGATGCCGAGGGAGAGCATAGGAACAGGGATATTGAATTAGTGTAAGTAGATGTGTAGAGGCTACCCGTAGTTGTGGATGCCTGTTCAGATGTTATGTACAGGGTGGGGCTCCCTGTAATGCACCCCGCCACTGTTGAAATACTGTGAATTGTGTTAAATGTGTAATATATAAGTTATATGGTTTTATTAGTTTTTTTTTTTAATTATTTTTCTGCATGTTTGCGCAGTGCAGCATGGAGAGCAGCAATGCCAAGCCGCGCTTACCTATAGACATCTGACATCTGCTACCATGTAAAAACAGAAACCAGATGTAATCAGTTATCATAATTAATTATTTTATTTTTCCATTGTAATTTTTCTTTGTAATTGCTTTATGCGTGGATCAGCATCGAGAGCCACAGAGCCGAGCACTGCTTATACATACATAGCTGACACCTGCCAGCCATCTAAAATTAGAAAACGGATGTAATTAATTATTTATTTATAGGTTTGTTTATGCATGCTTGCATGGCATGGCACAGTGCTCAGCAATGCTAACAGGTAATCTAGTAGTATATGTGAGGGTATATTAGCTTTCATAATATCCAAGAAGCTAAATAAGTAGAGTTATGGTCTTATGTGTATTAGGTCCTGGGTTCAAGTCCATAACAGACAGAACATGTTTGTAATTTAATGTGCAATTTTTGTTTAATTTAATAACAAAATTGTGAAATATGACACTGCTGTGCTCTTGTAAGCTTTGCTCAACCATGCTAAGCACTGCATAAACATGTTAATGGCTACCAATGTTTGTGCACTGCTAAGCTTTGCTAAAACCATGGTTGTGCAAGTTTTTGTGCTGCTCAGCTTTGTTTAGCTGGTCTGTGTGCTGCTAAGTGATGTGGCAGTTTTGAATGTTGCTCAGCGACATGTAAGGGCAGGAAAACAGCCTATATTAAGGGCAATAGGCAGGAATTCTGCACCATTCATTGGAGTTCAATCAACTGTTGATATGGTAGGCAGTGCTGGTGAAGGTGCATGCTTTCAGGTGCAGAAGTGGGGTATTCAGGGGTCCAGGGTCTTGGTTGGGCTCCTAGTAAAGAAATATGAACCTAGGCTGCTGCAGGGTGGTTTCCAGGGCTTGGAGTGTAAGGCGGAGACCTGGAATCAGTTGACCAGGGAACTCACCAGTATTCCTGGTATCCCCCACATAGGTGATCAGTGTCATCACAATTATGATGACCTGAAGAGGAGAAAGAGGGGAAACTTGGACACCTGGGTCCAAGAAGCTAGAGCTGGGAATGCCACACAAATATGTAAGTATGTTTTCCTCTGTTTTACCAAAATGCAAGCTGAATGTCTGCAAAACTGATATGCATAATGGTGTGCTTCTTTCCCAATAGCTGCAGCTGAGAGGGCTCACAATTTCAAGACCCAAGACAGGCCCCTGGCCAGTTTGCGCCGTGAGTATGGTAAGTACGGATGTATTATGCTAACTGTAGTGCAGTAAGCAAGAAAGAGTAAAGCATTTACTGCAGTAAAGTATACACAAGAAAAAATGTAGAGCAATAAATGGGCACATATAAATGTAATAAATGGGCAAGTAGAACTGTAGTGCAATAAATGAACAATAACAACTTTAGTGCAATAAACAATAAACAGTGCCATTAACAGTAAGCAAAATGATGTATAACAGGATTGTGTTGTCATAACCATTACAGTAGACCTGTGTGCATTGATTATTTATAGTAAGGTTGCTGCAGTCAAGTGTAGCACTGTAATAGCTGTAGAATGCAAAATGAATGGCTCGCAAACTGTACTGCTTAACTCATAGTACTGTCCAAGGCTGTCTCCATGCCAGTATCAGTCACATAATGCTCTCTGTTCCTCCTACTTCAGGTAATAAAGGTATATGGGTGAGGAAGCCCACTCCATGGGCAGATATTGTGTGTGGACTTCACAGATATTGCAAAGCAATACCAATAAAAAGAGTTCAATAACATTGCTGATTCTAAAATAAAGCTGTATTAATATATGCAGCATGATTGTATTCCATGCATGTGTGTTGTACAGTCACTGCAGTCAATTATAACACTGTAATAGTTCAAGAATGAAAGAAGAATGTCCTATAACTTGTATTGCTCAGCTCACAGTATGCTTCCAGGTTATCTCTAGGCCAGTATCAGTCACTCATTAGTCAGCAGTGACTCAGTAGTTTAGTCTGTTGAAAGCCTTATACACAGCACATTTTTCCACACACAGTCCTGTGTTCAAATCCAGTGGTGTCTAGCACTAAATTTTCAGTATCAGTCACATAATGCTCACATTTTATCTATCCCCAGGAACAAATGGTATATGGGTGAGGTAACCCATATGAGCAGATATTGTGTTTAGATTTCACAGAATTTTAAAATCAATAGCAAGAAAGTGTTCACCAGCATTGTTGATTCATAAATAAATCTGGTTATTTGCAGTATGGCTGCATTGCTTTCATGTCTGTGCTAAGTTGCTGCAGTCAATTATTACATTATTTGCAGATGTCCCCCCACAGTCTCAGCTATTGGGTTCTATCCCCATGCCTCCCAACTAAGCCAAGGTGGCTGTCTAGTTTACGTACCATACACAAACATGCCTCTCAAGTATCATGATTTCTCATGATGTAATTAAAACTGCCTAATCCGTCTACCATAGGATTACCAGAGAAAGACCACCTGGAATGCAATGTATTACTAAATCTGCTTACAGAACATCTTGGTAGTTATATAGTTATATAAGTCCAAATTATGTGAAACTGTTCTCTGTAGTTGTGTACCTGCATTTGTAATTGCTTGGCCCATACTGACCCATGCAAACAGCTTGAGAGGTATGTACATGCAATATCAGCTATAGGAGAATTGTAATCACTATACCAAAACTGAAACAACACACCTGTAGAGTATTTATTATTAGTATTTTCAGGGAAATAATCTGCAATGCCACTAATGGATTTTTTTTCTCTCTCTCCCCACCCCTTATCTTCATTCATTTATTATTGTTATTTATTATTATGATTTAATATTAACATATGTTGTTAAACTAACTATATTTTTGCAAAATGTGATGTAATATTGTTATGTGTTATTATGATTCACTATGAACATACTTTGTTAGCTAACTATTTCGTTGCCCTTATGGCTTACTTCTTACTGGCATGCTGTTGCCATACTGACTGTTATGTTATTTACTGTTGTGTTACGCATACTATATATTAATATGTATTTGTATGAATTAAAATGATGTTCCATTCTGTTAATACTAACAATGGTTTAGTTATTACTTACCTTAACCTATTGCTATCACCAGAGCAGCTCAAGGTAGGTCGGTTCTGACTGATCCCCCTACCTTGCCTCAACCGACCATGGCACTGGGTCCCAGCATGTCTGGAACCCAGACCAGTGGTGCCCCCTCTGCTGTCTCTGCACCACCTGTTGTGTTGGGGAGTACCACCCCACAGGATGGGGTCCAGACCTCTCTGGGAGCAGTGGTGGAGGGATGTTGTCACCCGGGATGAGCTGCTGGGGATGAGCTGCTGGTCTTGGTGTGCAGGATAGTCGACCATGGGTTTGACTGCTGCCTGTGCCAGATTGATGGCATGCTTGCTGACCTGGTGGGAGAGTCTTGCCCTAGTGCACAGCCACCAGCACTGCCACCCTGAGGACAGTGAAGGAGCAGAACAGACAGTCCCATGGATGGGGATATGAGTCATGCTGCTACCATCTGAATGCACATGGGTCTTGGATTCCACAACACCCTCCCTATCCAAGGTGTTTTCTCCCCTCATGTGTCACACACCACCCCATCTGCTATCTTGTCTGCCTTGTCTGTCTGTGAACGTATCCTCACCTACCCAACTTACCCCCCCACACACATACCTATCTCCCTTCCCCAATATTACACTCACACCTTAAAAAAAGGGCACCTGTCCCAAAAAAAAAAAAATATTGCCCCATACATAGTTCTCCATTTCACCTACTTGTCCACTGGACACATGTAATTTGGTCCAGTTGGCTAGACAACACAATTATGTTGTCCTTACCCCTCTTTCTGTGGGTGAGAGTCCAAATCCATGTACATATTATGTCAAAGCACACATTTGTTGCTGATGAAGAAATGGATAGCTATGGTTCTTTCCTATACCCTCCTGCACATCCCTACCTACCTTCCACTATGCTTTTCCCCTGCATGCACCCCATTTCCCCACTTTCCTATCTCTCCATTTTTCTTGTCTTTATATTTTCTAGTGCGATGCTGTGCAGTGTGCTACATCATGCAGCTTCACTAAGGTCAGCTAAATAGAGCTATATTGATTATATGTGTACTTAAAATTCTAATACACATTTACAAAGTAAACACCTGTCTCAGGCATTGAACCTGAGACCATCGCTTCTACAGGTGGGTGCATTCGCCTGCCATGCCACACAACTCTTGTTGAAAAGAAGGTGCTTTAAAAAACCTAGTAATATTCAGTTACAGTCATTAAGAGTGTTTCAGTGTAGCTGCACGCTGTGCTGTGGCAATCTGCACAGACTTTAATAAAAAGTAATGGAAAACAAGAATGTGTTCCTGAGACTCTTGTGCAATAGTACACCACTACAAAGCCAAAGACACAATAATGGATGTATGTAAGGCCTCTGATAGCAGGTACATGTGCCCTTTTATCAGCAACATGTAGAAAGACACCTACTAAGGCACTAATGGTAAAATACATGTGCAACTAGGACACTTTTGCAGAACTACATCCATATAAAGCCTTGCACATACTGATTGATGTAGAACATGATCATCATAGCCTGTAGTTGTGCACATACATCTTGCAAATACACCTATGTCAGCATGACTCAGTAACTCAGTCTGTTAAATGCCTCATGCACAGTAATTCTTTGCTGCATACAGTCCTGGGTTCAAATCCAGTGGTGTGTGTAGCACTGAATTTTCAGTATTGTGAAGCCAGCAATTAATGATAAAGTCATCCACTCTTTATCCACACAATGCATGTCAAATGAATGTACTGCTTTTAACTGATGGAAGTCACAGGCCTGCAGGTAGGAACACACTTCACGTATCCCTATAGCAAATGTATATGTGCATAAACTGTCACATCATGCAGTAATATGGTTTCACAGAGAATGCCAACTCAGGTACTGTGAATGAGAGCCACTAATATCAGAGTATACCACACATGCCTTCATTGGAGTGTAGAGAGTACTCTCACTCTGGGTCTGGCTCTACAACAAGGCTGACATGGCTTACACAGTTACTCCTACAGCTTGTTGTCCTCCAAAGTCTTCACACTCTCTGCCTATGTCTATTACCTGCAGCAGTAGCTGCAGCCTGTAGCACATCCATCTGTATGTAAAGGTGTCTGCTGCAGACCTACCCTCTGCAATGATTTTGTCTCCTCACCCCAGTAATGTCCAGCACAACATATCAGAAAGGGGCCCTAGTTTACCTGAAGGCCTTATATATTCTACAGTGGTTGCATGTCACTGGCTGATGACAGTGCAAATCAGCTGTGTCGGCTGTAATTAGCACTTCAGAACCACAGATTGGTTTAGAGGTAATCACCTGCTGGTGGGAAGCATGTCTAAAAGGCAAACAGCTGGCCTGTATGAGACCTTCCTCACACAGAGCACGTCATTATGACAACTATACTATCACCACATAGCAAGAGAGGAGTACTGCACTCCATCAGGTATGTAAATGTTTTTGTATACAACAGGTTACAGATGGGTGAATAGACTTTCAGGGAATAGTGATTACAGCATTAACCTGTCTTAGACCTGTGATAATGACACGTCAGTGACATCTTGCTGTCTCACACCTGAACAGGACATACAAAACATCAAGGGTGCATAGTCTTTTGTCATTGTGGCACACTGGTCTTGTTGGACTGTCCCTTTATAGTGGTTGTAATAGTACACTGCAATCCATGTAGCATTGTTTGTATGACATATTTTTGAGAGGCCCCCCACAGGGGACATACCACAGTAGACCTGAGTGTTGGGTGTATGATAATACAGCAGTTGCTGTCATGGCAGACACGGGAATACCTGATTATTGCTGCTATCTCAGTTGTATCCATATACTTTGTTTGTTTGCACAATGTTGAGTATGACATGTGTGAGCAAGAAGTGGTTAGTAGCAGCCATTTTGGCCTTGCTGTATCTGTACATAGTGTATGTCCACATATATGATTCTGTAATGTGTTCCCCTTTTGTTGTCTTTCAGGAATTATGTACCGTAGATGCCATGTACCCTTCTTGGATGCAGAGAATGAAATTATACTGCAAGCACTAAGGCAACATCATCACATCCTACTATCCAGGGGGAAACAAAGCAGGGAATAGAGGGCTACATTGTGGGCAAACCTTGTCCGTGATGTGAATGGCATGAGCCAACAGGGCAGGACATATAAGCAGGTTTGACACTGAGGAACTGACATGATGGATGCTGCATGACAAAGGCAGCAGATGTAGCCAGGGATCATTCTGTTAGCGGTGGAGGGCCTGCAATGGAACAACCACTCTCAGCCACTGAGGAATTCCTGGTATACCTAGGCACATACAACAGCTCCCAGGCATCCATCACACTATACATCGTCGAGGTGGATGCCACAATTTCCACAGCTGAGGAGTGTGCAGGTAAGCTTACTGTGATCATCATTGTAATACTGCAGCAGTCAGTGTGTCAGGCTGTAAATACTTTTATGTGGGTGTCAGGTCTTTGTTATTTGTGGGGTTTAACCTCAGGTATGCACTTATACTCAGATTGTGACCAATACTACAAGTAACATAGTAGCTACTGTAAATGTGAGATATATGGATGTATTACCTTGTTGTGCTGTAACATGCAGTGGTACTGACATTATTCCACCCTCAACTCTTCCCAGGTCCATCGGGGCCATTGGGTATTGCCCAAGGTAATGGTCCTGCTCCTGGTAAGCATGACACTTGTTTTGTTAAGGAACAATTATACTCTAGTATGGTTAAGGGTCAGAATAATGCCCTATGTAAACATAACTATGTGTGTAAACAGCATAGGATATTTTTAAATTCCAGTCTGAAATGGGTTTCTAGAAGGGGTAGTTACAGAAGAGTAATTCAACAAACAGATGCACTTTGGCAGTAACAGTTAAGAGCAGATGAGGAACCTGGTGTAAATGAGGCAAGGAATCTAAAATGCCTTTTAAAATACAACAAGTTGAAGGTAACTACGTTAGGCAGTGAAATGTATATTTCCATGTATTTGTTTTTATGTGTTGTTTTTTCAAGTATAGTGTCATACAGTTTAATTAAAAGGTAAATATTACTGGTCAAGGTTTTACTTGATTTACTTTAAGTGATTGTTATAAAGGTCCTGAGTTGAATTTGTATTTTGTTCCGAGGAAGTGTTTTGAGCATGAAAACAGAGAAGAAAGTTGTTTGATTGCTAATCCAGTTGTGGGTCTTCACTGTTATGAGTCTTGGAGGCTTTTTGTACACAGTAGTGCAGGTATTAATGTATTGCTTTTTTCTTTCTTATTGCAGGTGACTATCGGGTTTAGTGTCTGTCTCCTACACAACCTGATGTCAGTGTCTCTTTGGACCCTGATGATGATTGTGGCCACAGTGAGGCATGGGTGGGGGTGTTGGGGGCTGAATCTGTCTCAGAGATAGACATGCCTCTTCTGCCCCCATTGTCACAGCACACAGTCTGTATGCCCATACATATAACATCCACGAGGACCACAGGTATTGGACATTCAGAGGGTGGGACATTGAACAGGAAAGTGTGGAAACTATGGCTCCAGTGAGTGTAGACACTGGCCACAGCCAGAGAGCTGGCGAGGTCGCACACAGGTGGATTGACGGGTGCTTGTAGGAGACCTGCTGTCTGTCCACCACCTGTTGCAGGTGTCACATCACTGGTCACTCAGCACATATTTTGGGCCATCATGGAGGCATAGGCACTTTCTGAATGGAACACCAGATGTATGCTAAGGGTTATGGATGCAGTACAGTCTGACATCCGTAACTGCCTCCCCTGCATTGGGGACACCCTGGATTAGTTCACTGATGCAGTGGACAGGCAGTGGGCTTAGACAGTATCTGTCTTGGACCGCACATTGTCTGTGCTGGAAAGTGTGGTTGGAGTTGAGCATCAGACCCATGGACGTAGGTCAGCAACCCCATCTGCTGAGAGTCCATGTGGCCATGCACACTCACACTCATGTAGTGACAGTACATCCAGTGCTACAGTGGTGAGTGTGCTGTCCATACCATGATGTGCCAGGCCATGGGCTTGTGATCCTGGTCAGTCTTGTGAAGGACACGGTTCCAGCAGACAGCAGTCACTGTTAGGTACTAACACTGCTTCTGACCTTGGGCATGGAGGTGCCAATGCAACTCCTGGCAGAGCCAGTTCCTGTGCTCAGAGCTGGAGATGGTGGACTGTCATCTCTACCATGTATGGTCCAAAGTCGTCCAATATACATATGTGCAGGGCTAGCACTGAACTTGACTGTGTATACACACACACACAAACACACCACTGTCAAATGCAGGTCAGCTACAGACACACATGGCACATCTTCATGTTCCATTTTACATGGTCCGCTCCTGACTCACACATATGCTGTCTACCATTCGGGCCAGTCTAGGCCTCCTGCACCCTCACACAATATCCTGTGCAAGTCATGATACCTGTGCCACATCCCTATCATTCTCACCATCGATGCAGGGAAATGAAGCTATGATTCTGATGCACAGGGTGACTACATTAGTTAACATGCACTTATGTAATTCAGTGTTACTTCACCATGCCACTTGTAGTGGTTACTGACAGATAATGTATGCTACCATTTGTCATGAGTACACCACATACATTTGTGTATCTTATGTTGTTTGATGTTGTATTGTCTGTATAGTGGCACAATGAAGGTGTGTCATGGGCCCATTTCTGTTTCTGTTACAGCACTCTGTTGGGATAACCTATGGATACACAGTGGAAGTACAGCAGCACAGGGTGGAATGTCACCATAATAGTAATATGTAATCAGCAAGGTACAGCACTATACGTGAATGGCTCCAGCACTATAAGTGCATGGCTCCATAGTTTCATATGTGTATAACAGGATAACAAGGACAGTAGCAGAATTCCACATACTTATCCATCCCTAATCTGTGAGAAGGTCTGCTACCCTTGATAAGTGCCACCAGGGTTTTGAGAACTAACACATCTATAACCTGTGCTGATAAAGATGACCCATCCACATATATCCTATGTCCAGTACCAGCAGTTGTCTGACAACAGTTATGATTGTTGTGTTCTGCATCCAAATGTGTAACCTGCACATGATGTGTGTCACAGCAGATGTGTGCTTTACATGCATGGGAGGCCTGTTTCATGTAGGGTGCACTGCCTGTATTACATACTTGTCTCACCAGCAATGTACTATGCTTACTACACTGATGTTGGTGTGTAGAACAGGTGAGACATGTGTAAGTCCTGCCATGGATACGCAGGAGGTACACAGTGAGAACTGACACCTCCCTGTATGGAGCCATACACATCCCCTCCAAAGCATTTCAGAGACAGACTACATATGTTTGGTCATAACATGGACTCCATAGGCCATGCTATCTACAGTCTATTGGTGTACCATGGAATCTATGTGGCTGCTACAATTGTACAATATGTCTGTGTAGTGACACGGCAAGGGTGCCATTGCACACAATGATAGGTATGATGACTGCCACATTCAGTATACCAGTGATAGTCTGGTATGTATATCCTAAACCTGTCGGTATTGTTTGTACAACAGTGAATGCATCCACATCTTTCTGACCAGTGACAGTCAAAGGCTACATTACTCTCTGTGACCATAACTCCATGTGTAATGGCTCAACTGTGTGCAGTGTGTGGACACTACAATATTTTGCAGGGGTGCATGAATCCCCACAGGATAGTATTGTGCAGTCACTGGCATTTAGTCATTGGCAGTGGCTCAGACAACAACTGACTGTGTCTTAGGCTATCCTGGATAACTTCTGGTTCTGTGTGGGATTTTATGACAGCTCCTGATATGCACTTACCTGCTAATGTACTCTGTCAGAGGTCAGTGACAGTGGCTGTGACTGCAGAGAGGGAATGGGTAGAATGGGTACACTAATAATGAACTCCACTGGTGAATGGCTTCATTGCAGAATAGGTCTCCCACTGCTATGTTCCCTGAGTATGACTGTCAGACACTTGCCTATCCACCCGCTGATAAAACACTTTGTACATGATGTACACAGTTTCCGAATTGGCCTGCTGGCCTAATGTTGCCATACCATTGTCAGGCCATAGTTGGGGGAGTGAGACTTAAGTCTGCCATCCATTGTATAGTGTAACAGTCAATGGGCTCTGCTGGTTACAGTTGGTAGGCATGATCTGGCCTTCAGCAAAGGTAACAGTGTTTGGCCTAGTGTCAGTAGGTGTACAACAGTGGTAGTGCTCGTATACATCCGAATCCCTATCATGGCATTTCAGGTGACAGGACTCAGAGATCTGGGTACACTGCTTTGCACTACATGCTAGTTGTCCTTTGTGCATGTAAGTATTGCAGTTACTGCCAGCATGTTGCAGGAAGAGAATCATGCAAGGTGCCAGCACAGAGCACAGACAAACATGTTAGGGAAGTGTAGTATGTACACACTGTGTTGTTTAGATGTGCTGCAGCTCATGTGCCCAAAGGATGGCCCAGGTCCTTACTTACAATGCCCTAGAGCAGTGCTGTGACATCCCCATGCGGGGAACCAATGAACTGTACCATGTGTTTACCAATATGAGTGACCATTGCAGCCCCTCCAATGTGAGGTCCTACCTTGTGGGATCTGGCCACAGATCATGTTCTTTGGAACTACCAGCATGTACCCCCCCTTGCAGACAATACAGACATATACGTGACAAAAACCTTGTATGACCTCCTGTAGTATGGTTTACATAGTGTGACTGTACATCCCTCTGCAGATGGGACAGGCAGGTATGCAGAGCTCTACCCCCATGCATTATGTCAGCATGATTGCAACTGCATGAACTTGGCTGTAAGGGACAGGTGGGACACAGGTTCATCATGGTTCACCATACCTGAGTGGTGGACAAATGCCATTATCAGTCAGTGCAATAGCAGGTAGACAATGCTGTGTGACAGTTGTGGTGAGGGTGGTCTCCTAACATGCAGACACAACCTCCTCAGCTAAATGAAGCACATAGTGTCATTGTGATTTTGTGTAGATATGGTAAGTAACAACATTAGCCACCCACACAAAGCAGAACCACAACGCATAGTGTATTTACATGTGTAACCTCAAAGGACTGGCCCAGAATGTCTATGACCTCAGATGTCATGATGACACATATGATGGGCTTGTACTGATACCTAACCTGTACTCCCACACTGTCTGCATCAACTACATTCCCTTGTCCCCACCACAAGTGACACATGACATTCCTACAACCTGTCATACAGAGCAGTTTGTAACTGGCCTCTCAATGGCCAATACACAACATCTATTGCACATGCTAAGATTCCAGGCTGCATCCCACATGTGAGCTCATAAGGATTACTAGCACCATTGGGAAACCCTTGCAATCATACTGACACCACTGGTTGCACACTAACTGAGTGGTCAATGGCAACTATTCCACCCTTGCACAGAGGTGGTGTATCCACTGACTGACATGACTATAGACTTCTTTGTTGAAGTACACATATATGCATGCCCATAGGGGCAATCATCATGGAGCTGCTAAGCACACATATATGTGATCTACAGACTGTTGACTATATACAATTTGGATGCGTGAGAGGGGGTAAATGACTGTTACATGTTGTGGACATTTCTGGGACAGTCACCAAGGACCTAGGGGAAGGTACATTAGGATGTACAACCACCAGACTGAGCCAAGACATTAGACTATATACTCCACTCAGGCAGCATTTACAAAGCACCCACTTAGGCATCCACAATACTGTCATTGCAGGGGTCACTAAGTAGCCCATTGATGGCACATGTACACAAAATAGGGGCATCTGCCTCCAATGCATGATGTCTAAGCAGCAGTGCTGAGCAGGGTGCAGCTTGGGTCCTCTACTGCTTGGAATCCATGTAACCACAATACATGTGACAACTGAATAACTGTGGCTAACAATGTTGCCTGATGCCAGCACATTGTGAGCACTCATAGAGTCTATGAGTTATGTCAATAGCCTACAAGAAAGTATTGAACAAATACCTGTTGACATACTAGTGGCCATAAACCCCTAGCGAAAATATATAAATAGCGAATATATATGTAGTATCTTGTCCATCAGGTAGACCTCAGGGGTGAAAGAACTCGACACACAGACCTGGCCACACAGGTTTACACTTAATGTGCCTCAGATCACAATGTCTCTACAGTGGTATGGCAGGGATCATATGGCATAGCTGAGGCCATAGTCATCAGTAAGTGACATCCTCATGACCTCCAAGTATCCTTCCTTCAGCATGCCAATATCTGAGTACCATGGCCAGTTGTTGACATACCTTTCCAAGCAGTACTAGCAATTGCACACAAAAGTAGGGTCCCCTCACAAGGCCAATTTGGGTCTTCAGCATGTGTTCAATGGGGATTGTCTGCAATGAGTGCCATTGTTGCCTGTGTTATATAGACTACTCAGAGGTGCTCTGTGCCTTGCATACAGTGCAATGTATGACCCTGCTTGATTGCATATGCTGCCTATCTGTAGGAAGAGCATTGGCAAACTTTCAAATCAAGTAGTCTGGACATGTACAAGAGAGTAAAATACATGCAGAAAATAAGTATGTGTTTAACCTCCTCTCAAGGGGATTGTCGTACAATATTACTGTGTACAATCAGATATATTCTTGTGTTCTTCAATGTCAGTGACAGTGTGCCTTATTTCTGGACTGTCCAGAAAAAATATGGACAGTTGGCAATCCTATGTAGGAAGCATACTAGATGAATGACTCACTGTAAAGACATTAGGCTAGTATGTGACGTTAGTACTACATGCTTGTGGGAGAGATTTGTCTAGCAGACTGAAACACACCCTTGGAACAGAACTCTGCCTAATGGCACACAGAGCACCTCAGTGCATCTCCAGCACATGCCATCTGTCTGATTGGCTGGGTGACCATAATCTCAACACAGGGCATCTGCCTGTGTCCCCCTTGGACTGGGGCAATATGTGCTGATTCTTTAACTATGGGTATGATGATGTCTATGATTGTGTGGGCTATATGGTTATTATTCTAGTTCAGTTCAAATATTCTATGGTTCCATAATATGATGTACAATGCTCTAACAGGCTCACACACAAACATGGCTATGTTGAGGCTAGCACCACTTCCAATCACTGCATACAGGACATGCCAAGGCAAACACATATTGCAAGTTGGCTGTATGAAGATATGAACACTTACCTATGTAATGGTACATACCACAGATTACAGTACATGTTGCACACAGCACACCTCACATCTGCTAGTGCTATCAGTTTAGGACAGTGGTTAGTCTTTTGGGAGGCCACATGACCCGCTACAAATAAAACACTGTAAAATCATACCTATGTCTAGGTTACGCCATGTGAATATACACACACACCACATGGGCTGTAGTGAGTTTAGAACCCCTACCTATCTAGTCTTATACACTACAGATCACAGTATTTATTGCATGCATCACATATTAAGTCTGCAGTGGATGTGATTGCAGGCACAGTACTCATGTACTACACAAGCTAGGCTTGTGTTGAACAGCATCTGTGGCCTGCAGAGTGATATTGCTTCATAGTGTTATCTGCATCTAATATCCTAGCAGTGAGATAACTGTTTTTATCCTAGCTATTTGTGTACAGTTACCAGTATGGCCATATGTGGCTGCTTGCAGTTACATAGGTGAACCTGTGAGTAGGGATAATGTGTCCTGTCCATTCATGCATTGACAACATTATACATTACACCACCTGCTCACCTGTATCTGTCTACGTGGTGACACTCAACAGGCACAGGGGTCTGTAGGTAAGTGGATTATGTACTGTTGTACTCTTAGTTTGGATCCATTGAGCAACAGTATGGCTGTGTGATAGGGCAGATTTACTCACCATTATTAGGGTACATCGGACAATACAGACATCCACACACATATTTCTGTATATAACAGGGATGTATATATATATATATATATATATATATATATATATATATATATATATGTAGCTCTGTGTGTGTATGCTATGTATATGTGTCATGTAGATATATGGGGGGAGTGTATGTATCATTTTAATATATATAGCTTTATTTATTGGTATATATCTATTTAACACTATATGGTGATAGACATACTATGCATGTGAGAGAGAGACAGTGACAGAACAATATGTATACGTAAAAGTCTGTATGTATAGACATTTATACATAACAGGTCACTGGATGAAGGGGCAACAGAACTGCACTCATTTTAACTGTCTGGGCATGCCTAGTGGGACTGTCAGTACTTATACAGCGACTCCAGGTCACACATACCTGTATTCCAGTCTGGGATTTTGTATGTTATAGACATTAACATCCACCCCTGTTTTTGCAGTACTGCACTTTACTCAAAATGTCCCCAGCATTCCCCAGCTGTCTGCTGTACTAAATATGTGACTGAGGTTGGTAATGTTACACCACCAACAGACTGGCAGTCTGCATACCTCTTAACTGTCCTGATTTTCACAGAATGTCCAGAGTTTTTTCCTAATATGTTTTGTTTGTTCCTCATACTTGTGGTCTTCTTGTGAATTATCAAATAATAAAAAACACAATCACAGGATGCAAGTGAAACAAAAACAGACCATAAATTTAAAAATTCCACTCAGTGATCCACAGGAAGCCAAATAAAATAACTGGTATACGAATAAAACTTTATTCCACATAAAACACAGAATAGCGGTAAGTGCTTTCATCCCTCACAGTAACAGGACTTCTTCAAAACTGTCTTCCCAACTTGTTGCACACTTCAAATAGGTTACTCAAATAACAGCATTCACATAATTAATTAACTTAATTACAGAATTAAAGTGCTAAAACCTCCTCAACATAATTTAACAATAAAACCGTAAATAGTTTCAATAACTTTCTCTCTTAACCTTTAAAACTAATGCTCTTTCCTTCAAAACAGGAATCAAAGAAATATGCTCATTAAGACCGGGGGGGGGGGGGTTGTGGCATTTATCCTAAGTTTCTACCTTAATTCACTCTTCTCAATGTTATTTTCCCAATACCCATCCCTATGGTCTCTTTTAATTATCTCCACTATTCCAAAAAGAAAGTTAATGTAACCAGGGCAATTCAAAGTATGCTTAAATAAAACATTGTTGATATTCTTGCTATCAATAGCATACATATGCCCATAAATCCATTTGTGCGGGGATCTCTCTGTTTTCCCTAAATAAAACGCATTACAACCCTGGCAAACAGCCACATACACTAAACCTTTACTTCCACAGTTACCTCCTACTAAATTCACTTACTGCAGTGGTGCTCCTCATACTCTTCTCATTCATAATGAATTGACAATAATTACATACCCCACATCTTGTTGTACTCTTACCTGTGCCCTTGGGAAAATTATTAGGATGTTCCAATAAAGATTTAATATTATGTCTTATTTTGTAAACAAAAGAGGGGTTTTCCCCTACCACCTTATTCACCTTATTATTATTGTCAAATATAATCCAATTTTTACTAATAGTATTTCTAACCGTCTTCTCAAATGGTCCATAAAAATGAGCATAGAACTAAAAAAATTGTCACCCTGTTAGTCTGAGGTCTGGTTCCCAATTTCTACCTAAAGTTGGGATATACTTAGTACCCTAACCTCTAGAAATCTCCATCCCAATATCCCAGACCCACTCCTCTGGGTAATCACTTGCTTGAACTATCTGTATAAGATTCCCTTGCTCTCTTTTAAAATCTAAGAAGTCGGAACACATCCTTGCAGCCCATATAATTTGTCCCATCACTATATTCCTTTTAACATAAAGGGGATGACTACTACTAAAAAACAAATAACTACTGGAATATGTGGGCTTCCTATAAATCCTAGATGTGAAACAACCCTTATTCATGTCCTTAGTCAATGTTACATCTAAATAATCAATTTCATCATAAGAAAAAAACACGGGTAAACTTTAAAAAAGCACAAACATTATTAATATAATCCACAAACTCTTCTACGATGCTTTTTCTACATTTCCACATGATAAATATATCATCAAGGTAATGTAAGTAAAGAGACCAATAGTTCTGATAGACAATTAACATTTTTTTCCCATGACACCATCACTAAATTTGCATATATAGGGACACAACTAGAATCCATCACAACTCCTTTTATTTGTCTAAAGACTTCATTATCAAAAGTAATATAGTTATTTAAAAGAATATTTCCATCTCTTCAATAATAAAAGGAATTAAAATTCCATTCAAGGAGGTCAATTCTAAAAGAGCTTCATGAAAAAGTTCCAATCCCTCTCTATGAGGTATAGAACTAAATAAATCTATAATATCAATAGCAGAAAGCCACTAGTATACATAAAATATTCTTGCTTAATTTTAGGCAAAAAAGTCCCATGAATCAAATAATGTCCTATGGAATGAAATGCATCTTTCAAAAGCCTATCCACAAATACCCCTAAGGAATAATTAGAACTGTTATGTGCTGCAACTATTAGTCGGTAAGGGGGATGGGTAATATTTTTGTGCACCTTCAGAATGCCAAAAACTGTTGGAATAAAAGGATGATTATTTCTCAGGAAAATCAAAAAAGTTCCTCATTAATAGTACTTTGTAATAAGGCATCTTCCAAAAAAGTTGAAGCTTTCGATGTGCAATATTCATCTCATTTCTGGGCACGACCTCATATTTTTCTGTATCATACAACAAACTACTCATATCACTAACATAATCATTCTTATCCGCAATAACTATCCCTCCCCCTTTGTCCGGCTTCATAATTCTGATGTTCTCATCATCCCTTAAGCTTTTCAAAAGTGCAGCTTCCTTCTTCGTCAAATTATAAAAACTATCATTATTAAAATAATGAGCTTTATAAATGTCCTGCATACATATTTTCTCAAAACTTGCTAATGCCAGGTGTAATAGGGGATTAAAAATGCTCTTCCTCCTAAATTTAGTTTTAGATCCAACCAAATCAATTTGTTGGTCCTTAAAAAAATAACTGAAAATCCAATTTCCTAGTGTATAATTTTAATGCTATAAGAACATTAGAAACACCAATATTCCTAACAGGAACAACCTGAAACCTTTATTAAACAGAGAAAAATATGTGTCCATAATTTCTAACTCTGTATAGTTAAAAATGTTAAACCCTTCAAAACGGAGCATTTTGCCCCCAAAAGCCAAAATGATTAGGTCATTTAAAACTTGTTCTGGCTGTTTTTCCTCCAAAATTGCTTCTGTCCCCTGTTGCTTTGTCTCTTTGGGGTTTGTTGATGTACTAAAAATTCTGTTTCCTATTCTTGTTAAATATCCTGTCAGATCTATGCAACGGTGAATATTCCTGCTCAAACACCTCATCTCCTTCACTATTGCAATGTGAAGGATAGTTATTAGTACCAGGAGTATTATGGCCATAATCACTCATAGAAATCTCACCTCCCATACCTGTAGCATTCATGTTAGTACTATTCCCATTCTTATATGTGTTATAATAACCCTTAGGGAGGGGATAGGCTACCTTCTGCCTATAATCCCATTCATCTCTCTTAAGTTTCTTATGTTTACATTCTAAATTAACTTTCACCTGCTATTCTGTTTTATCAAAAGTACTATCATATTTGCACTCAAAATTATTAAAGTGTGCATTACTCAAAATATCATTGTTCAGTCAATTAATTTCCCCCATCAATCCCTCTATCTTGTTATTATTTAATCTGACCATAAATTGCAACAGTTCAATGCATGTCTGTCAAACATGGCCAAGAGTTTGTCTAATTCACTCTGTCCCACCATAATCCCATTCAGGAATTTATACATCCTGAAGCCTTTAGGAATTCTGTGGCCCCTGATGCACTCAGTAAGGTAAGCGTTGTCACACTGCAAATTACGTACCTTACTGAGTTTGTCCTCAAAATCTTGTAATTTAGTCTGCAAGTCTGCAGTTCTAACTGGTCAGTCATCCATAGTGAAAATAAATATTCTATTAAGCCAATGTTCAAACCAAGAAGTAAGGCTATCTCCTTCTAATCTCCAGTCCGTCTGCTGTCCACATGGACTATAATCCATACCCAAAGCTTAAGAATATAGAGAAGAAGCTCTTTGGCTTTCACCATTATTCGCCAATCCAGAAGCCAAAGGAATGGGATGCTGTGATCCTGTTGCAAGGATTGCTGGGAACTGTAGTTTATCCAGTGAACTCTGAATATGGCTGTACTGTGCTGACAGCAGTTTAATCAAATGAGTCAAGTTGCCTTCCTCTCCATTGGGTAAATGTTCACTTCCAAATGAGGAAACTGAAGTCACATTAATATCTTTGGGCAAGGAATTTGATCCCTCCATCACTACAATGTAGCCAATAGATAGTGGTGAACAAAACATTACTTTCTACAACTGCACTGCTTCCAGGATCACTACCATGATGAAATTCCGAACTACGAACACAACCACAGCATGTATGTGAAATAAAAACAGACCATAAACTGGAAAATTTATGTGGTTTTCTGGTGAATTATTGAATATTGACATCACTACATTATTCTAAATACAGACAAGCATTTGTGTTTCAGACTTCATATCCTTCAGAAAATATGTAATAATGCAACACCTTTAATTCCAGCAACTTTCTATTTTTATGGGAACAATATTTAAAATCTGTCCCTATGTTAGGGCCTTTGTCCCCCCCAGTCTTTCTGGCTTTGTCCATATTTCTTGCACTAAGAGGTTGAGAGGTATGACAGTGTGTGAAAACACCGACATAGTACTACATCACATGCAAAATATGTGAGTAATTCCAGATTAGAACCATCAACACCATCACCCATACTAGCTTCCCTAGTCCACTGAGCCATACAGGTCACCAGACAGAGAGGAGTCATTCATCATGCAGTCAACAGCATAAATATGTACATTGTTATCCTGTGTGAAGAGAGACATACACTGTGTGAGCGATATCTATGTTACAGCCTTGAGAGTGCCTGGTCCACTGATATACCATAGCTGATTTTCTGCTAAAGCACTTATATGGGTACACTGATGTGTTGGGGGTGGGGAACAACAGCACATGATCAGCTTGGGTAGACAGTTGTCCATATATCATGTGTGGCCACTGTTTAACATCTCCCTTACCTGATGTTGTGAATATTCTAACCATGAGGCATAGTGAATATTAAGGAACACATACTATTGGACTGGGCATCTGTAGTCCCATGTAGATGTTACATCTGTCCAAATAGCCCACTATATTTCCTTGCATAACAGCAGCAGATCCATACATATGATACCATATTATAGTAATCCTTACAATTATTATGTAGGTTAGAGACTTACCTTGCGTATGCAGCAGTTGATAGATCTGTAGTTCAGGGCTGACTCTGTGTGATGCAAGCAGTATACAGTCAATACATTGATAGGTACAAGTTGTGTGGGTTCCCTGGCATCAGCTATTTTAATATATGTATGTGAGTAGAGTAAGGTGTCAGTCCCTAGGGCCCTAGGGTGTCAGGGAATGTGCTATGCATTGTCTCTTAGTCAATGCCAGAGTGTACTGGGCTTGCCTACATCTACCTACAGGGACACTCCTACGAGTCCTCCTGTGAGTGTGCCTGTGGTAACCAAGGCACTGGTAGAGAGCTGTGTGTCCTTTCCCTTTGCTGATCCTGCTGCAGCTGTTTCCGCAGGATCATATTGTGTAGCATGGCACATACTTTTAACATATGGACACATGTGGCTGAAGAATACTGCAGGGCTCCACCAGATATATCAAGGCAGCAGAACTGTGACTTCAGCAGCCCATACACATGCTCTATGATGTTCCTAGTTTGTGCATGTGCCTCATTATGGCATTTTTCCGTAGGTGTGTGCGCATTTCTGATGAGTGTCATCATCTATGGTTCCAGTGTGCAGCAAGCATTCCCCAGTAAATGGCCATGCAGGATGTTACCCCTAGCAAACATCTGATACAGCTGTGATGTGTGCCAGATAGAGGAGTCCTAATAACTGCCCAGGCTGCCAGCACATAAATTCATGATAATACCCTGGGCATTGAACATGACCTGGCAGTTGATGGAGTGGTACCCCTTGTAGTTGACATAGATTCTACCCTCCTCAATGGGTGGTACCTTGATTTGTACATAAGTGCAATCTATGGCAGCAAGTACCTCAGGGTAGTGTGCTACATGGTAGAAGTGCTGCATATTGCTGGCTCTCACCTCAGGAAAATAAATGTGCTCACTGTCATGTGGTAGCATGGCATCCAAGAACTGGTGGAGTACCCAGTTGGTCTTTGGAAGGTACCTGTAGCTATTATCCTAAGGACTACACATACCTTTGTTTCCACTAGGTTGGGTTCCCCTTTGTTGGCTCTGGGTCTGATTTGAGGGTGGCAGAGCTCAGTGAGTTCTTGTAGTACGTCTGTCCACCCTGTAGTGCTCTACAAGCTCCAGCTCATGTAGCTTCTGGAAGGTTAACCTGGGCCTGAACACTCTTCTCCTTCTCTGCCTAGGCCTATTGTTGGCAGCAGCAGCAGCATTGATGTCAGCATCTAGCACATATGCATGTAGCAGATCTGCAGCAACCCCCTAGCATTCTTTCAGTTAAAATGACCAAGTCTGTATTCCAATGGTGCAGAGTATGGTGGAAAATCAGAATGCAGAGTGTATGCATACTTTATAGTGCTCTATTGTAGGTGCTGCCTGCATGATTGGCTATCTGTTATGCACTGCATCTGCCTAGTTCATAGGTTCATATGTGTGTACTAGGCTAATGGCACTGAGGCCTTTACAAGCATAGCCATAGAATTACCCTAGCATAGTGCCACCCAACCTTAGTTCCCAGTGCCTCTGTCGAGTAGACCCACTGGAGTTACTCCCGGGGTGAATTTTCTGTTTCTCATCCATTCATCAAGATTCCTCTTGACGAGGGTCAGCGAAGTTCTCTGCTTGACATGCATGGGAAGTCTGTTCCATAGCATGGTCAGTCTCTAGATTATGAACCTGTTCCTCCAACATGTTCTGTTGATTGTGGTAATGATGATGAGGTCTCTGGAGTGTGTGGTGTGGAGGGATTGGGATTTCTTTAGATGTAGCATTTCTAACAGAGCTGGGTCAGACATGGCTTTGTAAGTCAAGCAGAGATCACCTCTAAGTAGGCAATATGAGACAGAGAACAGTTGGAGTTTTTTAGTCTGTCCATATAAGACAAGTGTTTAAGGACTAGGATCCTCTTTGTGAGGTACTTTTGCAGTCTCTCCAGTTGTTGCAGGTGTCTAGAGAGGTAAATGCCAAATGGGGCATTATACTCGATGAATGGCCTGTGGGTTCTATCTGTGAACCAGTTTACAACCCACCTAGTAATATAGGGGTTGATGCCTAGCTTAGTGAGTTTTTCTATGACTCCTGAGTGGGGAATGGTATTAAAAGCCTTGGCCAGATCAAGGTAGGCTGTATGAACCACCTTGCCTTCTTCCACAGCTCTGGTGATTGACTCAAAGAAGTCGACCAAGTTAATCAGGCATGATCTACCCTTCAAAAAACTAGACTGTGTGGGATCTAGAGTTTGGAGATTCCCTATATCCTTGTTTATTATGTCCATGATGATGCGTTCCATAGCTTTGCATATCAGGCTCGTCAGGCTAATGGGGCAATAGTTTCCAGGGTCTGTAGTTGCTCCTCCTTTGTGGAGAGGGATGACTGTAGCACTGCACCATTTAGTAGGAGCAAAGCGTGAGGTGAGGCTGTGATTGAACAGGGCACACGGGTGAGGTGCCAGTTCACTCTTTAGTTCATAGGTTCATAGGTTCATAGGTAGGTACTAGGCTATTGGCCCTAGGGCCTATACAAGCCTAGCCAAAAAAGTACCCTGGCTTTCGCCACCCAAGAAAATTATTTTTCTGTGCCCCTGTCAAGCAGAGCCACAGAAGTGATCCCCGGGGTGAATTATTTCCTATTACCCATCCAATCATCAAGATTTTTCTTGAAGAGTGCTAATGAGGAACTCTGTTTGACATAGATAGGTAGTCTGTTCCAGACTATGGGAAGTCTCTGGGACAGGAATCTATCCCTCCAGCATGTTCTGTTTATTGTGGTGACAAGGTTTAGGTCCCTAGAGCATGTAGCTCAGAGGGATTGGGATTTCTTTAAGTGGAGCATGTCCAACAGCTCTGGGTTTGACATAGCTTTGCATGTTAGGCAGAGATCACCTCTGAATAGGTGATATGTGACTGAGTAAAGCTGGAGTTTTTTTTAGACGGTCTGCATAGGGCATCAATTTGAGGCCAGTAATCCTCTTTGTAAGTTATTTCTGCAGCCTTTCTAGTTGTTATAGATGTCTTGTGAGGTACATACCAAAAGGGGCGTTGTACTCTGTAATGGGTCTAATGAGTTAATGTAGAACACAGCCAGGGATATTGTCAGGTCCCATAGAAGCTGTATTCTTGGCCTTGGACAGTGGGTGGCTGGCAATCTACTGGTTTTGTGATCGGTCCTTTGGGGGGGCAGAGAGGGGTAGAGTTGGCACTGAATCTGTCGGCCAGTATACTGGCAATATCTTTTGGCTTGGTATAGGAGGTACTATTGTGCAATAGCTCAGAGCAAATCTGGGTATTGCCGTGGAGATTCTTTACATAACTATAGAAGGCCTTGTGGTTGTCTTTACTATCTGCCGCAATGTTGTTTTCATAGCAAGCTTTAGAGGAATTGATGAGGGATCTCAACTTTTTGTTGAGGCTGATAAGGGAGTTTTTTTCAGTCTTGGGTTTATCATTAACAACATTTAATGGCCCTAGTTTAAGTTAAATGAGGGTCAAAACTAATTAATACACCATTCCCTTTTAGATAATCTCAGCAATATGGCACACTGCTCAAACACACACCCTGTAGGTAAGCAAAGCTTAGCAACCAGTGGACACACCCCCAGACTTCCACCTTCAGCACAGTGGTACACCATGCAAACACAAGGAAACACACACCCTGTTAGGTAAACAAGGCTTAGAAGTCAGTGCACACACCCCTCTAGACTTCCACACTGAGCATGGTGGTGCGCCATGCAAACAGATACAGCTAAGGTCCAATCAGCTTGCAGTTATTGGACACACCCTCTCCTGATGTTAGCTATCTCCTGTAAAGATACCAGCATGGTTGTCTGCCTACACAGAGGGGATATGCAGACACGATTACCCCATTATGCAGTAACTCCACCTCATTTGCATAGGGATCTGTGCTCACGACATGGAAACTACAGGGTTCCAAGACCTACCACATTAGCAAGAGCACCAATGCACTATTGTAGATACTCCACACAGTGTCCTATAATACATTTCTGTCTCATAATATTAACTTTATTTCCACTTTTTTTTTTTTTGATCACTGCATTGTGGTGTGCAAACATGCCCAGATTATTAAAAAAATGTATTTTAACAAATTTTCTGCATCGTTTGAGACACACAGAGGATATTTTCACTCATATCACTGTGTAGTATGCCATTTCTGTCCCTCTAGCAACATTTTTACTGCCCCCTTTGTCTGTCTACATTCCTGGACATGGTATTTTTTCATGTACACTACGGACACTGACATGGGGTCTGCAGGGCTGCCTATCTGCTTGCTGGATTGTTCTACCTGTTTCATTTCCATCAGGTTCATATACTTATGAGGAGATTTGCATGCCACAGAACTTCCCGTGTTGGCACTTGCATGCGTGCCACCCAGCAGTCCTTACTGGATCGTAAACCTGCTTACTTTTGTGTAAGCTGCATTCCACAATGCCTACATGGTAAAAAAGACCATGTAGGCTTTATTAAAATCTCCCCAGAATATGGTAAATTGAGATGGATTTTAGAACTGCAAGCCAGTAGAGGCTCAGATCTTAATGATACTGTCCCTGTAAAACCAGTTCTTAAGTCACGTGATTTGTTTCATTGATGATGGTTTTAATTGCTTGGGCTTCTTATATATAAGTATGTTCAGCTGATGGCCTTTAGAGAATGTGGTTTACTTGGCATGCTGCAAGTCACGTCCTAGTTTTAATGTTGGAAAAACTAATTGTACGTTTAAAACAAGAATACTGCACCATTTGTCATCTATTAGACAGAAGGATCAACACAATGCATTGTAACAGAATTTTTCCAGCTTTCCAGATCATACTTTTGTTTTTATGGTTCTGCATGTTGCAAAGATGAAAAAAAGGAGGGGGACATTGTCAATGATACTGAGTATGCAGAGTTAAGATGAATCATACAGTTAGCTGCTGACAACCCACCTGGGTTAAATAGTTCTGTACCTTTAAAACCAGCCTTAAAGAAAAGGCGGGTCAAGTACAGAAAGTAATTGGTTGCTTTTAGAAATGTTTTAATATTGAAAGACTGTCATGATTATGTGAAGTTTGATGAAGGTTTTTTTTAACCTGAAAGCGCTTGCATTTTATAATAAAAGATTACGGCCAGTTTTGACTCTGCTTCATTTGTTTTTGGATTTGTTCTTACAAGAGGTTTGAAAGGAGACCTTAAAAGCAGCTAAGAGGCTTGTGTTTTGCTATATTTCAAAGAATATTTTGGTTACTTTGAGAAAAAGAAGCAATAAGAATATTTAGAGAAGATTTGCCTTAGAAAGAAGGAAAAGTAAAAAAATGTACCTCATATTTTCAAAAGAAGCAAGCAAAACTTTAACATGTGAGCTTGACAAGAGTGGCAGAGGAACATGGTGTTTTTCCAAATCTGTCAAAAGCTTTTCATCCTTGGTAGAATGAGAGGGATTAGCATTTACTAAATGTTTAGTTGCAAAGGAGTTGCTAAGGAAATCACTGAAGGGTCAACTCTAGGATTAAAAAATTAGAATTTATTAAAACTGAGGAACTTTATATAATCTATCTGTCATCTTAGGGGCTGCAGGCTAGTTGTCAGGCATGTTACAGGTGTAGCAAACAAAAGAAGCAGGAGTAGATTGAGGAAATTCCAGTTGTAATAATACATAATATTTTTTTCAAAGAAATTGGGTAGTCATTATATTTCCACTGAAACATCTGGATCATCCCAGATATGGTTTTAGAAAAAGAAAATTTGTCCATGTGAAAATTAGAAGAAATACTGTCCTCAGAATCAGAATATGTTGCTTGACTAGAAACAAAACAGAAGTTGTTCCCTCACATTTAGTTCCATATTCATCACACTGGGAATTATCAGAAAGTGAAGAATTTTTTTTCTTTGACCAGTAAATACAAAATAAGAGGATCTATGAGCTAAGCCTTATAAATCTTCCCTGTCTAAGGTAACTCAGACAGGAAACAATGACTATTTTACTTTCTGTTTCTTTTTGACAGGAATTTTCATAAAGGTAAACTGACACCTGTCAGGTTCATCATTTTGGAGAATGGGCATCCTAGTCCAGGTAGGCAAAGAAACATAATTGCAACCACCAAAAAGCAAATCCAATAAGATACCACAAGATATCACAAAAAACAGCTTTGAACAGAATTCCAATAAGCTTTATTGATCTCTCTAGCACCTCGGCCAAATTGCCTTCACTGGAGTACAAAGCTTCTTGGAATTTTGTTCATAGCCATTTTTTTGGTATCTTGAGGCAAAGAAACATACCCTGCTTCTTACTCCAAGACTGACAAAAGTGGTTCTCCCATGGCCAGTAAGGACAGTGCAACAGCCACGGAGGACGTCTCTAATCCTCAGTCCATGATGGCTGTCTGAAAATGCTCTTTTTTATGGCTAGAGGAAGGAAGAAGTGAAGAACTGGTAAATTCTTCCATGGAATAGCCAGTAATTGTCAGTAATTGGTAAGCATCAAAAAAGTAGTGTAGTCACCAGAAAAACACCATAATAAGCACAATATACACTTGCCCCAGCCACTACAAACAAATTATAATGTTTTTTACTTATAAAATTTAGAGTAAACCTCAGAAAAATAAGTTTACACTAAAGCTAATAAAAGAACCACACTTTTTTTAACTGCCAGAAATGCCACATGACAGTCTAAAAAAACCGTAACAAAAACAAACAGTTCTCATCAGAAAGGTACTGTTTCAGTCATGAAATTAAATGTAGATTTTTTTCTCCTGAAGATAACTAATCTGCCAGTGAAGGAGAAATGCTATCTGGCTATTGATCCTCAAAAATCCACAAGAGGAGTGCTCTTCAGTGGAAGGAAAGCTCTGAAGTGCTTATCACCCAGACTGCTGATTTTCTCCAGCCCTGCTCAAGCTGTCAACAATCTGGGCACATAGCAGGTGCCCTTAAGCTTGGAAACTGGATAGCTGTTATATCCTTGGTGGGATATAATCCATAAATCTAAGGCAACAACACCAATGATATAATGATTAACATTTATTAACAACTAGCAATGCCTCATTCTCTTTCTCCCTGGTTCCTACAGCCACTATAAAAAAAACTACTGCAGAAACTAAAACCTACTACACTTGCCATGGATAACTTACGCTGTGAATACCTCAGAATTGCAACTGAATCTGTAGCCTTCCCAGTACCAATCATTATAAATATATCCATTCTTGAAAACAAGGTCCCACAACTGTGGAAAATTTCCCATGTAATCCCACTTCATAAATGGGGACCTTCCACAAAACTGACAAACTATTGGCCAATTGCTATTCTTTCACCTCTTTCTAAGCTACTCGAAAGGTGTATTTATCTCCAGGCCATGAAGTTCTTACTAACAAATAACCTTCTCGCAAACACTCAGCATGGGTTTCGTCCATCACATAGTACCACTACAGCTCTCTTATCCTTCACTAATACCATAAACCATCACAGGGATAACAACAACTTTGTATCTGCCATCTTTCTAGACCTATCAAAAGCTTTTGATATGGTCTCCCATTCTAAACGAATAGATGTACTAACTGAACTATCCTTCTCACCATCTGCCACAGCATGGTTTCATAACTATTTATCTGGCCATCAACAATCTGTTCTATGGCAGGTTGACCTATCTCCATGCCTTCCTTTATCCATTGGTGTCCCCCAAGGATTTATCTTGTGCCCTCTCCTTTTCTCTCTCTTTACTAATAATCTACACACAGCTACTCCACATGGTTCTATAATACAGTATGCAGATAATTCAACACGTATCTGTGCTGCCACTTCTGTATAAACTCTTCATTCTCAAACACAGGAATCTTTCACTTCTGTTGAAACATGGTTAGCCAATGCCCATCTAATCCTGAACCCAAACAAAACTAAATTATTACTCTTCCAACTTAACATGACATCTATCTCATGGCCACCATTTAACATAATAGGCAAAGACAATGCTGTCATCTCCCTGACAACCCATACAAAGCTTCTTGGAGTGGAAATAGACAGTATCCTATAATGTGACTTGCATGTCTCCCTAACTATAAAAAAAGTCCCTAAGAAACTTGGAAGTCTATATAGGCACAAAAGGTTCCTGACCACAATGGCCAAAATTACATTAGTACAAACCCATCTGCTCTCCACTCTACTATATGCCTCTCCAATTTTAACTAATCTAAGGAAAACTGACTTATCTAAACTAGAAGCATGTTATAATAAAATTGCTAAGTTTGCATATGACTGCCCATATAGAACACATTGTTGTACAGCTTTAAGGATACTAGACTGGCTTGAGCTTCCCAACATTATTATTTACAACCAACTCTCTCTAGCTCACAAAATTGTAACACAACCAACTAGAACTCTTGCACTACAAAATCTCATCCTTCCTTACAGTTCCAGCAGACCGCTTCGCTCTAACAAGAACTTACTCACAGTCTCCAAGGCCAACAACACTGCAGGATAATCTTTATTTTCCAACTATATATCTCATATATGAAATTCCCTTCCTAACTCCATTCTCTCAATCTCATCCACTAACCACTTTAAGCCATCACTTAAAGCTTTTCTGAAAAGTAAGTGGTTATGTTCCTGTACTAACCCCTCATGAGTACTCTGATACACCACAGTATACTCAAAACATATCCAACTTCTCCCCCGGTGTTTAATCCTCTGTTCTTACCGACCTGTCCTAACCTTATATCTTGACATAAGTCATACCTACAAATAGTACTAGCTATGTTCAAAGCCTAGGTTATGTTGTCAAAATGTAACAAATGTGTATGTTCTTATGTATACTACATTTTGTTTACTTTATACTTTTTTGATTATTGTAATGTGTGGATGAAAATTTACTGTTACTCATAGGTTCATAGGTATGTACTAGGCTATTGGCCCTAGGGCCTATATAAGCCTAGCCAAAAAGGTACCCTGGCTTTTGCTACACAAGAAAATTGTTTTCCTGTGCCCCTGTCGAGCAGAGCCACAGAAGTGATCCTCAGGGTGAATTTCCTATCTCCCATCCAGTCATCAAGATTTTTCTTGAAGAGTGCTAATGAGGAGCTTTGTTTGATATAGATAGGTAGTTTGTTCCAGAGTATGGGAAGTCTCTGGGACAGGAATCTATCTCTCCAACATGTTCTGTTTATTGTGGTGACAAGGTTTAGGTCCCTAGAGCATGTAGCTCACAACTTTTCTCCTTGGGCCTCTGCTGAAAAAGGGCCTGTGTCCAGTCAGACTTTCCCGGTAAACAAATGTTAAATAAATAAAATAAATAAAATTTATAGTTACAGTGAAAATAAATTGAGAAGAGCAGATGGGAGTCTGAATTCCGCCACCACTTCCACCTACTGTGAAAAATGTGCAATAGACAGGGCTACAGTGCTTTATCCATTCCTCTGCCAACCAATACATTTATCATTAATCTAAAAATCTTATGGCCACCAAATTCTGGTCACATGACTCAGTCACTGATAGTAAGCAGACTTAAACATAAAGAAAGTGCTTCAGTATGAATTATTATACAACTAAGTGCAGAATGGACATGGGAAGATACAAGAAACATGCATTGCTGACCTGGGTATAATTCTACAAAACCTCACCCAGGAAAAGGTTTAATCGATCCTGTATATCATAACAGTTCAACAGGCAAAACTGACCAGATACAACCCCCTGCGTATCATGCTCCACACTCTACAGAGATGTGTAGTAACTGTGTCTGCCACAGGTGACAGTAATAGAGGTTGTCACAAAGAACACAATTCAGGATGTGAACTAAGAAAGACTTTTGATGGCCCTTCATCCAGTACTCTGCACATTTATATTCCCAGATCTGAACCAATGCCTATCTGGGTACACATGCTGTAGAAGTCAGTGTTAACTGCATAAGCTTTAGAAGATCTTTCACCACAATTATCAAAGAATACCTGTTTAACTAGCATGAAATCTCCAATGTGGTGAAAGGTCTTTGTTAGAAGTAAATTGATGCAATGTTGTGAGTGTCATGTCACTACACTCACTTTATGTCATCCTTTGTTGGAGTTGAACAGCTAACAATGTAAGTCCACAATGTACATAACAATGCATTAACTGCATGTGCCACTGGTGCATTCTTAACGCAACTTTAAGACAGGACATATTTGATGGGATGGCATCATCAGTATAGTGCAAATCAATTTTCTGGCAAAAAGTAAAGCAGGTGCCCTTTCTCGCATTAACTGAAGACATTACAATGGTGATGGATGTCATTAATTCCCATCAAAATACACACTAGTAGTAAACCAGTCACTAGGGGGTTTAAAAACCTAACTAAGTACACAAGCTATAGGATATTGCATTGACTGCATGTGCCACAGGAGAAATCTCACTACAAATGCGAGACAGGGGGCAGGTTTCACGAAGGCTTGCACGGAGTGTAAGAGACGTGTAAGACTCCATGCAAGCCTCGCGATCCAGGAACAGCTCAAAACTCCGTGTAAGAGACCAGCTAAAACGTCTCTTACACGGACTGGGCATGGATATGCTAAATACCTCACTTGCAGCCGAAAGGCATGCAAATGAGGTAGAGTAGTCATCCACGAAGCAGAAAGCAGCCCATGTAAGAGCCGTTTTGGCTGCAGAAATGTACTCAGTTGACAACTGAGTACGTTTCTGCAAAAATCACAATGGAGCCATGTCAGCTCCAAATAAAGGGTGCATATGTGTCAGGCAGCATGCCAATGGCCAAATATGTGGCCACTGGCAAGGTACCCCAATGCAAATATGAAAAATAATTCTTTTTTTTTTCGGCGATCGCCGATGTTTAAATGCAGCGCAGCCACGCGCAAACGGGTTGCACTGTATTACACATAAAAATGAAGGTTATAAACCCACAAATGTGGGTTTTATGCAATACATGGATTTACAATACAGAGACCAGCAGACCAAAAACAACATGGCCACCGTTTAGTGGTTGCTAAGGGGGGAAGCCGAGTCTAAGAGATGTAACTAAGCATTAGTGGGCAATCTGATGTAAATGAGTGTTAGGATACTGAATTCCAATGTCACATAGCAAATGAGCACATTCTGAGTAGTGTAAGAGATAGATAAGGGGGAGGAATAGAGTAGAAGATAGGTGACATCACAGGGGGGAATGGTAGAAAGAAATGCAGTTCATTGGAGGTCAGTGTTACATGACAGATGTCAGACACATATCATGGAAAGAGGAGTGCCACAAGATAAGCATGGGAAAGTCAAGAAATGGAAGGTGTACACTGTTACTTACACCAAAGTTTCTTGTTGGGCGTGCATGCGCACGTGTGCATGCCATGAAGCGCGAGTAGGGGAGTGTGTGCACGTGTAAGGCAGACTGAGCATGTCGGAGCCTGTTGGCAGACTTGTAAGACTGTTTGCACTGGTGCGCGCGCGTTTTAACCCGAATAAGATGATTCTAAACCGTGTAAGCATGTGTGCATGCGTGTAAGGCAGACTGAGCATGTGGGAGCGTGTTGACAGACTTCTAAGACTGTTTGCGCTGGTGTGCACGCGTTTTAACCCGAATAAGCAGATTCTGAACCGGGTAAGCATGTGTGTATGCGTGTAAGCCACTGTGTGCGTGTTTCTGCTAGTATGCACATTGCTCCCCCCTGAGGAAACAGAAAGGAAAAAGGAAGCAACAGAATTAGTAGGAAGCTAGCAGGGAATACTGCTGGAGCTAGCAGGTGAAAACAATTAGAAGCAGGCAATTACACAGGCAGAATAGTAGCTCAGCCAAGCACTTAAAACTCTGCAAACAGCAGTGCAGGATGTTTCTCTCAAGAGACACTGCAAGACAGGAGTAAGCTATTAGAAGTGAAAACTGAAAAAGCTGAACTCAGAGCAGAAATGCTAGGAGCTGCCATAGCTGTCATAAGGAGACATAGGCGACTTGATGAGGATGGTGACAATGCAGATGGTGCCAGACAACCCACAGTGAGGAGACGGAGAAGAGTGTACAGGCCCAGGGTCACCTACCACGGGTTACATGAGCTGGAGATAGTAGAGTGCTATAGAGTGGACAGAGACCTCCTGCAGCAAATTGTTGAGCTGTGCAGGCCATGCCTCACACACAGAACCAACAGAGGGGAACCCATCCCAGTGGAAACCAAGGTATGTGTTGGCCTAAGAATACTAGCAACAGGTACCTTCCAGAGACCAACTGGTGATATGATGGGGATATCACAGGCATCAGCCTCCAGGGTACTGCACCAGTTCCTGAATGCCATGTCAGCACATGTCGGTGATCATGTATATTTCCCCAATGCCCGTGAGGTATTGGCCAGCAATATGCGTCTCTTCCAGCAAATAGCGGAATACCCTGAGGTAGTGGGTGGAATAGACTGCATGCACATACGCATCAAAGCACCAGCCAGTGAGCGGGGTAAGGCCTACATTAAACGCAAGGGCTTCCCCTCCATCAACTGCCAGGTCATGTGTGATGCCCAGGGCATAATAATGAATGTGTGTGCTGGCTGCCCTGAGAGCTACCATGATTCCCATATCTGGCATTTGACACAGCTGTACCAGACATTTGCCAATGGGGACATCCCACACGGACACCTAGTGGGGGATGCAGGTTATGCACTGGAGCCATGGCTGATGACACCCATTAGAAATGCACACACACCTGAACAGGAATGCCATAATGAGGCACACGCACAAACACGTAATGTAATAGAGTGTGTGTTTGGGCTGCTCAAGTAACGGTTCTGGTGTCTGGACACATCTGGTGGAGCCTTGCAGTACTCACCAACTACATGTACCCAAATTGTCATGGTATGCGCTATGCTACATAATATGATCTTGCGAAAACAGCTGCAGCAGGACCAGCATAGGGCCGGGCCAAACAGCCCCCCACCATTGCCAAGGCCATCACAGGCAGAGTGTGATTCGGAGGAGGAACAACCTGAGCCTGCCCCAGTAGGCAGAAGGAGGCGTGCCCAGTATGCCCTGGCCTTGGCAAAGAGGCAATGCATAGCACATACACTGGCTCAGTAGGAACCCTGGGAATGATACCTCTCTCTGACTCACTCATATAATAACATGGATGCCTAAAATGACATAACCTGCTCTCAAACATGTACAGGGAGTGTAATATGTGCATCCGACAGAAGCAGCCCTGCAGCACCACCTGAGGCATGAATGCCATGTGTTAAGTAATGCAACACCATGTAGTATATGCACACTTGAGGACCCTGACTAACATCCTACCCTCACCAAGCATGATGCCACAATATGATGATGGGATGATCAATTGCAATAATTGGCTGCAGTATTGCAGTTAGTCAAAGGGGATCCAATGTGTGCCAGCCTGGGATGACATGCTGAGCATGACATGATGCTCCACCTGCTAGGGGTGGCATGCAACTATCAGTCCAGGCCCCATGGATACCGGCAAAGGCTGTCATTACCCACAGCGTGCCCTGAATAGGTAAGGCTCAAAACACAAACCCACCTCCATAGGTACCACAAGGGATAAGAACCTTGATGTAATGCTACCCAATGCCAGAAGTCTAAACAGCAAGATGCGTGCAGTGTAAACTCACCCAGTATGGAGAATGTTGATATCTGTCCTGTAACAGAAAACTGGGTCAAGGCTCACAACACCACCCTAACAATACCAGGTTACACCTCATACTGTGCTGTACAGCATCGAAACATGGAACAAGCTACAAAAGGAGGGTGACTAGCAATAATTCTCAAGGATAACCACACCCCCATGTTGGTACCACAACAAGAAGCAGCATGGACTAGCCATGGTCAAGTAACAGTGGCTAAAACTGCTTCCCAGTTTACAGCCTGCTACAGACTACTGTCCTAACACCAGGAACTGCACCTGGCCTATGTTGGAATACATGAATATATCAAGCCCCCCAACCACATTATATTGGTTGACTGAAAATACCCAGACATAGACTGGGAGCATTATACTAGCTCCAACACTGTAGGAGAAAAGTTCCTAGAATCCATAAACCAAAATGCCCAGGAACAATGTACCACTCCCACAAGAGGGGTAAGTATACTGGATGTGATAATCAGCAACATGGGTACTGGATGGCAAGATGAGAAGTGTAACCCTCACTGGTAAGACCAGACCATAGAGTAATCACAGTAGATATACACATCCTGACCACAGTCCCTGGCCAGAAAACCACAGTGAAAAACATGTGTAAAGCATAAGTTGCACCCCTCCAAACTGATGTGTAATCCATTAAAGGCCCTGTGCAGGTGCAATATATGGGCCACACCTCAGAACCTGTTATACAGGCATTCCATGAACGCAGCCAGGAATGCTTGGATTATGCAATCACAAATAACAACAAGACACAATGCCATACACGCAGGCATCTGGCATGCTGGACTCCAGCCATTACCAAACCATGCAAGAGAATGAGGAAGCTACTACATGATAGAGCAAACATAAAAAGGGAAGTAATCACTGATCAGTAGTATGGCAATAAAATATGTCCACACATACAATCCACTAAGGCCAGCTACAACAAGTTGAATCTGTGAATCCTGAGGCAATGTTACACCTGCCCCAAGTACACAGACAACCCTCAACTCCCCCCAAGAAATACAAATATATGTGAGAGATGCAACCATTTATCCAAACTGGAGGCTGAGCTCCCTCAACTCAGTACTGTCAAAACTAGTCAGGAGGAGAAGGTAACCACACACACCACAAACCCAGCCCCACATAGACCTATCCCAACTGCAAACCAAACACATAAACACAGGAAAACATTCCCGGAGGCCCTAATTACAAACACACCACACCAACAGAGGCCTCCAAAGCAGACCCCCAAGCAACCACAACCTCCAAACATAGCACATGCAACACATAGTACACAAAGCTGGTGTGCCAAACAGTCACAGGCCAGAAGGAGAAACAACATGCCTGATACAGTTGTAATAGGTGACTCTATAGGCAGACACACTGCTGTCCCGCTCACCAGACTGAACAAGGGAAAGGGTACAGTAGGTTGCCTGTAGGCTGCTACAATATGCCACACAACACAAGTACGCAGGTCACCCCAAAGCAAGTAGAAATAGGATGCAGTCATTGTCCATGCTGGTGTGAATGACCTGAGATCTACCTCCCCGGACTACATGAAAAGAGACATAGATGAGCTCTCTGAGTATGTACTCCAGGCCGGTATGACACTGCCCATTTGCAGCATCCTACCCTCACCAAGAATGATGCCACAGTACAAACACAGAATGATCAGCTTTAACAGGTGGCACAATTACTGCTGTCATTCCAAGAGGATCTAATGTCTGTCTGCTTGGGATGTCATGCATGACAAGCCATGCTGCTGTTCCAGGGATGGCTTGCACCTGTTCCCCCTGGGCATCTGGATATTGGATAAGGCTTTTGCCACCTCCATAGAGCCTTATGTAGGCAAGGCTGAAAAGACTAACCCACCACCCTAGAAAACATAAGTGGTAAGAAACATAAGGGTAATGCTGACCAATGCCAGATGTGTAAACCGCAATATGCATGCTCCTGAGGCCTTCCCCAGTATGGAGAACATCGATGTCTGTGCAGTGACAGAAACCTGCTGCAAGCCTACTGACAGCACACCAGCACTACCAGGTAATACTTCATGTCATGCGTTATGGCCCCAAAACATGAAAGGATGGGGAGTATCCATATTCAGCACAGACACCCATACGTTCGGGTAACTGACAATGCACGAAGCATAGGAGACTACCCATGTGTACCTAACCATAGGCAAAACTGCTGTACAGTCTGTAGCATGCTACAGACCACACTCTCACACACAGGAACCCCACCCAGACATCCTGAAGACACTGGACAGTATGAATGTCCCACCAAATACCAAACAGGGTACTCACAAATTACCACATAGGTGGTAAACCATTATGTATGGAAGGAGTAATCAGGGACCTAGGGACACAAGTGGACAGTAACCTGTTATGTGACACTCACATTGCCAATGCGGCTAGGAAGACTGTCTATATTGGACACCGTATCATGAAAGGATTCACATCTACGTCAACAGAGGTCATTGTGCCCCTGTACTGTTCTCTTATCAGACCCATAATCTAGAACAATGCCTCATTTGGGATGTACCTTACCTGACACCTGCAGCAGTTAGAAAGACCTCAAAGGTACCTCACCAAGAGGATAAAGGGTCTCAAATATATGTCATATGCTGCCTGGCTGTAGACTCCCCAGCTGAATGCAGTCACATACTGCCTACACAGAGGCATTGTATGTCTGTTGTACAAGGCCATGTCCAACACAGGAGTAATGGACATGCTCCACCCCACAAAACTCAAAGCCATTGGAGCTGTGAGAGTGAGAGATGTCAACCTCAACACATAATGAAATAGGATGTGCTGGAGGGACAGATACATAACCCAGAGGCTCCCCACACCCTGGAACAGAATCCCACTCCATGTTAGGCAGAGCCCCTCACTGACACTCTTCAACAGGAATATTGCCAAGTGGATGGATGATCGTAGATGTCCACTGGGGGGTCTTCACTGTGTCACGTCCAGACAGAGGCACAGTAAAGTAAATCATAAATGGCCATAATATTCACATAGCAAGGGGCGGCGAAAGACACACACACTCTGGCTAGGCTTTATAATGCCCTAGGGTGGATAGCCTAGTATGAAGCTATGAACCTATAAATTGTACAGGACACTAAGGATAATCCCAAGGCATACTCAACTGATGGTAGGAACCGTGGTGGTAATTCACAGATATGCTCTGAATCACACAAATATTACAAACAACATACCAAACACACACACATATTGCCAACATACAACCTGACAGGTGCAGTGCAACCCCCCCCCCCCAGAATGCAAAATATCTATCCCAGCAGACTGCTTGTCCCCTGACATTGCAGATGCTGAGGTAACAGCCAGCATCTACAAAGCAAAACACACAGCAGCAATGGTATGAGATGGTGTCCTGGGCTGAGTCCAACATGGACTCCAAGAAGAATGGAATGCCAAATCACACTACTGCTCAATGTCAGCCTTACCACAGGATATGTACCCAAAGAGCAGTGTACAACAACAGTAGTCCTTCTCAACAAAGGTGTTGCCTGAATGGATACTGCAAAGTACCACCCCAGAATCCTGACAAGCTTGGTCTGCACAGCTATGGAAAGGATCAGCATGTACCGCAGACATAAAGATATTGGGGACCTACTGATACTGGACCGTACCCAGTGTGGTTTTCTGAAGTGCAGATCCTGCCCCTAAACATGTTTGACTCATTTGAAACAGTCATTAAGGTCATTGATGAGGGCAATGTGGTCCACACAGCATAGCTGGACCTTGCAAATGCCTTCCATACAATACCCTACGTGTTCATTATAGATATGCTCACCAGCTTAAATATAAACCCCTATGTCAGTAGAGGGGTTGCAAACCAGACCAAGGACAGGACTGACATGGTCAGACATGCTGCAGCCATGTCAGACTACAAACCAGATATAAGTGGCATCCCACAAGGCTTGGTCCTGGGAACTCCCTCGTTTGGTACATATGTCCCATAGGTACAGGCCAACATGGAAGGACTGTGTCTGAACATGTATGCAGAAGACTACAAACTGCCCACCATATCTGACCCTCCAGCTGACACAAGCATCCCACAAAAGGGCCACATAGAAACAGAAAACTGGTGCCATAGCCATGTCAGCAAGCTAATTGCAGAAAAGTGTATAGTCAGCCCCCGTGGATATACAGTACGTGCCCACCAATTACCACACAGGTGTTAACCCATTACGTACCTAACATGTAATGAGAGACCTGGGGACACAAGGTGATAGATATCCTGCATTGGACAAACATGTGGCTGTAGTGTTCACAGAAACATACCATATACCCACCTAATCATGAAGGTTGTTGGATCTAGATAAGGGGAGGTCATTGTGGCTCTGCAGTCATCCTTCATCAGCGTTACAATTGACTACAATAGCCCCTGTGGGATGTACCTCAGCAGACACCTCCATCAACTGTAAAGTCCCCAACAGTACCTCACCAGGAGTATCAAAGAGCTTGAACAGATGCCATGTGTTGCCTGATTAAACAAACTGCAGCTCCACACACTGCCATACTGCCCACCCAGAGGCAAGCTGTGCCTGATGTATAAAGTCATGTCCAAGCTGGAATCAATGAACATGCTGCACCTTGTACAATCTGAATGGCAGTGAGCTATGCACATGAGAGACCTGAACCCTAGCACTGACATACATAGGACAAGCTGTACTGCATGATCCATAACACAGAAGCCACACCCACTCATGAGTAAACTCCCAGTACAGGTTATCCATAGAGTCACTCATCGATTCTCCTCAACAGGAATCGTGATGAGTGGATGGGAGATGGTAGGTTTACCCTGGGTATCACTGTTATGTCACAGGTAGACGGAGGCACAGTATACTAACCATGACATATGTTATGGCAATCTCCACTTACAATGTGTGTCGAAGGACAAACACACTCTCTGACTAGCATTAGAAATGGCCTAGGGCACATCGCTACTGTTTGCCAATGTACACCTATGTTGTGGAATACGCTACCAATGTTGGACAAGCCTGGTATAAGTAGTTCATATCTGAACATAATGCAACCAGGCTGTTGTGCTCACTATGGAAATGTAAAGCAGTGATAGGACTAAAGCCCAGGATACTGTCCACCACAGTGAAAGTACTGAACCAGTACACTATACGGTACTACAGTGTTAGGTCAGTATGAAAGGATGCTGACAACTGTATGCAAAGTATTCCATGCAAACCCTGCAGGCACAGTATAATCCCTGTTGTGTTCACACACAAAGCAGTTGGACAGTAACTACACAACATGACACACAACACACAACCATAAATGGGAGATATTGTTGAAGTTCACACTCATCCACAAATGTGGTGGGCTGCAGAGTTCAACATATGGAAAGCACACACTGGGCATGCTCGCACACTTTGCTAAATGAGACATATGTCAGACAACATGCCATGGGAAGGCTGAACTGGGCATGCTCACACACTTGGGCCAAATCTCAGTTTAGCAGTTGGCCACACATATCTGGTATGTGTACATGTTATTCCAGGAACCAACCACATTACAGCAATCTGCCCAGTGCACACAGTTAAATGACTACAGAGACATATGTGATATAGTGGATCCCTCCCATATGCAAACATCTTCCACAGATACACACGTTGTCCATACACACAGGGAATGCTATGGCAATAAACACCTGCAAACAGTCTATCAGCAACAAATAATGTGCATCTGACAATTAAACATATGGGTGTAGAGGTCAACACTAGGCTGTTTGCCCTAGGGAATGACAGCTTAGCCAGAGTGTGCTTGGTGTCTGCCTCCCCAGTACAGTAGGCTACTGTGCCACTGTAAAGTAGGTCACATAAGGCACTGTGTGAGGCTACTGTGCTGTGCCTCTGTCAAGCAGGGACACAGTGGAAATCCCAGGGTTTGAATGTGCTAAGCCACATCCATGTTGTTGGTGTGTGCTGGAAGAGGGTTGCTGAGGACCTCTAACAGTAAGTGGGCGTCAATAACAGACTGAGGGGAGCCTTATCTGCATTGTCTGGACAATTTCACTGTCAACACTGTGTCGTGATGATTATGTGGGATTGAAGTGTCATGCTGGTACTGTTCAGAGATGTCCTCCCTCTGTGGGCTACTGCTCTGCAATGTATTAGCTCACTCTGTCTGTTGGACAGCTCATATATGGCTGGTGTACACCTGACAGGTGTCCTGTTGTGGAGCAGTCATGGGTATATTTGGGATAGCATGATCAATGCAAACCTTCCACATGCTCATAGAATGCAATTGTCAAGGATTATGCAGAGTGGCCAGTATACTCCCCCAGCATGGGTCCTTTGAAGTCTTCCACCCCAGTCTGCACAAGTGTAAAGTCTGCTTGAGATAAATATAGTTTGTTTGCAGTGACAACCTTGCCTGGGGGTGGGGATGGGATATGGATGTCCAGGGAAAGGTGGGTATGGTCAGATATCAACAATGGTGGTCTACCTCTGGTGTGGAACAGTGAGTACCCATGTTGCAGATGGTCAGGTTCAATATGTATTCCCCCTTGTGGCTGTGGTGAGTGGTCTGCCATAGCATATAGACTCACAAATTGTAGGGGCTGTAGGGTAATGTTGTAGAGGCCTGAGTAGTTCCCACACACAATATGCCTGTACCTGACGCTAACAACTGGAATGGTGTATGTGAACACCTGCATATCCTGGCACTGTTCCCAGGGAAGCAAAGTGTGTGTCCTGGATGTGGGAGGGGTGGTCTGGACTGGTTGTGTTGTGTGTTACAGGTCCTGTGGTCATGAAGCATGGTATAGAACATAACCTGCCAGTGCGATGTGCATATCTGACCCTGAAGTAGGTGGCTGCAAATGCATATATATGCTATCCCCCACCTGACAGGTAGTACTAGATGTACATACCTCTGTAGAAATAATGATGTCAGCACCCTATAAATACTGCAGGTGCAGAATTGATGCCCAGTAATTTGGATAGCGCGCTCTGCTAATGAGTCTCCCTCAAGTGTCATAATATAGGTAGGTAGCAGTTTGAATCCTGCAAATGCTCAGTGTGTGTGTTGGTGAGCGGATTTATTGTGAGTCCAAGTCTGTGTGAGGGAAATGTCCCTTTTGGCAACCGGGGAAACACACTACAGGATGCACATTCCCCTTCTAAACACTGATGATGTCAGCACCCTATACGTACAGCAGGAGAAGAGAAACCTGCCAGTAATGTGAATAGTGCACTTAGCTAATGCGTCTGTCTTGAGTGTCAAAACTTAGTTAGGTAGGGGTTTGAATCCTGCAAATGCCCAGTGTGTGTGGAGGGGGGTTAGTGTGTGTGCAAGTCTGTATGAAATAAATGTCCCTTTTGGCAACTAGGAGAACACACTACAGGATGCACATTCCCCTTTCTAAACACTGATTATGTCAGCACCCTATAAGTACAGCAGGAGAAGGTAAACCTCCCAAAAATGCGAATAGCGTGCTCTGCTAATGTGTCCGTCTCGAGGGTCATAGCATAGTTAGGTAGGAGTTTGAATTCTGCAAATGCCCAGTGTTTGTGGAGAGGGGTTAGTGTGTGTGCAAGTCTGTATGAAAGAAATGTCCCTTTTGGCAACTAGGAGAACACACTACAGGATGCACATTCCCCTTTCTAAACACTGATGATGTCAGCACCCTATAAGTACAGCTGGAGAAGGGAAACCTCCAAATAAGTCGAATAGCGTGCTCCGCTAATGCGTCTCTCTAAAGTGTCATAACATAGGTAGAGGTTTGAATCCTGCAAGTGTGTGTGTTTGAATGAGGGGAGTTTATGTGTGTGCAATTCTGTATAAAATATATCTGCTTTTTGGCAATCAGGAGAACACACTACATGATGCACATTACCCTTTCCAAAAACTGATGATGTTTGCACCCTATAAGTACAGCTGGGGAAGGGAAATCTACCAGTAATTCAAATAGCATGCTCTGCTGATGCGTCTCTCTCAAGTGTCATAACATAGTTAGGTAGGGGTTTGGATCCTGCAAGTGTGTGTGTTTGGATGAGGGGAGTTTGTGTGTGTGCAATTCTGTGTAAAAAATATGTGCTTTTTGGCAATCAGGAGAACACACTACATGATGCACATTACCCTTTCCAAACACTGATGATGTCAGCACCCTATAAGTACAGCTGGAGAAGGGAAACCTCCCAATAATTCGAATAGCACGCTCTGCTAATGCGTCTCTCTCAAGTGTCATAATATAGTTAGGTAAGGGTTTTGATCCTGCAAGTGTGTGTGTTTGGATGAGGGGAGTTTGTGTGTGTGCAATTCTGTATGAAAGATATGTGCTTTTTGGCAATCAGGAGAACACACTACATGATGCACATTACCCTTTCCAAACACTGATGATGTCAGCAACCTATAAGTATAGCTGGAGAAAGAAAACCTCCCAGTAATTTGAATAGCGTGCTTTGCTAATGTGTCTCACTCAAGTGTCATAACATAATTAGATAGGGGTTTGGATCCTGCAAATGGCAAGTGTGTGTGTGGAGGGATAGTAGGGTGTGTGTAATTGCAAGTGTAAGAGAACAGTTCCTTTTGGCAACTACTACAATACACCAGATGCTGCATATTCCCGCAGTAATCACAGGTGATGTCACCACACTATCAGTACAGCCAAACAGGGCTAATCGCCCATTAATGCAAATAGTGCGCTCCGCTACTGGGTCTATTACTACTGTCAGAGCACAGATAGGTATGTTTTGGAAACCCACAACTGCCACGTGTGTTTGTGTCACACAAAATGCCCATGTGTGGGTTGTTGTTCATAACAATGCATGACATTGCATAAACCAGCAATGGCAATGCACACATGATGTATGTGTGTGACACATACACATATATACCTGTGACCTTCAATAGTTTCCATGTCTGACACGTGCCTCAAGTGAATAAATGGTATTTGCACTGCATAACATTATGACTGTGTCTTACTGTGCAGGGGCTGCATGCGGTATGTGTATATACAGTGTGAGTTGTATATGGTATCATCCTAACAGCGGGGGATACACATCTGGTCTGGGCCATATAGACTACATGTAGTCGATGAACAGGTGCTGCATGTTCACACCTGTTGTGGGAGTGGTAACATGTTGTTCCACTGCAATTCAGTGACTACATGCTGGGAACCTTTCCGCTAGTGTGTTGTAGCTGCAGTAATGCTCACACACAATGTTCGGCTGGATGCAGTCCAGCCATATAAAGACATATCTAGAGACCATCATATTCCCAGTGTTGTTAGGGAGGACAGGTGGGTTTCCTGTGCATGGGAGGGTTGTGTGTGCCAGGCTATGAACCAGAAGGCAGTGCAACACACTGTTAGCTGCACATGGATAGGCCCTGATGCTTTGTGCTGTGCCAACAACCTAGAGGTATGTGTATCTGTGTTGCCTTGAGATACCTCCCCCCTGTTCATGTGTGGTACATGTGTAGGGGACGACAGGCATGGTATGAGGTATAACCTGGCAGTGATGGGTTGCACCTGTGAGCCGTGAATCAGGAATCTGTTACTGCACAGATATTGCAGTTTACCATGCTGAGGACATTGTGCAGTGCATGCATCTTGCGGTGTACACTGCTGGTGTTGTGTAGCATTACTGTTAGTGTCTTATCCTGTGTGATACCCGCGGAGGTGGCTATGTAATCTGTGCCCTGCAGCAAAAGGCACTATGTGTGTATCAAGAGGCTTTGCCAATATACAATGGCCCATGGGTGACAAGTGCAAGCTGCCCCTCGCAAATCATTGTGGCTTCCCTAGCATGTAAGCACATGCTGACAGCCATTGGATACCCTATAAATGACATTGGAGATTGAGCAGAATATAGACATAGAACACCCTTCCTACATATTGTGGTAGCATACCTGGTGAGGGTATGATGGCAACCAAGATCAGGCTTATACCAGCCTGTGCCACATGCTGAGAGAGTCCTTCTATGTTCCCTATCATGTAGTCCAGGGAGGCACATCTCAGGTCATCCATAGTAGCATGGACAATGACTGAGTCATATGTCTCCATGCCTCTGATTGACCTGTATGCATGTGTCATGTGGTGGACCCTAGTGCCCCACGGTCATATCACTGTGACCTTCACCATGTACAGCCTGTTGAGTGGGACCCCACTGCACCGGTCAAGAGAGGTACCTGACACATCTGTAGTAGGTGTGTTGTGTAGCCCTACAGGCTGTGAGTGTTTGGCACACAGGATGTGTGTGCCATGTGTGGCATGTGCTCTGTTCCGACTTAACGTATGCCTGTGTGCCAGCTGCAGAGGTGTGTGATGCTCAGGCAGGATGCTATTCTGAGGCTCCAAGTATGCCCCAGTGTGTTCATGTGTTTGGATTGCTGTCAGTGCAGGTCTATGTCATACTGGTATTGTAGTCACTGTAGTATGTCATGCCACCTGACAGGGTATGGCAGTACTGGGTTCAGAGTGCTCAGTCCCCAGACTGGCTATGTGGTTGCATCTCACACATGTGTTCTACGTTCCTGGCCAGGGGAGAGGGTTGACTGCATACATGTGGCAGTTGTGACATTGCCACATGACTCACATATACCACAACTGGACCATAGAGGTGATTCACAGGTTACCTTTGCACATGCTACCATAGTAGTGTGATTGCCATGGTGATTACCAACACATAGGGCCAATGGGGAACAACATACTGAAGGCAAGTATGTGTGGGTGTACTGCTTCTGATTTCATAGCGCTGGCATTTATGACTGCACACGTGGGCAAATGCCAGGCAAGTCATATGCAATGTGTCACAGGCAACGTACATGCGAACAGGACAGACAGTGACGTTCTGTCAAGTGAGACATTGACATGCATATAGTACGCTATGCAGATGTCACTAGGAATCCACAGAAGCGCTGTAAATCTGCATTGCAGGTGGAATCAGTGTTCCAGGGAACTTCAAGCAAACATGCATGCAAACAAAGCTACAGTAAGCAGGGCTGGAAGTAGTCCATTGTACAACAAAGAAGGGGTACCACTTCCAGTAGGTAACAGTGCAAATATGCAGGCACTATAAACATGTACCCAGGAATGCACAGCTCAGATGTCCATGGTAAAACTGATATTATTTAATATTTAATTTAATTTAAATTAAATTGGTACTGCACACATATCAACATGCGCAAACATCCACATTGCATAGTCGTTGTGGGCAACATGCCACCGTTAGTGTACATGTCCATCATTGCGTATCACTACTTGCATTACCTTCTCCCCTGTACTACCTATGTATGTGGCTATCTGTTGACATCCTTACCACCGGTATGCAATAATAGGTTCATAGGTTCATAGGTTCATACTAGGCTATCTGCCCTAGGGCATTTATAAGCCTAGCCAGAATGTGTTTGGCTTTCACCACCCATTTTAAATTTATTTTGCTATGCCCTTTTTCGAGGTTAGTATACTGTGCCTCTGTCTAACAGTGACACAGAAGTGATACCCGGGGTAAACCTACGATCTCCCATCCACTCATCAAGATTCCTCTTGAAGAGAGTCAATGAGGGACTCTGCCTAACCTGGACTGGGATTTTATTCCAAAGTGAAGGGAGCCTCTGGGTTATGAATCTGTCCCTCCAGCATGTCCTATTTATTTCAGTGCTGAGGTTCAAGTCTCTCGAGCGCGTAGCTCGATGGGATTTTGATTTTCTGAGGTGCAGCACGTCCATTAATTCCGGGTTGGACATGGCTTTATACGTCAGGCACAGATCGCCTCTGAACAGGCGGTATGCCACTGAGTAGAGCTGGAGTTTCTTTAACCGGGCAGCATATGGCATCTGTTTGAGCCCTTTGATCCTCTTGGTGAGGTAAACAAGCAGCGGTCACAGAACGCTAGTGATCGCTAAACTACTCACAACCAATGTCCAAATCTGGGTGAAAAAAGTTGTCCGAACTCCACACAAGTAGTTTGAAAACATTCTTTATGCAGTAAAATATAAAATGTTGAGCGCTTTCACCCACATATCGTGGGCTTCATCAGAACAAACTAACAGCTAATCGCTTCCATTTAAATATGCATCTTTGGCTCCAAAAATAATTAATTACACATACTTAAAGCTATATCATACAAAATGCACTTAAATACAATTTATCGTACAAAATAGTGATAAAAATATAAAAAAATATATAACAATCCTCTTCCTTGTGTAAAATACATCAAATTAATGAATGAAGGTTAAAAATAATGAAATTTATATCCAATTAATAAATAGAAGTTGAAATTGATGAAATATAATAAGGTCAATACATCACCTTGACATTTCCAACATTGGTTTAATAGAAATGTGTTCATTTAACCCTGGTGGTATCATAGCTTCAGTTAATAGTTGCCAACAAATCTCCCTATACCCAAGTATGTTCTTGGTGTTCCCACCCCTAGGGTTGTTCAATACATTTTCTAAAATAGCAAATCTAAAAAAATGGTCATCTCCTTGGCTACAAATATGTTTGTATAAAGCATTTTTGGGATCTTTCGTTTTTATACTATACAAATGTGAGTATATTCTTTTCTTAAAATTCCTCTCAGTCTTCCCTATGTAAAAAGAAGGGCATGTCATACATTTTGCCATGTAAACTATCATTTTAGTGTTACAGTTACCTTGTTTAAATTTAATTTTAGTTTTATTAATGTTCTGCAATATAGTTTCAGCCTCTTAATTTATAGCGAAGCATTGATGGCATGCCCCACATGTTGAGGTGTGCGTACTTGCCCCATTACCATCTGCTCCATACCCATACTCCAGTATTCTTTTAAGATTGCTCCCCATTTTATAGACAAATTTAGGTTTAGACCCTAAAATGTCTATTTTTTCTTGATCAGTCAAAAGAATGTACCAATTCCTAGTTAAAATTTCTTTGATACAATTAATATGGGGACCGTATTCTAATATACATACTCTACCACAAGATTTGTCATCAATAATTCCCCTGCTTGTGTCCTTCATAACATAATCTGTGTTAAGGTTTGTTCCTAATAATGGTACATATTTTTCCCCCACTCACTGATGATGTATGTATTGACGTCATACATCATTTTGCTGTTGTATCCCCTTTCTTCAAATAGCTTAGTGATGTAACCAATTTCATCTAACATGTCATCATGTCTGGATGTCATTCTAAGGGCTCTGATACATTGCCCTTTATATATGTTATATTTCAAATACCTAGGGTGGTTACTATTAAAATCTAAATAAGAGTTGGAAAAAGTAGCTTTCTTATGTATTCTCGACTTAAAACTGCTACCTTCCATAGAAATCATAGTGTCTAAATATGCTACCCCCATAGTATTACTTTCAGAAGTGAATTTCAAATAATCACTACTCGTATTAATATAGTCCAAAATTTTTTTAAAGGAATGTTGATCTCCTTTCCACAAAATGTATATGTCATCAAGGAACCTAGAATACTATTGTATGTACTCAATATAATCACTTTCAAAGATAGTCTTCTCTTCCCAATCCAACATTACTAGATTTGCATATATGGGGGCACATGCTGCCCCCATAGCAACTCCATTAATCTGCTTAAGCACTTCACCTTCGAAATATATAAAATTATTTTCCAACACTATGGACATTAATTCAGTGATTAAACATATCTTGTCCCATTCTAGGTTGCTATGTTTCTGAATGCTATTCGTGAAGGCCTCCAATCCTTGAGTCAATGGAATGCATGTAACCGCTGCTTGTTTTTTTGTGACTGAACTGAACTCTTGGTGAGGTACTTTTGGGGTCTTTCCAGTTGCTGCATGTGTCTGGTAAGGTACATCCCAAAAGGGGCATTGTACTCAATTATGGGCCTGATGAGGGATGAGTAAAGAGGCACGATGACCTCCCCTGATCTAGATGTGAATCCCTTCATGATTAGGTGGGCTATATAAAATGTTTTTCTAACCACTTTGGCCACGTGGTTGTCAAATGAGAGATTGCTATTAACTTGGGTCCCCAGGTTCCTAATTACTTCTTCTGTACTTAATGGATTACCACCTATGTGGTAATTTGTGGTAATGTGCAGCTGTTACACTATGGTACTTACTATGGGTGTAGATAACAATTCAGGACAGTCATGCAGTTACTGCATCAGGCATGCTGGGATATACACACAATCATATCAGCACACTGTACTGTTACCAACATGATACTAGTAATACACTTCTATGTAGTCACCCTGTGCATCAGCAACATGTCAACCTGTTCCTGCACTGATGTTGGAGATTGCAGGAGGTGGCACAGTTTCATCATATGCACAGGGTGTGAACTAGGTATGCCTGAGTTTGCCACTGATACCACCAATTGACATCTATGTGTATGTGTGTTGGTGAGGGTCAGCAGTACGGGGTGGGGCACTGTTGGTGCAGTGTGTGCATGTATGTGGTAGCCCTAGGTGTTAACATTTCGCATGTGTGTATGCATGCACACAGTTCCACCTCATGGCTGCCATATACTGGAGTTTGTGGACAGCCACAGACTGCACCTGGCAGGTCATACAGATCAGTGTCTGTGGCCATGGACACGGTACCTGTGCCTGGCAGGGGTGCTACGGACCGTATCCGGTACTCAGCCAGACTGGGTACTGTCATCAGAAGCGGGTGTTCGTTGACTGGACACAGGTCCCTGTTGGGACTGTCCAGAGCCAGGTGCACGTGGTCTCCTGGGGTGGTCTGATGACAGCACAGACCCAGCATTGCTGGGGCTGCTGCTGGCACTATGGGGGTGTCCACGGGCCTGTTGTCATCTGTGCCGACTGCCAGCTGCTGCTGTTGCTGGCATATGGCCACGTCGACGCCGCAACCGTCCACCATTGCCCTGGCTCATGGACATGTAGTTGTGGAACTGCTGTAATATGTCCCCACAACGTCTGTCTATGACATCAGTGAAATTGTGGATAGCATCCGCGATGCCACGCATACTGTCAGTCATGGCTGTGCGACATGTTCTCAGCTCCCTCAGACCCTGTCTGGTGTACCTTTCCATATGTGACTGTGCCTGCATGACAGCCCAAAACATAGCTGAGGTTGACAGACCTCTTTGGGCACGTCTGCCAGAGGCAGTACGCCCACGGATGCTCCCATGAGAACCCATGGGCAACTGTCTGTGTAGTACCATCTCAGGACCCTGCCTATGGCTGCTGTGTGGGGAAGCATGTGCCACAGATACCACATTACCCTGGTCAATGCCCACTGTATCCTGTCCATCACCTAGGGACATTGGTGACATAGGATGTACTGGCAGGATGACTGTGCGCAATGATGGGGTTGACAGCTGTGTACTGTCAATTGGCTGACCAATGATGGACCCTGACACACCTTCCTGTGCCATTACACAGATATCATCATTATCAGTACCTGTGGCACCAGATTCAGGTTCCCTGCTGCAGGACACCAGAGCAGCACCAGAACCTGTGGGAGGAAGACAGGAAACACAGTTTACAATGTCTACACAATGTTACCAGTGATGCACACATGCACACATGCACACGTGGACACAGGCACACATGCACACATGCACACATGCACACATGCACACGTGGACACATGCACACATGCACACATACACACGTGGACACAGGCACACATGCACACATGCACACGTGGACACACGCACACATGCACACCCCGCAGTATACACACAGAGCACTACTGAGTTACACTATTATTACTAGCACTATCAGGACTATTATAGGTATTGTTAAAACACACTCACCAGCATGGATGGGCTGCCTTGCTGTAATACCGGAGGGACGTGCAGAAATGAGGGGATTAATGTCAGTGGGCACAACTGTGCCATTGATACTGCGTATGATACAGTTCAGTAGTACAACAGTTGCCTTTCACATGTCAGCTGCTGATATTGGCAATATCACAACTGCACAATTACATACTATGTTGACAGCTACATACCAAGGACACACCTTACACATGCATAAACTAACAGTGTACAGAACAGTCAAGTGTACATATGGCATATTACCTGCACGCTCCATGTTGTGTTGCTGTGTGGCTCCAGCCTCCATCATAATGCAGGTGTGTTGCTGTTGATGTTCCTGGGCTGGAGCTACAACACTTAGGGGTAGCCCCTCCAGTCTGGTGAGGGGGGGATGTGTGGCCATCCCACCTCCTGTGGCGACCTGTTGCCTGTGGATATCCGACACACGCTGACGGACATTTCTGATTAAATTACTGCAGTGATGTCGTACTTGCTCATATGTCCTATTATGCGTGCCAATGTCATTTACCCTACGGACAAGGTGTTGCCACAGTGCAGCCCTCTCCTGCTGATTCTGGCTGGTGCGGGAAAACAGTATGTCATAATCTTGCACCAGGCTCTGGTGTATCTCTTCATCTTCTGCAGCGGAGTAGGCAGGATTTCGCTGATGTGCCATGTCCCTGAAAGAGAACACAAACAGGATATCAGCAAACTATGTCAGCTAAATATGGCACACATACTATATATGATACTCAACTGTAGTGATATACTACTACTCCCATATGTAGCATGTGTGTGTCTCTTGGTGGATACACATGTACATGGCCAGATATCAGTGCTCAGCCAACACCTGTGCAACAATACCTGCCACATTCCATACAACATGGTACCAAGCCCCATCAGTCAGCACATTGAGACAGGTCCAATGCACCACCTCACTCTGGGGGTCCATAACAAGGTACTGTATGTGGAACGTCATCCACTAGTGTGATCTGGACACAAAATAATCGGCCTGGATATACATATACCACCACCACCACCAGCACAGTAGACTACTTTGATATATATGTGATTACACAGATTTTCACTTGTTAGGACTGAGATGGTATCCATGCAGCCCACTGGGCCAGTGGAAGCCACAACACACAATGCTGACCCCTTTGCAAATGCTTCCCACCGACATCCCGAAGAATGCATGGAACATGCACACACAATTCTAACCCAGACCCTATGCACAAAGGTTAAGCATCCTGTCTGGTGGACCCCAGCCAAAGACAAATTGTATAACAATAGAAGGAGGCTACTGCAGGACAGAGCAGACTCACATAAAGGGAAGGCATCTGTGGTCAGCACTAGTAATAAGCTAAGTTCTCTCATAACAACATCCAAGGCCAACTCTGAGAGAGAAATGGCCAAGGACACTATAGATAACCACAAGGCCTTCTTCAGTTTTGTTAGACACATGGACCAAAAGCCTCAGATATGCTCAGAGTTAGTACACAACTACATAAAATTCACTGAACCCACAGATATTGGCAACATTCATGCAGACAGGTTCAGTGCAAATATCCCCCCTCCCTCTCCCCCAAAAGAAGAAATACTTATCACAGCTGAATGTAACCTCCCTGTCATCTCAGATGTCCAGGTGAGGGCCGCCCTCAGCATAGCAGAACACACAGCATCAATGTGACCTGATGGTATCCCTGGATGTGTGCTACGTGAACTCCAAGAGGAGCTACAACCGCATATAAAACTGATATTTAACCTTAGCCTTACTACGGGATATGTACCTGAACACTGGCGTACAGCAACAGTGGTCCCACTCCACAAAGAAGGCACCTCTACTGACCCAGTGAACTACCGCCCCATAAGCTTAACCAGCCTGGTCTGCAAAGCTATGGAAAGATTCATTATGGAACTCATATACAGCAATATTGGGGACCTACAGACACTTGATCCCACCCAGTTTGCCTTTGTGAAGGGCTGATCCTGCCTTTTGAACCTGGTTGACTTTTTTAAAAAAGTCACTACAGCCATTGATGAGGGCAAAGCAGTCCATACAGCCTACCTGGACTTGCCTAAGGCCTTCAACACAATACTCCACTCAGGCATCATAGACAAGCTCATCAGCTTAAATGTTAATACATATGTCACATGATGGGTTGCAAACTGGTTGAACAACAGAATCCATAAAGTCAAAATTGCGGGAGCCATGTCAGACTCAAAGCCAGTCACAAGTGGTATCCCACAGGGCTCTGTCCTAGGACCCCTCTTGTTTGGCATTTACTTCTCAGATGTGAAAGCAAACATAGGTGGGTTGAGGATGACAAAGTTCCCAGATGACTGCAAACTAAGCGCCATAGTCAATACACCAGCTGACACACACATCCTACAGGCAGGCCTCACTGAAATGGACAACTGGTGCCAGAATCATGGCCTAACACTGAATGGCATGAAATGTATAGTCATCCCCTTTGGGTAAAACAACGTACACACAACTTATCACATAGACATACATATAGATACAGACCAATAACACATATGGAGGGTTCACAGTATGTAGACTATTCAATTGTTACTTTACATTACCTGTTTTTGTCGCAGCTGGTTGCGTTAGCATCAGTATAGGTTCCTGCTGCTGCTAGCCCAGCTTGATACTGGCACTGATGACAGCTTCAACTTAGTTTGTCTTCAGTGTAGTTTTTGTTTGTGTTTTTATTTTTGTTTTTTCTTTCTTTCTCTCTCTCTCTCTCTGCCTCCAGATGGTGCAATGAAAGTATTGCATGCGTGGACTGGGAGTACAGGATGCTTTTGTAGATATCTGCAAATGTCCATGTGATGGCCTCTGCACCAATTGTTAGCCAGCATTTGCTAATTGCATGCAGCCAGTTGTGTACTGATTGCAGTTCTCACTGTGATTTCAGGACAGTGCTATAAAAGGGTATGTGAGATAGGCGTTGCCCTTTCAGATTGTAAGGGTGGGGACCATGCTGGTATGCTGTGGACACTGTTCTGTGAGTGTAAAGGTTAGTATCTCTCATAATTCAGGCTGTGCTGTAGATTAACATTTCTCCATTCATCTCTCCTGTTTCCTGTACTAGGTGTGTATGTACACTGACACCTACAACTATATACATATATATATATATATATATATATATATATATATATATATATATATATATATATACACACATATATTTATATATGTATAATAACTGACATTATTACCTACTAGCTGCCAACTAGCATGACTGTTTCTGTTCACACACTACTATTATAGATATCCACTAGATTTGACAGTAAATATACATGACATGCTTTGTGTACTACACATCCTATATTCCATTTACATTCATTCCTACTATTACATGATATATTTATTGTAGCACACTGTTCTTATATAATAGTCATGGCTTAGTGGTAAGTCATGCAGACTACTGTTTCCAAGGTCCTGGGTTCGGGACTGACAGTGGGATTTTATTTTGCTTTTGAACTGACTACAGGACCTGTCATTCAGAGTGACTAAGGCACTTTTAAGCAGTTGTAACCGGATTAGTGCTGGTTTGCGTGGAGCTCCCGCATGCGCACTGGCATTTAGCTCCGCTCACACAAGCGCACACCCGCGCTAATTTCTTTGAAAGAAATGAAAATAGGGAGACAGGAAAGTGGTGAAAAAGGGGTCACAAAGAGGGTAAGACAGTAGGGAAACAAGCTTGGGTTTTGCAGGAGGGATGTAGTTAAGGCCCATAGCTGCCTATTTCTTCATCAGCAACAGCTGTGCATATGTTTGTAATTTGGTGTGACATTTGAAACCTTCCACCCCTGGAGAGGTGTAAGGACAACAATAATACTTGTTGTACAGCCAATTGTAATTGACAGTTTACATGTCCAGCAGACATGTGTGCGAAATGGGCAGCTATGTATGGGGCATAATTTTTGGGGGTACAGAGTGCCCTTTTTTTTTTTTCAGGTGAGAGTGGTATGTCAGGTAAAGGAAGTCGGTATAGCTGGGGAGGTAGGTTGGGTAGGTCAACAGACAAGACAAACAAGACGCATACAGGGGCGGTGTATGATGTGTGGGAGGGGTTACACAATTGACGGGGATGGATGTTTGGATATCCAGAGCCCATGAGCCCACAGATGGCAACAGTGGAACTGATATCCCCACCCATGGGCAGTTGCCACTGTGCCTTCACTGCCCAGGACGGGGCTGTGCTGGGGGCTGTGTAGGCCAGGCAGCAGGCACACCCATTAGTTGTGCCACCCGTGCCTCAAGTTGGTGTAGGGGCCCAAGCACAGAGTGCCGGATCTCCCTACGCACCACAGTCAGGACACTACGGATGGTGAGTGGATGTTCTCCTCCGGTCACGCTTGCAGAGGGGGGACGAGCCCCATCCCCTGCAGTGCTTCCACCCGCAGGTGGCACAGGGCCACCGGAGGAGGGTCCGGCCTGGGCACTACTGCCAGGTGCACTCGCCAGCTGAGGTGGGAAAGGTGGGTCCGCTGGAACCCGCCTTCCCTGACATCCTATGTTTTGCATTATGTCATGACAGTTTGGGTTAGTAACATACAATACCATTCACAATTAGTTGTAACAGCATGCATTAGTATTCCCATTAACCAAACACCCAGATATTCACACCATTGAACAGCGAGCATAACACATGCATAATATGAACAGCAATACACAGTCCAACAACATGCAGGGTTGATTGATGGCAACAGGCCATCAGGTTTGGATGTATGAACAGGGCAGATGCATCAATGTACATGCAAATATGTATGACCCAACAGGACAAATGTCCAGGGGTGTTAATTGTGATTGCACATACCAATTTCACGTGGAATGGATTATATGTGGTTATAGGGTAGGGTGCAGAAAATATAATTAACACCTTCGAATAACAATACATATGCTGTACATTTCTAATAGCTGCAGATATATACATACTACAGTTCTACCTACAGTTTCCTATGTGATAACTACTTCAAGTTGGTGATAGGAATGTTACTGCTACATCAATATACATTTTCATTTTTATTCATACAGGTTCATATCTGGCTCTGTTCAGCTACATCATCCTGCTACATTTGCTTTATATAGCTATAGACAACTGTGGATGTTTGGTATTTCAGACAATCATACTATCCTCATATTGCAGACTGAGAGCAACATATCCAGATTGTGAGATACACATTCCAGCTGCAGGAACATTTTGAGCACATTTTGTAGTTAGGTTCTGCTTGTCACATTCATTTCATTCTGTACTGACTGCAGTATACTTTATTTGGGGGTTATTACTACTTTATTGCTGGCTTCATAGCTCTTTCTCACACTCTCTCACTTGTTTTATTTTTACAATTCAGGATGGTACTTACTTCTATGCTTTATTGACATGTTTTAACTGTAGTTATTACAATCCTTTCCAACAGTCTCACTTCTGTCATGTTTCAGTATTTCAACAAGGATATATTTCACACATGTGTTTTGCTCATCTTCTGCAGATGTACTTTTCAGCCTGCTGCAGTTTGTGTACAATTATATTACAGGTGGGGCATCTTTATTTCAGACTTTATTTCAGACATTTTCATTTTTCTGTTTGGATTACAGACTGCAACACACTTCTGTAATCAAGCAATACTTGCAAACCTTCTTACACTGTTACTTGCACATTTTATTACTTAGTGACTACACTGCACTCTTTTGCAAACTGTCATACTTTTATATTTATTTACAGTTACAGGGAGAGGATTACTGACCTGCCTGGTGGCGCAACCGCACCAGCCTATCGCCATAGGCTCTGCGGTTTGCAGAATGGACACCTGCAGCTGTAATATAAATAAGGTAATATTGGAATATACATCTCCATAATATCAGCTAGGCTAATTTCTTACATACATAATTAGATGTGACTTACTCAGTAGTGGGGCATTGGGCATTTGCCGGGCCTCCTGGATCCAAAGGTTCAGTTGGTCCTGCTTACATCTCTTCAGGTCCGCATGGTGGTGACGGACCTGCTCACCAGTCCTTGGAATCCTTGTGGCACTGGTGAGATCATGAGCCAACCGGTCCCACGCCTCAGCTCTATATGCTCCCCACAGGACCTGGCCCTGCATGAGTTGGGCCTCATGATTGTGGACAAGGAGCCAGACCATATATCTGGACTCCTCCATGCCCCACCACTGTGCTCAGAAGCAACTACCCTCACCTACTCCTGACATTCTGGATGCAAGTTAGTTCTACAATCGGTTATGCTGTGTATTCCCACCTATGGGGCTTATATATGCCGTTTTTCCCTCACTTATCTATGATTGGCCATTTTGGAATTGTATCAGCTTCACTGCTCAGATAATCTCCACGTGGGTTCACAGAGTGGTCCTAGCAGCAGGGAACTCAGAAAAGTGACTACCTTCTGGATTTAAGTATCTTTGCTTTTTTTCACTTGAAATAACTTCTGTAGCTTACCTTGAACTAGCCTGAACTGTTTTTTTAACTGATTGCTGCATTATTTTAAAATCTGCACTTAAAGTTACTTTTTAGTCGAATTTGATCGAAAGTTTGCTTGTTTGTTTGTTTAATTTAACTGTGGAGGCTGCCCACTAAAGTGTGCTAGCCTGTGTAACTAATTTATCACTGTTTCTGCATTTTCTGTGTGTTTCTACCAAAAAAAACAAAAAATAATCCTTGTTTTCCCGCCTTCCTCGACTAGTTTAGACCAGTTTACAGGCATTGCTGTATTCTGGGCTGTGGTGTAGTTCCTGTGTTGTCCATTACCTTACTTGGATAGAAGGAAGTTTCTTTGCTCACCAGTGGGAGTGGGGAGCCTTGAGCAGCCTACCTGTCCTTGGGGGAAGTGACCTCAGCACAAGAAGCTGTAGTAATTGGTTGTTTGGGACCATTGCTAGCTCTTTTGTAGTTCACAGTTTAAAATCCGCCTCTGGGCATTTTTTTCTGGCTATACTGCTCAGACAAGCTCCACGTGGGTTTACAGAGTTGTCCTAGCAGCAGGGAACTCAGAAAAGTGACTACCTTCTGGATTTAAGTATCTTTGCTTTTTTTCACTTGAAATAGCTTCTGTAGCTTACCTTGAACTAGCCTGAACTGTTTTTTAACTGATTGCTGCATTATTTTAAAATCTGCACTTAAAGTTACTTTTTAGTCGAATTTGATCGAAAGTTTGCTTGTTTGTTTGTTTAATTTAACTGTGGAGGCTGCCCACTAAAGTGTGCTAGCCTGTGTAACTAATTTATCACTGTTTCTGCATTTTCTGTGTGTTTCTACCAAAAAACAAAAAAAAAAAATAATCCTTGTTTTCCCGCCTTCCTTGACTAGTTTAGACCAGTTTACAGGCATTGCTGTATTCTGGGCTGTGGTGTAGTTCCTGTGTTGTCCATTACCTTACTTGGATAGAAGGAAGTTTCTTTGCTCACCAGTGGGAGTGGGGAGCCTTGAGCAGCCTACCTGTCCTTGGGGGAAGTGACCTCAGCACAAGAAGCTGTAGTAATTGGTTGTTTGGGACCATTTCTAGCTCTTTTGTAGTTCACTGTTTAAAATCCGCCTCTGGGCATTTTTTTTCTGGCTATACTGCTCAGACAAGCTCCACGTGGGTTTACAGAGTGGTCCTAGCAGCAGGAACTCAGAAAAGTGACTACCTTCTGGATTTAAGTATCTTTGCTTTTTTTCACTTGAAATAGCTTCTGTAGCTTACCTTGAACTAGCCTGGACTGTTTTTTAACTGATTGCTGCATTATTTTAAAATCTGCACTTAAAGTTACTTTTTAGTCGAATTTGATCGAAAGTTTGCTTGTTTGTTTGTTTAATTTAACTGTGGAGGCTGCCCACTAAAGTGTGCTAGCCTGTGTAACTAATTTATCACTGTTTCTGCATTTTCTGTGTGTTTCTACCAAAAAAACAAAACAAAAAATCCTTGTTTTCCCGCCTTCCTCGACTAGTTTAGACCAGTTTACAGGCATTGCTGTATTCTGGGCTGTGGTGTAGTTCCTGTGTTGTCCATTACCTTACTTGGATAGAGTGAAGTTTCTTTGCTCACCAGTGGGAGTGGGGAGCCTTGAGTGCACCTGTCCTTGGGGGAAGTGACCTCAGCACAAGAAGCTGTAGTAATTGGTTGTTTGGGACCATTTCTAGCTCTTTTGTAGTTCACTGTTTAAAATCCACGTTTGCACGGCTTTGTGCAGTCATGCACATAGCGCAGCACCGGTTAAACAAGGTTAAACTTTTTCTGGCTCCGCTGAGTCTGCTCTTTTTCCCTTATGGAAGCTCTACTCTTAGTATAACCAGACTACTCACTGTAGTATAAGCCTAGCACTTGTTCTCAATACTTCTCTACTAAGTAAGCACTCTTGTACTAAGTAAAGCACTACATCTGCTTACCACCCCTGTGAATATCCACTTCCCTTAAAGGTATACCACTCCCTTATACTGTTCTAGCATGTCGAGTGGTAGATTACTGGTGTCGTCTCCAGTTCACCTGGTCAATCTGGGTATCTTGAGACAATGCTACAATTGTCTCATGTACACAGACAACCCTCTCCTCCTCCCAACAAACACAAATACATGTGAGAGATGCAACTATATAGCCAAACTGGAGGCTGAACTCTCTCAACTCAGGGCTGGCATGACCAGACAGGAGGAGATGGCAACCACACTCACAACAATCCCAGTCCCACATAGACCTAACACAACTGCAAACCAAACACATAAAAACACAAAGACATACTCGGAGGCGCTAATAAAAAACTTACCAAAACAACAGAGGCTCCCAAAGCAGACATCCAAAAATCCACCACCTCAAAACAAAACACATGCAACACATACTTCAATAAATCAGTGTGTCGACCAATCGCAGCCCTTAAGGCCCAACACCTTGCCTGATACACTAGTAATAGGTGACTCCATAGTCAGACACACTGATGTCCCACTGACCAGGCTGAACAAGGAGAAGGTGACTGTGAGCTGTCTATCGGGAGCTAGGATCCGCCACATAATACACGCACTCAGGTCACTCCAAAGCAAGTACAAATATGACTCTGTCATTGTCCATGCTGGTGTGAATGACCTGAGATGTACCTCCCTGGACTACATGAAAAGAGACATAGAGGAGCTCTCCGATTATGTAGCCCAGGCTGGTATGACCCTTACCCTGAGCAGCATCTTGCCCTCACCAAGAATGATACCACAATACAAAGACAAGATGATCAGCTTTAACAATTGGCTCAAGTACTGGTGTTATTCTAAGGGGATCCAATGTCTGTCTGCCTGGGATGATATGCTGGACAAGCCACGCTGCTTCACAAGGGATGGCTTACACCTGTCACCACTGGGCTTCCGGATATTGGCTAAGGCTCTTGCCACCCCCATAGTGCCTTTTTTAGGCAAGGCTCAAAAGACAAACCCACCTTCTTAGAAAACAAAAATGGAAAAAAACTAAGGGTAATGCTGCTCAATGCCAGAAGTCTAAATCTCAAGATGCAGGCACTTGATGCACTCCTCAGCATGGAGAACATCGACGTCTGTGCAGTAACTGAAACCTGGTTCAAGGCTCCTGAGAGCACCCCAGTGCTACCAGGCTATACCTCGTATCATGCTTTTCTGCCCCAAAACCTGGGCCGAATCACAAAGGGAGGGGGAGTGTCCATATTCATAAAGGACACCCACACCTCCAGGTTAGTAGCAACACATGAAGCATCAGAGACCATACAGGTGCAACTAACCATAGGCAAAACTGCTATACAACTGGTAGCATGTTACAGACCACCCTCCCAGTCTCAAGAACCCCACTCAGCCTTCCTGAAGACATTGGAGGATATGAATGTATCACAAAATACCATCATACTGGGAGACTTCAACTACCCAAACATAGATTGGGTACATTATTCTAGCCCTAATATCCTAGCCCAAAGGTTCCTGGAATTCATAAATTCAAATGCACTGGAACAACTAGTCACCTCTCCCACTAGGGGAGATAATATACTAGACCTGATCATCACAAACATGGGGACAAAATGCTCCACACCGGAAGTATACCCCTCACTAGTGAGATCTGACCACAAACTAATCACCCTGGATATACATATCCCACCTCCAGCCCAGCACAAAAGACCACAGTGAAAAACTTCTCAAAAGCAGACTTCACTCTTCTTAAGACTGAGATGGTATCCTTTAAGCCCACTGTGCCAGTGGATACCACATCCCACAATGCCGAATCCTTCACAAATGCTTTCTATGGACATCTCCAAGAATGCATGGATCATGCAATCCCAAACAAATCCAAGTCCCTCTCCACCAAATGTAAGCATCCTGTCTGGTGGACCTCAGCCATAAACAAATTGTATAACAAAAGCAGGAAGCTACTGCACGTCAGAGCGAAATCCCATGAGGGGAAGACATCTCTGATCAACATTAGCAGAAAACTACGTTCTCTCATAAAAACATCCAAGGCAAACTTTGAGAGAAAAATCGCTAAGGACACTAAAGATAACCACAAAGCCTTCTTCAGCTATGTTAGAAACCTGGGTGGAAACCCTCAGATATGCTCAGAGTTGGTTCATAACAACAAAAAATACACTGAACCCACAGATATTGCCAACATTCTGGCTGACAGGTTCAGTGCAAATTTCTCCCCTCCTTCACCCCCAAAAGAAGAAATACTTATCCCAGCTGAATGTAATCTCACTGTCATCTCAGATGTCCAAGTGAGAACCACCCTAAACAAAGCAAAAACACAGCATCAATGGGACCTGACGGTATCCCGGGGTGCGTGTTACGTGAACTCCAAGAGGAGCTAAACCCACACATAAAAATGCTATTTAACCTTAGCCTTACTTTGGGATATGTACCTGAACACTGGCGTACAGCAACAGTGGTCCCACTCCACAAGGGGTGCCTCTACAGACCCTGAAACTACCGCCCCATAAGCTTAACTAGCCTGGTCTGCAAAGCTATGGAAAGAATCATTATGGAACTCATAAACAGAGACATAGGGGACCTACAGACACTTGACCCCACCCAGTTCGGCTTTGTAAAGGGCAGATCCTGCCTTTTAAACCTGGTTGACTTTTTCGAAACAGTCACTAGAGCCATTGATGAGGGCAAAGCAGTCCAAACAGCATACCTGGACTTGGCTAAGGCCTTCGACACAATACCCCACTCAGGCATCATAGATAAGCTAAACAGCTTAAAAGTAAACCCTTATGTCACTAGATGGGTTGCAAACTGGCTAAAGGACAGAACCCATAAAGTTAAAATCGCTGGAGCAATGTCAGACTCAAAGCCAGTCACAAGTGGTGTCCCACAGGGATCTGTCCTGGGACCCCTCTTGTTCGGCATTTATTTCTCAGATGTTAAAGCAAACATGGGAGGGCTGTGGCTGACAAAGTTCGCAGATGACTGCAAACTAGGTGCCATAGTCGATACACCAGCAGACACACACATCCTGCAAAAAGGCCTCACTGAAACGGACAACTGGTGCCGTAGTCACGGCCTTAAACTAAATGCCAAAAAATGTATAGTCATCCCTTTTGGAAAAACAAAGTACCCACAAATTATCACATAGACAGCAACCCACTGAGTACGGAAAAAGTAATCAGAGACCTAGGGACCCAAGTAGACAGCGACGTCTCATTTGACACCCATGTTGCCAAAGTGGTTAGAAAAATATTCTACCTTGCACACCTCATCATGAAGGGATTCACATCCAGATCCAAGGATGTCATTGTACCCCTATATTCCTCCCTCATCAGACCCATGATTGAGTACAATGCCCCATTTGGTATGTACCTCACCCGGCATTTGCAACAGCTGGAGAGACCACAAAAGTACCTCACCAAAAGGATCAAGGGTCTCCAACATATGTCTTATTCTGCCAGACTAAAGAAACTTCAGCTCTATTCAGTAGCATACCGCCTGCTCAGAGGTGATCTCTGCCTGACGTACAAGGCCATGATCTGATGGACATGCTCCACCTCAAAAAATCCAAATCCATCAGGACCGCGAGAGCTAAAGACTTAAACCTCGGCACAAGTATGAATAGGACATGCTGGAGGGATAGATTCATAACCCAGAGGCTTCCCATGCTTTGGAACAGGATCCCAGTTCATATTAGGCAGAGCCCCTCACTGACTCTCTTCAAGAGAAATCTTGATGAGTGGATGGGAGATCGTAAGTTTACCCCAGGGGTCACATCTGTGTCACTGCTTGACAGGGGCACAGTAAACTAATTCTATTATATAAGGGGACCTTCATTGTGTCACTACTAGACAGAGGTACATTATTCTAGATTTATTCTGTACATTTTTGTACCATTTCATGGGGTGGCAATAGCCACATCACTATGGCTAGGCTTACAAATGCCCCAGGGCAGATAGCCTAGTACTATACTATGAAACTATGAAAATATGAAAACCTGCTTTGTCATGCTCCTCTTTCTATTCATTCCTATATATTTGCTATTACTGCATTTCTAAGTACAGCTGTCATGGCTTAGTGGTTCAGTACCTTGACTATGGTGCATGGTATCCTGGGTTTGAACCTGGCCACTGCTTTTTATATTTTATGACTGTCTAGACAGGCTAGGGGGTGTGTCTGTGTAAAGGCAGTTTTGTTACAGCTTGCTCAACGTTGCCCGTCGGTTAGCTTGTTGGCACGGTGCGCAGCTCCACGCAAACGGGTTACGCTGGTTTACACCTCATTTGGCTGTCAGCATGCATATTACGCTCAACTCAGCTAGGGGCACACAGTTTCAGCATGTTAAACCACTGCTCACCTATGGGCACTCAATTTGCACCTGTTAAACCGCTGCTCACCTTTGGGCACTAATTTTACACCTGTTAAACCACTGCTCACCTACGGGCAGATGCACTCAACTTGTTAAACTGTAGCTCAGCTATAGGCACATCTGGCATTTTTTATTATTTTGTTATCTCACATTTCTTCAAAATAAATGGCCCATTTCGTTACATTTTACATAAAATATAATTTTATATGTGTACATATATGTCAGGGACTTGTTTCATGCTTATTTCACTAAAAATAAAAATTGATGTTGTGGGGGCTCGAACCATGACTGCCTGCTCTTCAGCCAACGTCTCAACCACTATGCTATTGCTTTTTGTCTTACTTTGCATATGTAATTCTTATATGCTTTTCCACTGGCTGCTAACTGTGGCTAAGCTACGGGCACGCCCGCGCAAACAAGCGCACTCACGGGCAAACATCTTTACAATTTAAAAAAAATATATAACATCTTCATTTATATATTTTATGTTCATAGTCTGTGGGGGCATGTGTTGTGTTGTGTTTATTCACATTTCCATGGACTCTGTCGTGGGGGTTTACTTTCAAGACTTTTACTCTTCTGGGGGCATGTCCGTTTGCAGGGCTCGGCCTACGGACACGCCCCCTACTGTCTTCCACGGACCGTGTAAGCCTTAGGTGTGATTCAGCATGCCCTCATGCATATGCATGACATGCTGACGTCACACTGTTTAACTGCAGCCTCCGTGTAAGCCTTGTAACTCTTACACGGAGGCTTCGTGGATCCTGCCCAGGGTCTGTTTGAAGGCATTACTTCATCTTAGTGCTGCAAGGCATATGTGTGTCTTTAAATTGTTTGAAAGAGTGGTATGATCTGTCTGTTTGTCACAAATCTTGCATGACAGTAGGTGTACCCAACCACATGTGTTGCATGATCCACTCATCCCTGTGACTGCAGAAGCACACACATGCAGAATATGTAGATAATAACAGATTCAAGCTCATGTCTTACTAAAGCCCGCAAGCTATAGGACACTGCATTTACTGATGCCACAAGAGAAGGTTTACTACAGGATTGAGATAAATCACATTTTAACAAATGGACTAGTCAGTGTTTAACAAAGCAGTTTTCTGGGCTAAAGTGGGCAGTAGTGAAAGAGCCCTCACTGTCTATACATCTACACATCAGATCTGTGGGTAATAATATTCCTAGCTACATACACACGCACACACACACACACACACACACACACACACACACACACACACACACACACACACACACACACAAACACACACACACGCACACACACAATGACACAACTGAGTCTATGGATTAATGTTTGGTTACTAACCAACTATGTAAGATCACAAGGGAGCCCACTCACACTGTTAGCTACATGTCATATCAGTGGATGAAGCCAATCCTACCTAGCATGAGAGAGACACACTCAGAGTAGTCAGTCACTGCTGGATTCAAACCACCTACCTTTCTAGTCACACAATTTAGAGAATACAGCATCAGCAACAAATGCACAGGAGAAGTCTTAAAGGAGTTTTGAGATAGACCACATTTGAAAGGATAACTCATCAGTATGTAGCATAACTCCTGATATTAAAAGCAGAAGAAATTGATGGGGAGCTTACATGTCAGATCTGTTGTTGAAGCTATAACAGCTTGTCACTAGGTGCGCACGCACACACGCACACACACACACACACACACACACACACACACACACACACACACACACACACACACACACACACATATTATTAGATTTGATCACTTACCTATTTAGTTACACAATCCAGGGTACAGAGTATTAACCACAAGCACCACAACAGAAGCCTGATCATAACATTGTAATAGTGAACATTTGGAAAGTTGACCACATCAGTGTGTTACAGACAAAGAGTATGGGCAAAAATGTAACAAACTGATAAGAGGTGCCGTCTCCTAGTTTAAATGTTTCTCCTGAGTGGAAGTTTTCTCATCTGATGTGCCAGTGAACCCTGTCCTACTCAGCACTACAAGCACACACACACACTCATAACAGTTCCATGCTATTAGATTTCAGCCACTTACCTTTCTAGTTACACAATCTAGTGGGTGCAATATTAACTGCAAGTACCACTGGTGTAGTCTTCTTTTAATTATGAGATAGAGCACATTTGAAAGGATGACCTCATCAGTTTGTTGTAGAGGAGCCCTCTCTCAGTTTAAATGTGTTTTGTATGTGGAAGTGTGCAGAATGGAGCTTGTGAAAGCTAATTCTACCTGACACTACAAACACACACACATAATATTCATGTAATGGTCATTTTAAACCACCTACATATGTAGGTTAAACAATCTAACATACACTTTATTTACTGCAAAGACAACAGAAAAAGTCTTAATTTAAGTGTGCCCTAGAGAACATTTGAAAGGATGACCTCATTAGTGTATTGCAGAGCAAATGTTAGTTTTAAAACTGTAAAAAAATGATATGGGAATACTCTCTCAATGTACACATTTCTCCTGAGTGAAAGTGTACATGTCAGATCTGTTTTTGAAGCCATACTTACCTGACACTAGAGACACACACACTCAGACTGGTTCAATACTGTTGGATTTGAATCATCTACCTTTCTATTTCCACAATCTAGAATACACAATATCAGCTACAAGCGTCACAGCATAAATTGATTTACAATAGTGAGATAGGTCACATTTGAAAGAACTACCTAATTAGTGCATTGCAGAGGAGATGTTTTTTTCCTGAAACTGGAAAAAAACAATGTGGAAACCCTATCCCTGTTTAAATGTTTCTCCTGAGTTGAGGTGTCAACATCAGATACATGGGTGAAGCCAGTCCTATTGGCACACACACACAATAATGTTAGTTAGTTATTGCTGCATGACAATACAGAGTGCATTGCATCAACTGTAGAGTGCATTGCATCAACTGCAAATGCCACAGGAGAAGTCTGTCTTTAAATTTCGGACACTGCCATTTGTAATGATTACCATATCAACATTTTGCAGAGAAGCTAGTGTTCATCACATGTTTTGGCGAAAAGGAATGAGTCTTGACAAGAACTACCAGAAATGTTTTGATCACAAGTAGATTGCATTCTGCTCAGATAACTTATCTATCTTCTCATTCATGTACATTGAGGCAGTGTGAGTAACATGTAGCTGTTTCACAATATCATCTATTAATGACAGTCACATTATGAAACAGCAGATTGACAACCAAGCATTCCTCCATGTTCAGCTTAGGATGATTGTGTGCAAATAGTAATCATTTTGTGTCATTTCCAATAATTCTTTATGCCTGGGCAATGTGCAGTGACATTCCAAACGTAGGTATGAAATGTATTAAAGTGTACCACTTATTACCTGTCAGCAGGTACGTGTGCAAAGGTACCACACCACTGTACATCATTTGTAAATCTAATGTGTTGGAGTGCAGACATATATTTACATAATGAAGTGTTTAGACACCATCACAGTCATGCCATCATCTACTGAGTCCATTACAACATACACAAGTAATACAAGCCAATGGCATTACTTTCTTTTTTTGAAAATTGCTTCTGAAGTGTACTGCTAACAAGTTCATTTGCACGATGGATGGCAAAGTATTAGCACTGTGTTACTATTTTGAGATTTTCAATATAACAGGGTGTAACAGTCATATATGATGCTTCATGCTAACCTTTGTGCAAACATTGAGTATAGACATACAGACAGTTCTGATTCTGATCCAGTACAGAGCAGATTTGTGTTATATTAATGTTTTATGTGTCATGATTTATATATTTGTCATGGTAATTGCAATAAAGTACCAATTATTTTGACAGCCTTCATATTTGGTGACTGCCCATGTATTTGAGGCATGTTGTACTGCTTCTTATGCAATTGTATGTTTTTGTATGACATCACTGAGTGCCATAGAAATGGCACAATATCATACATGTTTTGTCATAATTAAGACTTCAGAAAAAGCATGGCAGTGCAAAGTAATTCAAGCTACAGCTTATGTGTGTATAACAGCAATATTTTAATATTTTAGAGTGTAGAGAGAATGGTTCTATTATTTCTGGAATGCATAGGAAGTTTGTAGATGGTAATCAATTTCTCCATGCCCCCAGTTGTCACCCCCCTCACCTGATAGCAGCTATTCCGTACGGGGAATTTTTACATCTGTCTAGAATATATAATAATGAAAATATTTTGAAACAGGAAATCAAGAGATCAGTTAATATGTTTCTAAGTAGGGGGTATAATCCTGTTATGGTGAGGGAAGCAGAACTTAAGAGTTTTTGATGATGTTGAAAAAAATAAAAGAGATTTAAGTGATGAGAGGAAGTACTGCGCAGTTTCGAGACATTATAGGTGAACAACACAAAAAAGGGCAAATGTACTTTGTGTCTGTATAACATTAGTAGTGAGGAGATTGCAAACATAGTGAAGTATGATTGGAGGTTTTTATTACAAGACAAACTCCTAGCAAATATATTACCGCAAAATCTTTCTTCATCTTATATAAGGTGTAAAGGTATAAAAGACATGTTAGTACATGGGGCTTTTGTTTTGCCCAGGCTTGATATACAAGGACTCCCGAAGAATACAGGTACATTTAGATGTGGTAAGTGCTCAATTTGTACACATACTGTAAATTCTTTTGGATTTATTAATAATGTCAAGTTTTTACCTAAGGGTTTATTCACTTGTGAGAATAAAGGGGTTGTGTATGCTTTATGTTGACCCTGTAATTTATGTTGGGGAAACGAAAAGAATGTTCCGAGTTAGATTTATGGAACACTTAAGGGATATAAAACATCAGAGGGAGGAGAAAGTAATTTCTGCACACTTTAAAACAGTATACAGCAGTAATTATTTTTTGTTACAGGAAAGTATTTTGGAACAAATTCATTGTGAAAATGAAACACTGTTGAAGGAAAAGCTTCTGTACAAGGAATGTATTTATATTTTAAAATATAATACATTAATTCCAATGGGACTTAATGAACTAAATTGGAAATGTTTGCTTTAAGTGTAAGTCTTTTTTAATTGTTTAATTGGATAATGACATGTATTTATTGATGGTTAAGATGTATAAAAGAAGTGCTTTGCATATTTTAAATTGTATTCCGAGAAGGTGGTTACACTGAGGTGCTAGAAGAGAATAAATATTTGGCTATTTTACAGCTTGGCTGTTTGATTTTCTCATCGCTTTTGGATCTATTAGTTGAACTAATATTTTAACATGTGCCTAATGTAATATGCTTGTTAACCCATAAAGTCTTCATTGTACTAAATATCCTGCATTTATTTTCTGGGAAGATATGATCATTTTTGGGCTGATTATGTAACAAATAAGGGACCATGCATGTTAATGTTGTTGGAATTACAGATGTATGCCTGATTCCATAAATGGCAGTTAATGAGAAATTATACAATTCAATAATTTTAGACATGCTGCTGGATTTACACACCTGACAATCTGTATAGGCAGTCTATAGACTTGATCAAAAGCTGATCAGCCCACTAAGGCAAAGCAAGGACGGCAATTGTGGGGTGCCAAAACACAGATATGTTAAGGGACTATGAAAACACTATGAAGGAAGGAAGTTTATGTGCAACATACTTCATAACAGTAGTTACAATTGCATTATCTATTATGGTATACATTCAGCCCTGCAGCGTGTATAATATATGATAGTCTCCTCATATTGCTATCAGCCTGTCTTTCCATGGTTCAGTGAAGCTAGGCACAGCTCAAGGGGCACCAGACTAATGTGGCTGAATGCAAAAACTAACCAATTTTTGCCAAAAGATGTGAACTGCCACTTACCCTGAATTACAATTGCTGCTTAGTGCCAGACATCTTGCAAATGCTGTGGCAAAAATTGATGATACAGAATGGGGCTAGAGAGAGAGAGTGAGAGAGTTGTGGAGAGATGCAAATTATTTTTGCTTAAGGAACATTTCTGCCCATATTTTGGTGTTTTAATCTGAGGTTTGTCATCATACTAATTCTGTCATTATGTGTACAATAAAGTATTTCCAATATGGAGCAAGTAGGGATTGGAGAGTAGAAACACGATGAAGACATAATCAAGATAATAGTGGGTTAATAACATACATAGCAAACAGTTACACAACAGTAATATAAAAATGTATTAAATAATGTTTGACATACTTCTGGATTTGACTCCTTAACAGTATGCAAAAAAAAAAAGAGTACAGTGATAACTGGGTTGAGGACCTGGCCTAGTCTGACCTACACCAGGGACACATGCTAAAGGTGGGGAGGGTGTTTGTGCCCCTATTAGCCAGCCCAGTACATGCCTGCTATAAAGTCCAACATCTTGAGTTTACTGGAGAGAAAACACAACAGTGCCATATCACCTCAAAAAGAAAAGAAAATAAGTGGAGTTGAAGAATAATGGCAGCACCTCAAAATAACACGTGTGAGGCCTACAAAACAGATATGCAGCTGAATAAAGTACAGAAAGAAGGTACATAAGGAAAACAGGTGGTGAAATGTAGAAGTCTATGATGTAATCAAAAGAAAGAAGGCATGCAGGAAAAAGTGGGAGATGGAAAAGATAGACCAGGCTAGGAAGGAATACTGGTTGGCTAACAACGAAGCTAAAAGAGTAGTTGCAATAGCAAAGAACAAGGCATCAGAGGCACTTAATCAATGTCTGGAAAGTAAGTCAGTAGATGGCTCAAAGAAACTATATCAAGTTGCAAGGTAAACACAGAAAGATAAAGATGATAGTGAGACACCCTTCATAATGGATGCCAGCAACAACCTGCTTACCAGTCCACAGCACATCAAAGGCAGATGAAAGGAATAGATCCATCAGCTTCAGACTGAAGAAAATCCCACAGAAGCTTTACTGCACCAGACACAGCCTATGATGAGAGAAGAGGAGGAGCCCACCTTAGAAGAAGTAAGAAAAGCACGAAGGAAAAGTCAGGGGAAGCAGCAGGCTCAGACGAGTTCACGGCAGATATGGTCAAGATTCTGGGTGAGATAGGGAAAAAATGGATCCTGAAGATACTCGTAGTAGTGTGGAAAGAAATGTGTGTCACAGATGACTGAAGAATAAGGATATTAGTGCCAAACAAATGAGACATTCACAACTGTGTGCAGTACAGAGGTATTAAATTCCTTTCACATTACATGAAAGTTCTGGAGAGGGTGATTGATAAATGAATACACAGAGTAGTAGAAAGTAAGACAGGAGATGAGCAGTTCAGATTCAGATCAGGATGCAGCATGGATGACCTGATGTATGCAGACAGATAGTTGAGAATAAGCTAGAGATGAAGAAAGATTACAATTGGACATTCCTAGACTTGCAGAAAGCATATGACAGGGTCCCAAGAAAGCTGATTTGGGCAGTCCTATGGTGGTTTGAAGTCCTATAAACATTGGTAGAATTAGTACAAGCTATGTACAAGAACCTAGTCACTTGAGTATGAACAGTGTTTGGTCTCACAGAGGGATTCCCAGTGGGAGTGGGTATGCACCAGGGTTCAACTCCCAGCCCACCGCTGTTCATACTGGTGACAGACTAAATTAGAAAAACAGGTTAGATGGGGCAAGTCAACAAAGTTGCTGTACAATGCAGACAATGTGGCATTGCAAGCAGACTATGAGAAAGCACTTCAGCAAAGGATAGGGGAATGGAATATAAAACTAAAGGCACATGGGATGGGACTGAGTACAGGTAAGGTAGATGTAATGGCAGCAAAAGGTGGAGTTCGTAAGAAGCTGAAAAACTGAGATAGAAGGGAAAATACTGGAACAGGTCAACAGCTTCAAGTATCTGGGAGGAGTGGTTGTGGAGAAGGGAACTCTAAATATGGAATTCAAAGCTAGAATCAGAGTGGCTGCAGCCAACTGGCACAGTGTCAGGAGTACTATATGATAAAAGAGTGCCAAATAAGCTGAAAAGTTGTTGTTGCTTGTCTTTCGGCTTTTCCTGGTTAGGGGTCACCACAGCGGAACCCCGGTCCACTAATGATTGGCAGTAGATTTTCACGAATGCCAAGGTGCCAGTTCGATGCCCAACCTTCAATGAAGGCATGCCCTTACACATGTCTTTCGAATGCCACCCAACCGTGGGTAAGACATGCAGACTCCACACAGAAGGCACTCCCCGCACTCCAGCTGAGAATCGAACGGGAGAACCTCTTGCTGTGAGGTAACAATGCTACTGCTGCACCACCATGGCAGTAAGCTGAAAATTAAGGTGTACAAAACAGTGGTGTGACAAGTACTACTACTATGGAAACCTGGGCAGTAAAGGCAGAGCAGTTGAGGGAGCTAGAAGGGATGGAGATGAAGTGCCTGACATGGGTGGTGGGGTGCACATGGTGGGACAGATGAAGAAATGAAGACTTAAGAGCAAAAGCCAAAGTATCTCAATTGCAGAAAAAGTCAAAGAGAACAGATTTCAGTGGTAGAGGCACAAGCAGAAAAGCAGAAGATAATTTGGTGAAAAAGATTTGGGATATACATGAAGAAGCCAAGAGGAAGCAAGGGTGTCTAGCAAAGGGGTGGATGGATTGTGTGAGAGAAGACTTGTGGCAGTCAGCCATGAGTGATAAAGAGGGCAGGAGAGTTGCATTGAATAGACAGAGAGAGATGGCAACAACACCCTGACTGCATGTAACAAATGGGAAGATGGGGTTGCTCATGATGGTGATGGACTGCACTTGTGTGGTCAAAGATCAAATCTTCACTTGTTGACATATGATGTAAAATGCCATTTGCTGTCATCATTGTATACTGCACATGCTAAGGACAAAAACTGAAGGCTTTTTTATGGGTCATGTCTGGCCATGTTTATTGTGTGTGATTCTATTTTTTGGCCAGATTAAACATATAAAAAAGGGGATAATGGGACAGTGATGAAAATGTAGGGGCAAGCAGAAGGAAAGACGTGGGAAGAATAAAGAAATGTGCAGGATGGTGATGAGAAATCAACATAGCTATCCACTTCTTCACAAGATAAATGTAAACCTGTATAGCAAATTTCATGAATTTGGATAGTCACCACTTCAGGGCTGGGTGTCAACAACTGAATACAGTTATATGGCCAACTAGACCAAATTAAGTGTTTCAAGCAGACACAAAATCAAAGTTGAAAGCTATGTATGGGGTGTCATTTTTTGGGCAGGACAGGTACCCATTTATTTTTTTGAAAGAGGACTGTTGTGGAATGTGTTTAGGAATAAGAAGTTAAGGTAGGTCAGGTGGGTTAGGAAACAGGAACAGACATACAAGATAGGCAGGGATGGTGATGCATACAAAAGCTTGGGGGGGGCATCGTGAGTTGGGAAAGGTAGAGGAAATTGGGGGCACATCTGCATCCAGCATGAGCACAGTGAGAATTTAGTCCTCACCCTCAAAATTATCATTACTATCTCCTGTTGCAGATCCTTGAGTCAGTGCTCGATCATTTTCACCTCTAAATATGCTCTTTGTTATGGTGGATGTTAATCATTCATATAGTCTTCTAAATGATGATATGACATGGCATCAGCTCTATGATATTGGTTGTAATCAGTGTTGCTTAGAGGTAAAATGGTATGGACTGGGAAACAACTGGTTGCTGGGACATGCAAACTACAAACTTTGAGGAATACCACATGAGAATTGAACCCATGACTAAAGAAACCGCTAAAATGCTAAATGTTGGGCATTGACTGTTATTGTCAAAGGATAACTAACATTTAGAACTGAAGCTGAGGAATAACACTTTAAACATGAGTGGAGATCTGATTTTGACAAGCCTCTATGTGTGACTTTCATTTATTATCTTTCTAGAGTTATATATAAAAGACAGTACTTATTTCTGCTATTCAGTTTAATATGCATGGAGTTGAATGACCTGTGTAAAACATTTTGATGCAGGTGCCATACATATTTTGCATGACATACTATCTTACACATGTAATAATTATGTGTGTTGAGTCATATTTTTTCAATAACTATTGTGCAGATTATATATATGATATTGTAGTTTAAATTAACTATCATCTTTGTTGTGCTTCATATACTTTACACAGATAATAGTTTACTTATTTAGCAATCATTAGACATAGTTGGGTTGCAATTTTTATTGTAAATAGTTATTTGTACTCCATGTTAAATTCCTAATGAATATTCAGTAACACTGCTTATTCTGACCTCCTCATTATTATCACCTCTAAACTGGCTCTGAACTCTGCATTATCTCTGCCATTTTCCAGATGTTCTACGTTAATACCTTAGCCCACAGAGAAAGGTAAATGACAGGTGTATTTTTTCACTCGGTACTGCCCAATGGTGACATTCTCATTTGTGCTACTGACAGCAGCGCAATTAAATTTTTTGTTAAATTTTGCCTTCAGACAGGAGCAGGCAGTTAACAGCATGCAACACCAAGAGGCTCACAAATTCAGAAGCACAAAAAAAGCAAAAATTAAAAACCAAATCCAAATAAAGGGCTATATAGCAATGAGCCCGACACTTATGGCATTACCGCCACATTCAATCTTTAAACAGTATTTGCCACATGGTAACTTGCATTCCTGTTACACATCATCAGATTTTCAGGTAATAACAATTGTTGAAGGGGCCACACAGGAGAATACAGACGCTCATTCTTGACACACCATATATAAGTAAGAATTACATCTTTTAATGGAAATGTATTACTGTCACCATTACTACTTTAGAGATATGAAAAATTAATCCAGAATATTATAAATATTTCTGCATTCATCATGTTACTGATTTAATTTACTCACACTTTAGTAAATATCACATTTTTACATCATGCACGTAAAATTATGTTAATGCTATTATGAATAGCTCTGGTTCCAACAACAAAACATGCATGTCACTGTGAATAGTACAGTTAAGCTATCAAAAGCTGGAATCAAACCATGCATTATTGTTGCTGTTACATATATATATATATATATATATATATATATATATATATATATATATATATTAGTGTATTAACAGACTGAGCTAAGAGAAAGCTATAGAGCAGCTGCCTTTTGCCAATCACTACTATATTTTGTTCACATTATACACACAAAATGTTAATTTCAATGAAATATGATCAGTGTTACAATTAACCAAATTCACAAAAAACTATTGGTAACTTACATAGCATTCATTACACAGAGTTGAGTTGCTCAATTCATAATAAAAGTAGTGTGAAAAATCTCATTCTGAGCCCCTCAGTAAAACTTAGTCTGGATTCGAACCTGGCATCAAATCTGCTGTTTCTCCAGAATTTAATGCATTGACACCTTGAGCCACAGACAGAGAGGTAATTGATAAGTGCATTTTCTTCGCTCAGTACTATCCAGAGTGCTAATGGAAATGTGCAGTCTCACTTGCTCAATTAATATTATTCCAAATGACATTTTTGATTTTTTGTCTTTGGAGGTGAACCACCATTTACTGAAAGTGAGTGCAGACAGTGACCAAGGTGTAATGCCAAGCTATCCACATAAGGTGAAGCCAAAATAAAGAGGGAAAAATGGAAAAATTTGTTTATGTGATGATTTCTCAACTCTGTCGTCCTAAATCATGAAAATGTGGACATGATGATCCCTAGTTTCACACAGACATCACCCTCTCCTGAACTGAAACTTGAAACCATGGCATTAATTTGAAACATGGGAAAGATTATCAGTATGTGCCGCAAACAGACAGTGGTTTATGAAATAGAGAAAGTGACGCACATATACTCAATCTTTGATTTTCTAACACTTTATATTTATGAAGCAATTCATCCATTTTATGAAAGTTTTCCTTTGAAATTTCACAGTTGATGTATGCATATTTTTGATATTTAAAACAGTTAACCAAAGAAATCATACCACAGTAAAGACAAATGTATGCAATATAAGAGTTTGTTTTTCCTTTCTTGTGAGCAGCAGCTGTTTTTGATATATTTGTAAAGTGATAGCATTATGCTTCTTTTTCATGTACTTCACATAACTTAAACAAAATTTATATTCACAGGCATGATTACCTATTAATCATATATTCAGAAATTTGCTATAATATTTTATCTCCTAAGTCAATGTAATCTCAAATTTCTTTTGTAAGTGCATTTCCATCAATGACACACCCTCTGTAAGTGTACATCAACATGGCAGGAGTGTTAAACACTTAATTATTTGTGCACTCCTGTTAAAAAGTCATACTAGTGATCCCTTCTCAAGCTCCACTTCCCAATACTTGCTCTTGTACTTCTACAGCATGGGCATGGCATTGTATAGGTCCTCACGCCATGTTTATCTGACCAAAAGTTTGAGCAGATCATGTGACTCATGAATAATACTGAGTTGATACCTCATTTACATACTATTTGGGTCCAAAGAAGTTAATCTGCACTAAATAATCTCAGCCTGAGGCTAAGGCACTTGTATTATAGAAGGAGAGACTGCTTGGATTCGCCATTTTGAGATACTGCTGTTTGACTGCTGCAATCACATTACTTTTGTCAGCTTTTCCTACAATTTCTGTCAAGTTATGTGATGTTTCTTTACAATTAGTAGTTAAACAGTTGTGATGGCTTATATTTCAGATAACATTGCATAACATCTACAGTGTGTCCATTTGCGTTGGCCTAGAATGTACAGCACATGTTAACTGAAGTATCCACATCTAACGTTATGTACTTCATAAGAACATTTCTCTGAGGATATGAACACATGTGAGAATATTTTTATATGACTAATAGCAATGCGAAAGCTATATTTTTGACTAAAATATGTTGAATCTGTTATATATATATATATATATATATATATATATATATATATATATATATATATATATATATGCCTGACATAAAAACGTTTATCCCAAATAGCAACATTTTCATTTCATATACTTGATTTACTGTTAATACTTCTAGCTATTCTGGAGTTGCAGATTTTTCATCCTTACTCATATTTGTCATTGAGTTGTTTGCTGGGTGAGGTTTATAGTTATGTATTACATGTGTGTTCATATAGATCGGTTAGTCATTTTTTGTTAATGATGCCTGCGTAAATACATAATTCTTTTGTTGCCAGTCACAGTTTCTTTTTCCAATACATGTATTTGTTTGTATTTTTAACTCCCATAAAGGGATAGGCCTCCAAAAATCTGGGTCACTTAAACCTGAATTTTCATACTCTGAAAATGAGGTAACAGTGGAGACGCTCTGTCAACATGGATCACATAGCTTACAGAAAGTCTTAACTGACAAGCCCTTCTGTGACTGTATCTGGTAGCAGGTGTTTGATGATGTCAGTGCTGTGGGTGGTAATGGCTATGAGTACAAATACACCAGACATCGTGCCAGTGAAATGATCATCAAGACTAAGAAAAGAGCCAGTACTGGTGGTTGTCCTACTACCAAACCACTACCTACTAAGATGGAGGAGGTCCTCTGCACTGTAAGGGATCCAGACAGCTCATGAGGAGTTCCAACTTTAGTGCTGAACAAAGGTGCAGATCAACGGTGCAGAGCTGGATTACTAAAGGGTGCCTACTGGTGAGGCTCAAAAGGGTATGAGAGAGAAAGAGAGTGAGATGGAGAGAGATAAAGGAGAGAGAGGGAGAGGGGAGAGAGATAGGATAGATATTAAGTGTATAAAGTATTTATATGCATACGCAGCTGAGGGTTGTCTTAATGTGTCATCATTTTATTGCTTATTCCACTTTTGATTTTCATTTTGTTTGTCTAGGTACATCTGTTACTGAGGTTTCACAACTATCTGCAAATGGTATGGCCATAACTTTTTTTTAATTATACTAATTTATAGACTTTATCATGAGTTTACTTTAATTCCTTTTTTAATTGCACTTGCATCTATTATTGCTTAACTCAGGGTAGCGTATCATAAGCCTGATTATTTTTTCTTTTATTTCTCTATTTCTTTTGTCTTATTTTTGTAATAATATGTGAGCCTACCAGCAGTACTTTGAAACTCCTACCACCTGATTTAGGAGTATCAGTAGCCTTTGATGATGATGGCAGTGATACAGACATACAGTCTGGGATTGCAGAGTGTCAGTCTGACACCGAGGTTGTGGCTCCCACATCCCCTGGCTAGAGTTTGGGCACAGTCATTATGCTTACACATACCCATGACACAAAGCTGAGACAGGACAGGATGAGGGTGGCTTGATTAATCAGTCTGTTTACTCCAGTTGCAGAGCAGGCAGAATCTCCCCCTAGGCATTATGAGGGTAAAGTACCACAATGGAGTATTGGTAGAGGTGCTCAGAAGAGATATGCTTTCCACCATCCCACTGATGTTGGTGTGTCAGTAGGGTGCCACATAATGAATGTTTAGGGCCATCACTGAGTTACAGGCATGATCCACCAGGGTCCCAAAAGAGACAGCAAGAATACTGAATGCTGTGCGTTCTGATGTATGAGACTGCCTGAACAATTATGGGTAACCCTTTAGACTGGACGAATAACAGACTGGGTTATGCTGTGTCTGTAATGGAGCATCTGCTAGAAGAAGAAAACCATACACAAGGCTGCAGAGACTCCACTTCATAAGGTGTTAACCTGGCTGTGCCAGATCCCTCACCCACTTCCACTGTTATGTCAGTGATTGAAGTGTACACACCCAGATGTGGTAGGCCACATGGTCACAGTCATGAACATAATTACGATGAGAGCTTGTCCAGCAAACATCATTCACATGGAAATAGCACCCTAATTTTAGCCGGTGTCATCCAACTAATAGTACATCTTCTGGCAAAGACAGTTCTCATAGCCAGGGCAGAGATGGTGAACTAAATCATCTACCATGCATGACTCATACCCATCCAAGATACCAGGGCATAGTGCTAGCAGAAGTACTTTGATTGTGTTCTGGCAGACCCACACAATGTAAAACTCATCTTGGCCATTCCACCTCACATACACACATGTATATAAATATTATTATTGAATGATTTGCATTTGTTGCTACTGGCCTTGATAATGGATACTTGCTGTTAACCTGATTTCTCACTCACACATACACACAGACTCACTTCTTTGGTGTCAGGCTTGCCCTCTTTCAACTCCCCCTCCCACCTTGCTCAAGTGATGATGACTGTGCCCTGTCCTTTACAGATTTCTTTGTGACTTAACATTGCCTATGTCTGCAAGAGCAGATAGCCAGTGCTTGCTTAATGAAATGCTTGCATTCATCAAATGTATCGTAAAATGTATTGCATTGTTTTTTTTCCTATTCAAGCTAAAATAATAAGTTATGTAGTGTTTGATTCTCATTGTATTTACACTAGTATTCTTAGTAATGTAGTCTTACTGGTTAGTAATTAGTCCTTGCTCAGCAACTTGTACATATGATGCTAGGATTGCCCTGTTCACTGTTGGGGTATCTACACTGGGGAATTTTAATGTGTGTTGCACATTACTGGGCAGATTATTATTTATGTTGCATATATCACTCATGAGATATTGCTGATATTTCTGAGCAATTGAGCAATGTTTTACCTTACTGACAGAGAATATTTGTGTATGAGGTTATGTCTCTTCATTACAAGTTCATCAATTACCTTGGTTAATGCTGTTGTTACAAGTTGTCTCTTCTGGGGTTGACTCTGCTGCTCACATAACACAAACATTAAATGGATAAGTAAAGGTTGCTAATTTTGCATGCATCACTGTCACTGCTTGTATGTGCTTAGCTCCTTAGAGTTTAATTTAGCTGTTGAGTGTTTGTCTGCTATCCTTGGCATCTTTAGCAGGGCTGTAGCATATTGTGTATGCTTATGTCTTCCAAGGTCAACCTCAACTGCAGGCTCTTCCTCAGACTCCTCACCTGTGTCTGCTGGCTATGTCTGTGGTGCTCAAAACTGTGGTCATTGGCCTTTTTTTCCTTGTTGCAGCTCTTTCATGACAATTATATTGTGTAATGTGGCACAGGCAGTGAGTACTTTGGCCCAGGTGTCTGAGGCATTCTGTAGGGCACCACCAGATGTGTTTAGACATTGGAACATTGATTTGAGTAAGCCAAATACATGCTCAATAATAGTTTTAGTTTGAGCATGTTATAACCTAGCTTAGTGGTGTTGTGTAGGTTTATCATGGGTGTCATAAGCCAAGGTTGCAGTGCACAACCTTCATCCCTTACTAGATGCCCATGTGGAAAATAACACCTAGCAATACAAATCACAAGTATGCCATATGAGCTGCCAGGGTTACCTGCACACACACATTCTGGATTATCCCTTGGGCATTACAGACCACCTGACAGCTGATAGAGTGAAATCCTTTCATGTTGATGTATCTGTTTCCCTATTCACCAGGTGGGGCTTTTATTTCAATGTGTATGTAGTCTATGACGCCCAGAATGTCAGGAAAGTGTGCTATGGAATAGAAATGTAGGTCTTTCCTCTGTGATATGTGGAAACCAGATAAGATCCCTAACATGTTGTATCATTGATTTAGAAATTGATGCAATATTCTTGAGGCAGAGGCCTGTGACACCCCTAATATATCCTCTGTGGGTGTCTGAAAAGTGCCTGAAGCTAGTATGCATAATGCTACATACACCGTGGTTTCCGCTGGGATACGTACTCCATGATTTCCCCTGGGGCCTCAGGTGAGGATGGCAACGGTTGTATATTTCCTCTAAGATATCCCTGAACACCCTGTAGCACTCTACATATTCTGTATCATGAAGTCTATGGTAAGTCAAATGTCATCTGAATGCTCTTCTCTTTGTAGGCTGAGTTCCATGCCTGTTGCACATACAGGTTAATTATAGCAGCAGCAACCTCAAACATTTTCTTTTAAGTATGTTTTTGGCTTTATTACAAAGAGTATTGAACTGAGGCCAAAAGGGAGTGTGGTATGTACAGATGCACTTTATACTTTCCTGAATCACTATGCTATGTTGAGTTGCTTCTTTGGCATGTACATCACCTAATTATACCTTCATTAGCATATTCTGCTGCGTACCCTTATTTTGAAGCTGAGAGTGATGCACAGAGCTGTATAATGAATACAAAATAGCGGGCTCTCCTCTACTTGATTTTTACATGCATTTAGCTTGAAGTGTATATGTTCATGAATCCAGTCAAGTGTGTTGCAGGGCTGTCTGGCTAATTAGAGGCTGATACCAGCCATTTGTCATCATGTAGCAAAAAACACATTCATTTTCTCATGCTAAATAAGTAACTAGATGACCAGCTAAAAAAAATTCTAAAGTTGAATAAATAAAATACTTTACTCTGGAAAGAATAAATTAGGCAGTAAAGTCAGCAGATACATATACAGAAAAATATGAAACTGCTGCAGAAAACAGAATATAATCTTTTTAAACAACTAGATTACAAGAAAGAATAACATATGTTTACATTTAGACTTTAGCCATTTTTTCATTAAATGAATTACTGAGTCTTAAACGAATCTGAGTTTACAAATGTGTTACATGCAGAGACAAAAGTGTGGATAAACAAACTCATATGTGTACAAAATAGCTTGAGGGTAGCATTTCTCTTCTCTTCTTAAAGGCTGATTAACTTGTTGAGTCAGATATATGACTTATAGGTTCATAGGTTCACAGGTTTATGCTAGGCTAATGACTGTCAGGGTCTTTACAAGACTAACCATGCAACACAATCCAGTTTTGTCCTCAAGTCCCTTGGATACCTATATGGTGGAGTAAGTTAGTAATGAGGTAGCTAAGGTTTGGGTGTAGGGAGTTATGTTAGCTGTGGATTAATTTCCTTACTGTTGATCTACCCTATCAGAAATACAGGTGCCATACCTGGGGTGAATTTGTGATTTCCCATCTAAAGATCAATATTTCATTTGAATAGGATCCGGGAGGAACTCTGTTTCACATAGATGGGGAGCTTATTCCATAGTGTGAGGATCCTATGAGGCACATATCTGCTCTTCAGCATGTTTTATTTATGTTGCAGGCAAAGTTCAGGTCTTTGGACCTATTGTTTCTGGTGTTGTTTGTTTTGTGGATGTGGAAGAGATCTATCACTGCTGGATATGAGGATGTCTATTTGCCAGGCATAGATCGCCTCATAGTAACTTGTATGAGACTTAGTACAGAGATAGGCTCTTAAGATAATCTCTGTAGGACAGGAGTATTCATACCTAGATTCTCCTGGTGAGGAAACTTTGAGAGCATTCTAGTTGTCACACGTGCCTGGTTAGGTACATGCCAAAAGGGGCATTGTACTCAATGATAGGTCTGATAATGTCTGAGTATAGTGCTACTATAAATTCATTGGACCTGGATACCATACCCTTGCCTGTGAGTTGGGTGATGTAGAATGATTTTCTTGCTGTCTTGGCTATGTATTGGTTGAAGGCCAGATTGTCATCTACATATATTCATATGTTCCCCTCTATCAGGCCAACTCTTTGGGGTGTTTTATCTCTAGAGTAATTAGCTTGGATGGATGATTTCCCAAAGGGCACTATAATACATTTCCTTCTGTTGAGTTTTAATCCATGGCTTTAACCTAAGTCATTTTTTTGTGTTACACCCTCTTGTAGGATGTTGGTGTCATGGTGGGACTCTATGACAGTTTGCAATTTGCAGTCATCTGCAAACTTGGTGAGCCACAGCCGTTTGACATTAGCCTTGACTTCCAAGAAGTAGATGCCAAACAGAAGCAGGCCCAACAAGGACCCCTAGGGTACTCCTCTGATGACCAGTCTCCTGGTGGAGGTGGCCTCATCAATCCATAGTTCTTGGGTACTATTTGTGAGACAGACAGCAATCCAGTGGGTTATGTAGGATTTATACCTAGTTCTGAAAGTTTGGCAACAATGCCTGAGTGTGGTATTGCATCACGTGCATTGGCCAGGCCAAGATAGATGGTATGTAATATTTTACCCTCATCCATAGCCTTGGTAACCCTATTGAAGAGATCTACTAGGCTGAGCATGCAAGACCTTCCCTTAACAAAGCCAAACTAGGATGGGTCCAGTGTCTGTAGGTTGCCAGTGTCTTTGCTGATCATTTCCATGATAATGTATTCCAATGTTTTGCATATTAGACTTGTCAGACTGATGGCTCTGTAGTTTATGGGGTCAGTTTATAGTTTAGTCTTATGAAGATGGATGATCATTGTAGTGATCTATTCACCTGGCATGTAATCTGTTTTGTGACTGTAGTTGAAAAGTGCTGATCCTGCTAGATAATGTTTTAGACTATTTAAGAGGCAACCAGGAATACTGATGGGGCAGATTGAAGCAGTGTTTTTTGGTCTTGGTGAGCATCACCAGTTCCTGCCTCCTGTTAGTAGTTGGAAGGATATTCTAGAAGGGATTTCACAGGGGGTAGTGGTGGGGGGGGGGTGTTAGAGCAAAATTTATCAGTCAGTAGATGCACTATATCACCCTGGTCAGTGAAGGTTGTGCCATTTGTCATGAGCTCTGCACACTGCTGAGTGTTACATTTAAGGATTTTGACATAACTAAAGAAGGATTTTTTTATGATTTCTAATATGGCTGCACACTGATTATCAGTTTAACTTTAGCTATCCCAGTGTGAAAAAAGGAACTGAAAGACAAGGCCCATGAACTATGTCACTGTTAGTAAATTCAGTTACTGGCTAGTAAGTACACTGCCTGGATGCCAGTAAAGGAGAAACTAAGAGACCCTCAAAAAATCAATTAGAAAAAGTGAAGAGAAAACACTAATGGTAAAGAATCCTACAGATGTCCAGTAAAAAGCCGTTCAAGTTCCAGCTTTGGTGCAAGTCATGGCTTCTAGTAATCTACAGGAATAATAAGTGAAATGTGCTCAGAGCTGATTAAAATAAACACAACACTGATTGAGTATATCAACTCAAATAACAAGAGACTGGAAGAAAATGGAAGAAGCTTTAAAAAGATATTCAGATGATCTGATAAAACAGCAAAAATCTAGAAGTTGAAATGAAGAAAAGATTGGCTAAGAATGAGACTGCTCAAGAAGAGATGTTTCAGAAGATGATACAATTAGAGGACACAGAACATAGGGAAAACCTGAGATTTTCTGCTGTAGCACAAAACTGGGAGGAACAGACTGTATTCATTTTATGAAGGCACAAGTAAGCAACTGGACTGGTATTGTTAATTGATAGGACCCATCATGCATATGCTCCAAACCTGGCCACGATAAAGCAACCAAGACCTGTATTAGTAAAGGTGTAATTCTACCAGCAGAAAAAGTCAATCCTGACAAAATTGTGGCAGAAGAGCAAAATATTAAAAGTTAGAAACACAAGACTGTTTGCGGAAAATTACTATTCACCACAATAAACAGAACATACTGGAGGGATAGATTCCTGTCCCAGAGACTTCCCATACTCTGGAACAAACTACCTATCTATATCAAACAAAGCTCCTCATTAGCACTCTTCAAGAAAAATCTTGATGATTGGATGGGAGATAGGAAATTCACCCTGGGGATCACTTCTGTGGCTCTGCTCAACAGTGGCACAGGAAAATAATTTTCTTGGGTGGCGAAAGCCAGGGTACCTTTGGCTAGGCTTATATTGGCCCTAGGGCTAATAGCCTAGTACCTACCTATGAACCTATGAACACCAGGCAGAAAAGAAACAGATGTAGTCCAACAATCAGGGAATTTCACAAGGCAGGTGGGTAATTCATGTGGCTGTACCCATCTGACTTCAGAATATTTTTTTCCTAGAGGATCAAAGTCATTTTCTCAAGCAGAATAGGCTAAGGAAGAAATTTGCCTGACAACAAGTGAGACAAAAAGTAGGAGGGGACTCTGCTTCTCATTCATCTGATAATAAAGCACATGGAGAGACTATTCCAGTGAAACATTTCCAGTGTTACAAAGGAAAATGCTTGAGAAACAGAGACAAGCACTGAGCTGATAAGAAGAATTGGGACTATTTTGGAATTGAGGTAGAGTCTGAAGTTTGGAGGTGAAGATGAACAAGAAAAAGACCAGCAACATGTAAATTAGTGAATAAATGCAAGATCACAAAGCATGAATTGCATTTGTGAAATCTGACTGTACAAGAAAAGGTGGAAATAATGGACTTTTGTTGACTTTGTTAAACTTGTGGGGAACTGAAAGGCATTTGCCTCACTTCATGTCATTAATGTTTGGAAAGACAATAAGGGGAGGGGGAGATGAAGAAGGAAAAGGTAACTGTAAGTAAAACCAGTTCTTTTCTTAGGAGTATTTCTGCAAAACTTTTCATGTTATAATGTGCATATTTTATAGTAAAGCATTTCTATTTATTGTTGTATGTGATAAAGATACTGAAATAAATAGATGTCTTTTGTTCCTTTCTTCTTTTTCTTAGTATTAAGTCATGTAGGCATTAAAATTCAATAAGAGAAAATGCTAGACAAAAGCATGCTTAAGTTAATAGGCTATAATCTTTGGTTTCTGAGGAGTGAGATGGGGTGCAAAAGTATGTAGGTCATAGTATATAGAGAGGTGATATGGTCTTACTTTTGCATATGTCAATGTCTGGATTAAGACCCTTGGCTTACTCAAATAACAACTTTAAGTAGAAACAAGTAAATAAGAGAACACTGAATGCATTGAAAAGGAATGAAAAGTTTTCCTTTAGCAATAAATGTTTCAGCATGCCTTTAGAAGCCTGCAGCTTGGGGATACATTTTTCTTTTTTTCATACATTCCTATTGAGACAAGCTGATGATACAGCAATAAAAAAGCCAAAGCTCTGGTTTCTTCAAGGCTAAAAGTTATTGTTTTCTCAAAGCATACAATCTGTTTTTCACATCTGTGAGGGGAATAATTATATAAAAGTCAGACCCCAATTAGTGTAGTTAGGAGCACAGGCAGCAATATGAGTTTTAAAATGGATGATCTTAGCTGTAGGTCAGATCAGGCATGTGTTTGCAAATGCCTATTTGGGATACTTTTTTTCTTAATGCAAGATTAAACTTCATTATTTGAAGATGTGCATACTGAAAATATACATAACTTCTTGTGTTTTTATTTAGAGATTATAGGAATGTTTCTGGGGGGTCTTTTTGAGTGTTTTCATTAAAATTGTCTTGTAAAATGGGACATAGGTTCAAAGGGAAATGATAAAAAAAACTATAGAAAGGATAAACTTATCAAACTTTTGCAGTTGCATGTATCACAAAAGCTGTAAATAGACATTTTTTGAAAAAAGTTGTCATATATAATAAGTGGGGATAATGACTTTTTATCATAATGGCAACATTTTCCATATTATCTTGGAATATGAACGGTTTCACACATATAGCAAAAAGGAAATAATGTTTAATCATATTAAGAAATTCAGAGTGCAAATAGCAATGCTACATGAGATATATTTGGAGAGATCTGAACATGTGATTTTAATAAAGAAAGGATTTCAGGATGGCTATTCACCAGAATAAAAGAGACAAAAGAAAACTGGAGTGCTTACATGAATTACTAGAGGAGTTTTAATATTGTTAAAAATGTAAAAGGTAATAATGGTGCATTTGTAGTAGTAAAGGGCTACTGGCAAGGGAGAAGGATTGCACAACATGTGTCTGTACTCCACCTAAAAAAATGCTATTATCAAGCGTAGACAATTTTTGGAGGGGGGCATGACTATGATGGCTAACTGAGAGCAGAACTAATGAAAGCTCTGTAAGTGAACATTTTTCTCAGACAGGTATTATAATCAAAAATTTAAATTTGGCAATAATTGTTAGTTAATTTTATTCACTAATAGGCAGAAAAAGTTTTATAGCTTCAAATTCTTCACAAGCTGTACATTTTCTGTCAGAATTTAAATTGCTTTGTTAAGAGGAAGGAGACTTCAATATGAGCCACTCACGAAATGGTACTCAGGATTCTTGTGTTAAAAGATTCTCCAGTCATTAATATCTAGTATGCTGGATGTATTACATAAAATGGACAAACTGGATATCAAAATGGAAAGTTCCAAAAAAGTACAGAAAGAAGATGGAATATTTAGAAACTCTTATGAAATAAAAAAGTACACAATTCAGCAGTATGGAAGAAGCTTTAAGTGATCATGAAGGGAGAATAACTGAAGGTGAATCTCAGACTGAATTAAAAAAATATAACTGACTCATAGATAAAGTTAATGATTTGGAAATTGACTGAGATGAAATAACATTAGAATTTATGGCATACCTGAAAAAATATGAGGGAAACAATATAATAAACTTCTCAACAACCTGGCTACATAAACATTAAATCTATCTGAAACGTTATCTTTTGGAATTGAAAGGGCACATAGATCCCTGAGAGCACCTTTGAAGAAGGAATACTCTCCACCAAGTTCAATTATAGTTAAGTTCTGCTAAGAAAAAGACCAAAAAATAAAATGAGCATTGTCAAGCCCACCTATTAAAATATGTGAACATGTAGTCAGATTTTACAATGATTAATCTGGTAAGGTAATGAATAAAATAAAACCCTGCTTACTGCTGAATAAGAAACTTAAAAAGAACAATATTAAAACTACATTGATGTTTCCTACAAGGTTCACATTATTTATTTCAGAAGGAACTAAAATCTTAGGATCTGACCCCCAGCTGCTGAGTGTACCTGGCCTAGCGTCTTAAACTTTGTTAGAAACCCTTAACCTACAATATATCTTTGTGACATATCTTACCTGGAAAGGACTATCCTAACCCTGGCCCACACCATACCAATACCAATGTCCACAACAAAAAAAAACAAGACAATTAATATCTTCCATTTATCTTCCATAAACTCCTCTCTATTGCCCATCTGAAATAAATAAGTTTTTGCAATAAAATCCACAAATCACCATGCTCCTAGAAATCCTCAATTTGACATTTTTTGTTTAACTGAAACATGGCTCTGCCAACCAAGCCAAAAGACAATGAAAGCATCATTATAAAATATTTGACAAACTGGAGGAGGTACTCACTTTTGTTAACAAAAATAAAAGCTTTAATAATACTGAAAAAATAGATTGGAACAGTATATCCCTCAAGAGAAAGAGTGAGCTGAATTCCTAGAAAACTGCTTCAAAAACTAAAAAAGCTTAAAACCAAATGGTTGTTAATCTCTGATTGTAAGACTTTTATCTTCTTAAACAATAGATTTATCCTTTAAGTAAAAGGTTTGCATTGGCCTTTAAGCTTTATAACATGTCAGTGTGTATTTATGTTTTAAGCTAAAACAGTTTTTCATGATAAGGAATACAAATGGTTAGTTTTATGGTTTTACTATATTTACAGTGAGACAATATATTTCATTTAACTAAAACAAGAGTTTTTCATGATAAGGAATACAAATGGTTAGTTTTATGGTTTTACTATATTTACAGTGAGACAATATATTTCATTTAACTAAATTTATAAGTGTACATTTCTAATTGATAAACATACTTACTTTAAGAGAATGTCATTAAATTATAAGCAATAAAATTGGTAACTTTAAGACTATATCAGTTAAGAATTTCATTTTATTATTGCTGGGTTAACTGAATGTCAGGTGTAAAGAATATGCTAATTAGAAGTGTTAAAGTACAGCTGATTTTGTTTTCTTTGTTCCTGCATGACACATTCCTTTCACAGGTCATTTATGAAGCAATCAATGCTTAAAAAAAAGCTTGAGAACAGAAGAGCATTCCATTTGTGTGAAAATGCTCGAGTCTTGCTTGCCACCTGCTCCTAGAGCTGCTTTGAAGAAAATCTAGGTCAACGTTCATCGCTAATGTCTGTGAAAACAGGAAGGAACTTTCTTTTTCTTTCTTTTATGTGATAAATCTACTCAAAATAACACCTTGCTAAAATATGTATTTAGAAGTGAACTACTGGTAAACCAAAAGCTATAGTAATGTTTTATATTGAGCTGTTACTGTTTACATTTTGTTGAATGTTAATAGCTTATGCTGTAGCGTTATTAACTCTAACTGTAGATATCAATGGAAAAAAGTAAAGTTATATGTTTCTTACTGATTAGAGCAAATAATTCAAAAAAAATTACAAAGAATGAGAAATATACAGAGGAAATTAGCAGCTGCTGTGTGTTGTGAGTTGTCATTGTCACATGCTTTAAATAAATTCTAATGTGAAGATGTGAAGCTTAGATCAGAAGAGAAGTTCAAAATAGCTAAAACATACATTCAAATTAAACAAGCAGGAATTATTTTATATATGGTCAAGATTGCTTGCAATATTAAAATTAAAAATAAGAATAAACAATGTATAAATTATATGCAAATGCACAAGTAATGAAATATTTGCTATGTAAGATTAGTAAAAGAGCAGTATCAGTAAGAAATATATATATATATATATATATATATATATATATATATATATATATATATATATATACACACACACACACATACTGTAATCTCTAATAGAGAGCTGATGATTAACTAGTTTTGTGATAGAAGATTTAGAAATACAAGATATATATAATAAAGTAGATTAGTAGACAAATAAGATGGAAAAATATATTTAAATAAGAAACTACTTATAAAAGATATGTATCACATATTCCTGCATATGGCAGAAATGTGAATGCACTATATATCTCATATAATATACATAGAAAATCATATCAATATATTTGAAAATAATCTGAAATCAGAAATTTGAAGCCTGATCTTATGAACTTTGAACTTTTTACATGTTGTGCTTTATTAGATTCAGTAAGATTACTTGAAATGACTCATTTCATAAGTAAGAGTTGAAATTCAAGTGTTATATTGCTGAATTAGCACATCCATTTTGGTAAAAAGTAAAGTAGATTTTTCAGTACGTTTGAACCCAGAATGGGAGAATGGGATTTGACTTAAGCACATTGTAACTTTTGAATATAATATAGACTGCAAATGTTTTATTCCATAGAAATAACATACTGTTTGACCTCAATAATGTACATTTTATGAATTTGTTTAATAAGCTAAAGGATTTTTAAATATTTTAATATTTATCATGTTAATATTGCTACATAATTTTAAGATACAGACACAGAGCTTTTGTTAGATCTATAAAATATGTATTTATCTTTTAGCATGATATATATATTATATATATATATATATATATATATATATATATATATATATATATGGCTTACTATTAAAAAGTCAAACTTTAAAATAAAAATGTAACTTAAAACCGAAAAATAACACTGAGAGCTGCAATTTTCGTAAATGTAAAATGTGAAAAAAGTACATTGATGTAAATTTTGAATTTAACATTTTACTGCAGTTTCTGGAAATGCCATCCTTATCGTGCCATCCACTGTGAATCATGCTTCTGTGCCATCCACACAGAACGAGTACATCAATGTATGATCAATGTAACACGGTGTACCATGTCAAAACATATTTCAAAGTAATGTGTTGAAAATTATAATAATCCATGTCCCAGTAAGTGCTGAAGTAACTTAACTCCCATATACATAAAGTACAGTAATATCTAAACAATCAGTGAATGTATAAATCAAGGATATTAGTAGAAATTTCCATTGATAGTGTTAAAATGAGCAATGATGTGCCATTAGTTGCACAAACCCAGTGGTGTAAATTCATCACGTTTAGCTAGTAATCATTGTATCATATGTTCTTTATCAGTTAGTCTACATTTTTTAGGAGAGGAAGGAACACAGCATAACATTTTCTGCTTAAGGTCTTCCAAGTGATTCTGTTCTAGGCAGATAGCATGTAAAAATCCATAATACATAACTCTTTTTTTCCTAGTAAACTCCTTAACCTGCGATGCCAGCCTTCCACTGCATTCTGACTCCTAGGGTAGCCCATAGTACAAGTATCTGACTGATTCCAAAAAGATATGCCAAACAGTGGGGGTTGTCTCACAGAGGTATTACCATGCATGCGATAATGTTGTGAATGACCTAAAATGTAATTATTCTTGAAAAAATCACATAAACCTGCACCCCTTTCACCCAAAGCCTCTTCAATTGAAGTTAATATTTCCATTACATGTTCAGTCCATACAAATGCCAAAGCAGGAATCTGTTTACATAGTAAAGCAAACTGTGTGTCATTACCATACACCATAGTAAGATTAAGCTTCTATATCTGCCTCCACAGAATCTGGCAGAGATGAAACCAACAACCTTTAGCTGTGTTATTAGGAAGGTGCTTCACTATGCTATTTACAGCCCTTTTTTTCAAAATCACTGAGTACCATTTTAGGATTTAATTGCGGCTGAAATTCTTCACAAATGGACAGTGATGTAGACCAAAACAGATCATAGGACTCCTCACATTTTGAAGGGAGTATACCATAAATGGCAGGCACAACCTCAGTGTGTCCACTACCTTCCAAACTGCAATGCACTGAGTACACCTGCTTACATTCTCGAGTACTAATCAGAAAAGTCCCATCCACCAATATAAAGTCTGATTTACATAGTATGTTTAGATTACTTTCAGTAGTCACGATAACAACATAATTGGTATGACTTATTAATGCACTATGTTTAATGATAAACTCTCCCTGTTTTAAAGGCACAATGTCTGGGGAAAGACCCTTTAAAGTAGTCAAATTCACTTTAGGTAGTATACAATTCTTCCACCTAAGCCTATGTACATATTGTTTCAGTGCATCAGTATTGCTCATAGTAGTTACAACATCAGTAGACGTGCTTGCTAGAACCTCAGAGACAATTCTACATGGGTCCTCTAATGTTTGTTCAGCTCTCCTTTTAATTTCATCATGAACCTTGGTTTGTTCTACCTTTATAACATCAGGTGCATGAAAATGCTCAACACTTTTCAATCATTTCTCACCATTATCCATTGTCTCAGTGATACAGCGGACCTTACATTTCTGTTTACTTTTCATTGTACAACACCAATATTTCCTATCTAACATTCTTCTCTCCAGATAATAATAGTAGCCATCAATACACAGTATTGACCATACCATCTGCGACATTACAGTGGAATAACTATTGCCAAGTACTCCAGGAGAATTCACTGCATGTTGCTCAGCCATATTATTAAATTAAATCTATAATTGAATCACATTGCAACATTACAAACATAAACAAATTATACTGATGGATAATGACAGATTTTCGATAAGCTAACCATGGTTTTGTACTATAATAACATGCACTAACTATACATATTACAGCTGTAGTGACATCCCTAAGTAATACCATCACTTCAAGGACATGTAGACAACATCAACCCCATCTGCCACATCTATGCTACTTATCGGAATGCATTGTAATTATAATATTAATTACACATGCAGCAAGTATCAACAGTATTTTAGGAATTCCTGTATTTTTAAACAACATTACATACTAAACAATGTCAGTGTCATGACAGAATTGACACTTTCTATGGTCACAGTTCAAAAGATATGAGTGTTTTAAGCATCCACGTATATCAACTGTACGCATACATACGCCTCAATAACAGTATTTACAGCAATAGTAATGCACATTATTTCATGTCTATGGCAATATTTCTACAACACAGATACATTTTTTATTTTATTAAACCTATTTCTATGGCATCTGATTGTGATACACTTACTTGTAATTCTTTAATACATCCACACTGCTGCTTCCAAATGTAGTCTTGCACAAATTCACCTCTTAATACAGTAGAATGCTGCGCTGACATCTATTAGTACGCCATTCATGCATTATGCACATTTCTGATGCATGGTAATTGCGAATAAATGTCAGTGCCATTCAAAAGCGTGAATACACTGTGATTCCATCATCTTACACAGCAAATTCATTTATGCGACATGCATATGTGCGACTACAGCTCTTTTTCGATAAAATAGAGCTCGGAATTACAACTTGTCGACATTATCACCATTCGGAATTGTGTCTGCTGAACATATGATACATGTGTGAGTGTCAATTTTGTAATAGTAAATATATATAGATATATATATATATATATATATATATATATATATATATAGTTTCACTTTACAATCTTGAGATACTGAAATCTTGAATTTCAGTATCTCGGGACCAGAAGCATGAAAGTGCAGTTGCTTAAAACTGCATATTGTTACTCCGTAGCATATCGCCTACTCCAAGGTGATCTCTGCCTAACATATAAAGCTATGTCAAACCCAGAGCTGTTGGACATGCTACACCTAAAGAAATCCCAATCCCTATGAGCTACATGCTCTAGGGACCTAAACCTTGTCACCACAATAAACAGGACACACTGGAGGGATAGATTCTTGTCCCAGAGACTTCCTATACTCTGGAAAAAGCTACCCATCTATGTCAAGCAAGGTTCTTTATTAGCACTCTTCAAGAAAAATCTTGATGAGTGGATGGGAAATAGGAAATACACCCCAGGGATCACTTCTGTGTCTCTGCCTGACAGTGGCATAGGAAAATAACTTTCTTGGGTGGCGTAAGCTATGAAACCTTGCTGGCTAGGCTTACATAGGCCCTTGGGCCAATAGCCTAGTACCTACCTATGAACCTATGTGGTGTGTGCACTGTTTTTCCTGATATGGTATCACTTCAAGGTAAGTGGTTTCCAGGTAGAAAAGATGGCGGCCGACATGTGGTTATGTTTGTAGGGTTAGGTAGGTATACAGTTTTTAGGGTTTTGTGTAGGAATGTGGTTTGTTGTAAAGTTTTGGAAACTTTTAGAAGTGGTTAGGGTAAGTAGGTGTGAGTGTGTGTATGTTTAAATGTTGAAAGTGGTGTGTTTTTTATGTGTGTAGGGTGTGTGTTTTTCATGAGATAAGTATAATAGTGTGGAATGGGAGAGTAGTGTGCATTATTTTAGCCTTATCTTTTTTTTGTGTTAGTGCGACCTCGGAGTTGGTATATATAAGTATAGGGGGTGTGAGGGTGCAGTCCCCAACATGGGGGGTGCATGGGGGCTTGCCCCCCTGCTTATACACATGTTATTGGTATGTGTACTATTTTATGTTGTTTTAATATATTTATGTTGGTGGAGGGTTGGGTTTTGCTTTTGGAGTGTTATTTTTGATGTTATGGGTGTTGTTTTTTTGTGTTTTTGTGTTTTTGCAGTTTCTGTGTTTTGGTCTCGAGATACTGAAATTCGAGATTTCAGTATTTTGAGCTTGTAAACTGAAAAAAAAAAAAAATATATATATATATATATATATATATATATATATATATATATATATATATATTGATGCCTGACAAAAAAAATAAAGAAAATGGAAAAAATGTTAACTTCTTTCACTGAAAAAATAATTAAAAAAGTGTTACTTTTTATTAGAAAGATGGTAGAAATTTTTTTGAGGATAGGTTAGTACTTATTAAAATGATTATATCACCCAAAATTATATACACATTACATTCAATAGCTTTAATACCTGACAAAAAACATTTAAAGAAACTGAAGAAAATATTAACTTTATTCTTATGATGTACTAAAAAGCTGAGAATTGCTTATAGAAATCAAACAAGATTGTGGGAGTAAAGTGGTATTTGCTTCCCAGATGTAGAATCTTATTCTATTGGTGCAAATTTTAACCCTATTATATTCTGGATATAATCTGTTTACACTAGTCAATGGAAACCCGTTAAGAAGCACATGATATTAAATTATTTTATCAAATATGATAAATTAGAAATATGTAACAATCCAATCATTTATTTGGCTAATGAAATTTACCTTTAGAAGGAAATTCATTTCATTCTTTAGAATCTGCATATATGAAATCAATTCTTAATTAAGAAATATGTTTTTAAACCTCTATTAATATCAGAATGGAAATGTCTGTACTTTTCTAGTGCATACACCTCTAGATGTAAGGAAACTAATTTTAAAGGAATTTACTAAAAAGGAATGGACTGGTATTACAGTCTGATTGCTTTGAAAAAGGAAAATCTAAGTCACTGGAATATTTAATGACATTATAAGTTAAAAGAATCAGTTAACCAGTTAATATTATCCATCAGTAAGAAATTAGATAAATTTGTAGATAATATGAGTGAAGAGGAAGAGAACACACTTACTGCATTATATGAATATTTGAATCCTATTATCAAAGGTAAATTGACCTACAGAGGAAATCTGTCCAAGTTATAAAAGTTAATTATAAATAATGGGCAGGATTCACGAAGGCTTGCACAGAGTGTAAGAGACGTGCAACACTCCATGCAAGCCTTGCGATCCAGGAACAGCCCTAAACTCCGTGTAAGAGACCAGCTAAAACGTCTCTTACACGGACTGGGCATGGACATGCTAAATACCTCACTTGCAACCAAAAGGTATGCAAATGAGGTATATTAGCAATCCACGAAGCAGAAACCAGTCCGTGTAAGAGACGTTTTAGCTGCAGAAATGTACTCAGTTGACAACTGAGTACGTTTCTGCAAATTCCACAACAGAGCTATGTCAGCTCCAAAAAAAGGGTGCATATGTCACAGGCAGCATGCCAATGGCCAAATATGTGGCCATTGGCAAGGAAACCCGATGCAAAAATATTAAAAATATAATTTTTTTTTTCGGTGATCGCCGATGTTTAAACCCAGCGCAGCCCCGCGCAAACGGGCTGCACTGTATAAAACCATAAAAAAGAAGGTTATAAACCCACAAATGTGGGTTTCATGCAATACATGGAATGAAAATGCAGGGACCAGCAGACCAAAAACAACATGGCCACTGTGTAGTGGTTGCTAAGGGGGGAAGCTGAGTCTAAGACATGTAACTAAGCATTAGTAGGCAATCTCATGTAAATGAGGGTTAGGATACTGAATCTCACAGTCACATAGCAAATGAGCACAGTCTGAGTAGTGTAAGAGATACATAAGGGGGAGGAATAGAGTAGGAGATAGGTGACATCACAGGGGGGAATGGTAGAAAGAAATGCAGTTCATTGGAGGTCAGTGTAACATGACAGATGACAGACACAGATCATGGAAAGAGGTGTGCCACTAGATAAGTCAGGGAAAGTCAAGAAATGGAAGGTGTACACTGTTACTTACACCAAAGTTTCTTGCTGGGCGTGCATGCGCACGTGTGCATGCCATGAAACACGAGTAGGGCAATGTGCGCACGTGTAAGGCAGACTGAGCATGTGGGAGCGTGTTGTGAGATGTTTAACACTGTTTGCACTGGTGTGCACACGTGTAGGGCAGGCTGAGTATGTTGGAGGCTGTTGGCAGATGTGTAACAGTGTTTGCGCGGGTGTGCGTGTGTTTTAACCTGAATAAGTAGATTCTGAACCATGTAAGCACGTGTACGCGCGTGTAAACCACGGTGAGCGTGTTTCTGCTGGTATGCATGTTGCTCCCCCCTGAGGAAACAGAAAGGAAAAAGGAAGCAACAGAATTAATATGAAGCTAGCAGGGATAACTGCTGAAGCTAGCAGGTGAAAACAATTAGAAGCAGGCAATTACACAGGCAGAATAGTAGCCCAGCCCAGCACTTAAAACACTGCAAACAGTAGTGCAGGATGTTTCTCTTAAGAGACACTGCAAGACAGGAGTAAGCTAATAGAAGTGAAAACTGAAAAAGCTTCACTCAGAGCAGAAATGTTAGGGGCTGCCATAGCTGTCATAATGAGACATAGGCGACTTGCTAAGGGTGGTGACAATGCAGATGGTGCCAGACAACCCACAGTGAGGAGACAGAGAAGAGTGTACAGGCCCAGGGTCACCTACCACGGGTTACATGAGCTGGAGATAGTAGAGCGCTATAGAGTTGACAGAGAGCTCCTGCAGCAAATTGTTGAGCTGTGCAGACCACGCCTCACACACAGAACCAACAGAGGGGAACCCATCCCAGTGGAAACCAAGGTATGTGTTGGCCTAAGAATACTAGCAACAGGTACCTTCCAGAGACCAACTGGCGATATGATGGGAATATCACAGGCATCAGCCTCCAGGGTACTGCACCAGTTCCTGGATGCCATGTCAGCACATGTCAGTGATCATGTATATTTCCCCAATGCCCGTGAGGTATTGGCCAGCAATATGGGTCTCTTCCAACAAATAGCGGAATACCCTGAGGTAGTGGGTGCAATAGACTGCACGCACATACGCATCAAAGCACCAGCCGGTGAGCAGGGTAGGGCCTACATTAACCACAAGGGCTTCCCCTCCATCAACTGCCAGGTCGTGTGTGATGCCCAGGGCATAATAATGAATGTGTGTGCTGGCTGCCCTGGGAGTTACCACGATTCCCACATCTGGCACTTGACGCAACTGTACCAGACATTTGCCAATGGGGACATCCCACACGGACACCTAGTGGGGGATGCAGGTTATGCACTGGAGCTGTGGCTGATGACACTCATCAGAAACGCACACACACCTGAACAGGAATGCCATAATGAGTCACACGCACAAACACGTAATGTAATAGAGCATGTGTTTGGGTTGCTCAAGTCACGGTTCTGGTGTCTGGACACATCTGGTGGAGCCTTGCAGTACACACCAACTACATGTACCCAAATTGTCATGGTATGTGCTATGCTACATAATATGATCTTGCGAAAACAGCTGCAGCAGGACCAGCATAGGGCTGGGCCAAACAGCCCCCCACCATTGCCAAGGCCATCACAGGCAGAGCGTGACTCGGAGGAGGAACAACCTGAGCCTGCCCCAGTAGGCAGAAGGAGGCATGCCCAGTATGCCCTGGCCTTGGCAAAGAGGCAACGCATAGCACATACACTGGCTCAGTAGGAACCCTGGGAATGATATCCCCTCTGACTCACTCAAATAATAACATGGATGCCTAAAATGACATGACCTGCTCACAAACATGTACAGGGAAGTGTAATATGCGCATCCGACAGAGGCAGCCCTGCAGCACCACCTGAGATATGAATGCCATGTGTTAAGTAATGTAACACCATGTACTATATGCACACCTGAGCGCCCTGACTAACATCCACCCTCACCAAGCATGAAGCCACAAAATGATGATGGGATGATCGAGTGCAATAACTGGCTGAAGTAATGCAGTTAGTCAAAGGGGAGCCAATGTGTCTCAGGCTGGGAAGATATGCGGATCATGACATGATGCACCACCTGCTAGGGGTGGCGTGTACCTATCATGCCATGCCCCATGGATACTGGCAAAGGCTGTCAGTACCCACAGAATGCCCTGAATAGGTAAGTCTCAAAACACAAACCCACCTTCATAGGTTCCACAAGGGATAGGAACCTAGATGTAATGCTACCCAATGCCAGAAGTCTAAACAGCAAGATGTGTGCAGTGTAAACGCACACACTATGGAGAATGTAGATACCAATCCTGTAATAGAGAACTGGCTCAAGGCTCACATCAGCACCCTAACACTACCAGGTCACACCTCATACTGTGCTGTACAGCCGCAAAACATGGAACAAGCTACAGAAGGAGGGTGACTAGCAATAAATGTCAAGGATAACCACACCCCCATGTTGGTACCACAACAAGAAGCAGCATGGATTAGCCATGGTCAAATACCAATGGCTAAAACCGCCTCCCAGTATATAGCCTGCTGCAGACTACTGTCCTAATACCAGGAACTGCACCTGGCCTATGTTGGAATACATGAATATATCAAGCCCCCCCAAACCACATTATATTGCTTGACTGAAAATACCCAGACATACACCAGGAGCATTATACTAGCACCAACACAGTAGGAGAAAAGTTCCCAGAATCCATAAACCAAAATGCCCAGGAACAATGTACCACTCCCACAAGAGGGGTAAGCATACTGATGTGATAATCAGCAACATGTGTACTGGATGGCAAGATGAGAAGTGTATCCCTCACCGGTAAGACCAGACCATAGAGTAATCACACTGGATATACACATCCCGACCCCAGTCCCTGGCCAGAATACCACAGTGAAAAACATGTGTAAAGCATAGGTTGCAGCCCTCCAAACTGATGTTGAATCCACGAAAGGCCCTGTGCAAGTGCAGAATATGGGACAAACCACAGAACATGTTATACAGGCATTCCATGAACACAGCCAGGAATGCTTGGATTATACAATCACAAGTAACAACAACACACAATGTCATACACGCAGGCATCTGGCATGCTGGACACCAGCCATTACCAAACCATGCAAGAGAATGAGGAAGCTACCACATGATAGAGCAAACATAAAAAGGGAAGTAATCACTGACCAGTAGTATGGCAATAACATATGTCCACACATACAATCCACTAAGTCCAGCCACAACAAGTAGAATCTGTGAATCCAGAGGCAATGTGACACCAGTCCCAAGTACACAGACAACCACAACACCCCCCAATAAATACAAATATATGTGATAGATGCAACCATGTATCCAAACCAGAGGTTGAGCTCCACCAACTCAGTACTGTCAAAACTAGTCAGGAGGAGAAGGTAACCACATACACCACAAACCCAGTCCCACATAGACCTACCACAACTGTAAACCAAACACATAAACACAGACAAATATTCCCGGAGGCCTTAATTACAAACACACCACACCAACAGAAGCCTCCAAAGCAGATCACAAGCAACCACAACCTTCAAACATAGCACATGCAATGAATAGTACGCAAAGCTGGTGTGCCAAACAGTCACAAGCCAGAAGGAGACACAACATGCCTGATACAGTTGTAATAGGTATCTGTATAGGCAGACACACTGCTGTCCCAATCACCAGACTGAACAAGGGAAAGTGTAGAGTAAGCTGCCTGTAGGTTGCCACAAAATGCCACATAACACAAGTACGCAGGTCACCCCAAAGCAAGAAGAAATATGATGCACTCAATGTCCATGCTGGTGTGAATGACCTGAGATGTACCTCCCTGGTCAACATGAAAAAAGACACGGATGATCCCTCTGAGTATGTACCCCAGGCCGGTATGACACTGGCTGTGTGCAGCATCCAACCCTCACCAAGAATGATGCCACAGTACAAACACAGAATGCTCATGTTTAACAGCTGGCACAGTTACAGCTGTCAGTCCAAGAGGGTCTAATGTCTGTCTGCTTGAGATGTCACACAGTCTGTTGTGCTTACTATGAAGATGTCAAGCAGTCATGGGACTAAAGCCTAGGATACTGTCCACCACAGTGAAAGTACTGAACCAGTACACTATACTGTACTACAGTGTTAGGTCATTATGAAAGTATGTTGAGAACTGTCTGCAAAGTATCCCATGCAATCCCTGCAGGCACAGTATAATCCCTGTTGTGGCAGACACGAAGCAGTTGGCCAGTTAGTACACAACATGACACCCAACACACAACCATAAACGTGAGATATTGTTGAAGTTCACACACACCCAAATATGTGGTGGACTTCAGAGTGCAACATATGGAAAGCTCACACTGGGCATGCTCGCACACTTTGATAAATGAGGCATATGTCAGACAACATGCCATGGAAAGGCTGAACTGGGCATGCTCACACACTTAGGCCATATCTCCGTTTAGCAGTTGGCCACTCATATCTGGTATTTGTACGTGTCAGTCCAGGAACCAACCACAACACAGCAATCTGCCCAGTGCACACAGTAAATGACTACAGAGACATAAGTGATATAGTGGATCACCGTCATATGCAAACATCTTCCACAGATACAGAAGTTGGTCATAGGAACAGGGAATGCTATGGCAATAAAGACCTGCAAAGAGTAGAACAGCACAACAAATATTGTGCATCCGACAATTGAACATATGGGTGTAGAGGTCAATACTAGGTCTGTTGCCCTAGGGAATGACAGCTCAGCCAGAGTGTGCTTGGCATCTGTATCCCCAGGACAGTAGGCTACTGTGCCACTGTAAAGTAGGTCACAGAAGGCAACATGTGAGGCTAGTGAGCTGTGCCTCTGTCAAGCAGGGGCACCGTGGAGGTCCCAGGGATTGAATGTGCTAAGCCACAGCCATGTTGTCGGTGTGTGCTGGGAGAGGGTTGCTGAGGATCTCTGACAGTAGGTGTCCGCCAATAACAGACTGAGGGGAGCCCTATCTGCATTCTCTGGATGATTCCACTGTCAACACTGTGTTGTAATGATTATGTATGAATGAAGTGCCATGCTGGAACTGTTCACAGATGTCCCCCCTCTGTGGGCTACAGCTCTGCAATGTATTAGCTCACTCTGTCTGTTGTACAGCGCATATATGGCTGGTGTACAGCTGACAGGTGTCTTGTTGTGGAGCAGTCATGGGTATATGTGGGATAGCATGATCAATGCAAACCGTACACATGCTCATAGAATACAATTGTCAAGGATTATACTGAGTGGCCAGTATAGTCCCCCAGCATGGGTCCTCTGAAGTCGTCCACCCCAGTCTTCACAAGTGTAGAGTCTGCTTGTGCTAAATACAATTTGTGTGCAGTGACAACCTTGCCTGGGGGTGGAGATGGGATATGGATGTCCAGGGAAAGGTGGGTTTGGTCACATATCAACAATGGTGGTCTACCTCTGGTGTGGAACAGTGAGTACCCACGTTGCAGATGTACAAGTGCAATATGTATTCCCCCATGTGGCTGTGGTGTGTGGTTCTGCCATAGCACATGGACCCATAAATTGTAGTGGTTGTAGGGTAAAGTGGTAGAGGCCTGAGTAGTTCTCACACACAATATGCCTGTACCTGATGTTAACAACTGGAATGGTGTATGTGAACACCTGCATATCCCGGCACTGTTCCCAGGGAAGCTAAGCGTGTGTCCTGAATGTGGGTGTGGTGTTCTGGACTGGTTGTGTTGTGTGTTACTGGTCCTGTGGTCACAAAGCATGGTATAGAACATAACCTGCCAGTGCGATGTGCATATCTGACCCTGACGTAGGTGGCTGCAAATGCATATATATCCTATCCCCCACCTGACAGGTAGTACTACATGTACATACCTCTGTAGAAATAAAGATGTCAGCACCCTATAAATACTGCAGGTGCAGAGTAGATGCCCAGTAATCCGGATAGTGCTCTCTGCTAATGCATCTCCCTCAAGTGTCATAATATAGTTAGGTAGGGGTTTGAATCCTGCAAATGCTCAGTGTGTGTGTGAAAGGCTGTGAGAGGGACATGTCCCATTTGGCAACTGGGAAAACACACTACAGGATGCACATTCCCCTTTCTAAACACTGATGATGTCAGCACCCTATAAGTACAGCAGGAGAAGGGAAGCCTCCCAATAATGCAGATAGCGCACTCTGCTAATGCATCCGTCTCAAGTGTCATAACATAGGTAAATAGGGGTTTGAATCCTGTAAATGCTCAGTGTGTGTGGAGGGGGTTAGTGTGTGTTCAAGACTGTATGAAAGAAATATCCCTTTTGCCAACTAGGAGAACACACTACAGGATGCACATTCCCCTTTCTAAACACTGATGATGTCAGCACCCTATAAGTGCAGCAGGAGAAGGGAATCCTCCCAGTAATGTGAACAGCGCGCTCCGCTAATGCGTCTGTCTCAAGTGTCATAACATAGTTAGGGGTTTGAATCTTGTCCATGCTCAGTGTGTGTGGAGGGGGTTAGTGTGTGTTCAAGACTGTATGAAAGAAAGATCCCTTTTGCCAACTAGGAGAACACACTACAGGATGCACATTCCCCTTTCTAAACACTGATGATGTCAGCACTCTATAAGTACAGCAGGAGAAGGGAAGTCTCCTAGTAATGTGAATAGCGCGCTCTGCTAATGTATCTGACTCGAGTGTCATAACATAGTTAGGTAGTGGTTTGAATCCTGGAAGTGTGTGTGTTTGGATGAGGGGGGTTAGTGTGTGTGCAATGTTGTGTAAGGGAAATGTCCCTTTTGGCAACTGGGAGAACACACTACAGGATGCACATTCCCCTTTCTAAACACAGATGATGTCAGCACACTATAAGTACAGCAGGAGAAGGAAAGCCTCACAGCAATACGAATAGCGCGCTCCACAAATGTGTCCGTCTCGAGTGTCATAACATAGTTAGGTAGTGGTTTGAATCCTGCAAATGGCGAGTATGTGTGTTTGGATGAGGGGGGGGGTTAGTGTGGGTGCAATATTGTGTAAAAGAAATGTCCCTTTTGGCAACTGGGAGAACACACTACAGGATGCACATTCCCCTTTCTAAACACAGATGATGTCAGCACCCTATAAGTACAGCAGGAGAAGGAAAGCCTCCCAGTAATTCAAATAGCGCACTCCGCTAATGCATTTCTCCCGAGTGTCATAATATAGTTAGGTAGGAGTTTGAAACCTGTAAATGGCATGTGTGTGTGTTTGGATGTGGGGACTCTGTGTGTGTGAATTCTGCATGAAAAACACGTGCTTTTTTGAAATCAGGAGATCACACTACATGATACACATTACCCTTTCCAAACAGTGATGATGACAGCACCCTATACATACAGCTGGAGAAGAGACATCTGCCAGTACTCAGAATAGTGCAACCTGCTACAGCGTCACTCTCAAGTGCCATAACATATTTAGGTAGGGATTTGAAACCTGCAAGTGTGTGTGTGTTTGGATGTGGGGAGTTTGTGTGTGTGCATTTCCGTATAAAAAACATGTTAGTTTTCGCAATCAGGAGATCACACTACATGATGCACATTACCCTTTCAAAATACTGATGATGTCAGCACCCTATAAGTACAGCCAGAGAAGAGGAACTATCTAGTAATCTGAATAGTGCGCTTTGCTAATGCGTCTCTCTCACGTGTCGTGACTTAGTTAGGTATGGGTATGAATCCGGTGTGTGTGGGGGTAGTAGGGTGTGTGTAAATGCAAGTGTGAGAGAAAAGATCCTTTTGGCAAATACTACAATACACCAGATGCTGCATATTCCCCCAGTAAACACAGGGGATGTCACCAGCACAGCCAAACAGGGCTAGTTGGCCAGTAATGCCAATAGTGCGCTCTGCTACTGTGTCTATTACCATTGTCAGAGTACAGATAGGTATGTTTTGGTAACCCACAACTGCCACGTGTGGTTGTGTCACACATTATGACCTTGTGTGGGTCATTGTACATAACAATGCATGCCATTGCCTAAACCAGCAATGGCATTGCACACATGATGTATGTGTGTGACACATACACATAAATACCTGTGACCTGCAGTAGTTACCATGTCTGACACATGCCTCGAGTGGATAAATGGTATTTGCAATGTATACCGATATGACTGTGTCTTACTGTGCAGGGGCTGCACGCGGTATGTGTCTATACAGTGTTGGTGTATATGGTAAAATACCTACAGCAGGGGATACACATCTGGTCTGGGCCATATAGTCTACATGTAGTCGATGTACAGGTGCTGCATGTTCCCACCTGTTGTGGGAGTGGTAACATGTCATTCCACTGCAATTCAGTGACCACATGCTGTAAACCCTTCAACTAGTGTGTTGTAGCTACAGTAATGCTCACACACAACGTTTGGCTGGATGCAGTCCAGCCATATAAAGACAGTTCTTGAGACTGTCATATTGCCAGTGTTGTTATGGAGGATAGGTGGTCTTCCTGTGTATGGGACGGTTGTGTGTACCAGGCTATGAACCAGATGGCAGTGCGACACACTGTTAGCTGCACATGATTAGGCCCTGATGCTTTGTGCCAACAACCTGGAGGTGTGTGTATCTGTGGTGCCTTGGGATACCACCCCCCCTGTCCATGTGTGTTACATGTGCAGGGGACGACAGGCATGGTATGGGGCATAACCTGTCAGTGATGGGTAACACCTGTGAGCCATGAATCAGGACTCTGGTACTGCACAGACATTGCAGTTCACTGTGCTGAGGACAGTGTCCAGTGCATGCATCTTGCAGTGTACACTGCTGTTGTTGTGTAGCAGCACTGTTAGTGTCCTAACCTGTGTGGTACCCATGGAGGTGGCTATGTAAACCGTGTCCTGCAGCATAAGGCAGTATGTGTGTATCAAGGAGCTTTGCCAATATACATCGGGCCATGGGTGTCACGTGCAAGATGACACTTGCACATCATTGTGGCTTCCCTAGCATGTAAGCACACGTTGACAGCCAGCGGATACCCTATGAATGACATTGGAGACTGAGCAGAATGTAGACATACAACACCCTTCCTACATATAGTGGTAGCATACCTGGTGAGGGTATGTTGGCAACCAAGATCAGGCTCATACTGGCCTGTGCCACATGCTGAGAGATCCATTCTATGTTCCCTATCATGTAGTCCAGGGAGGTATGTCTCAGGTCAGCCATAGTGGCATGGTCAATGAGTGAGTCATATGTGTCCATGCCTTTGACTGACCTGTATGCATGTGTTCTGTGGTGGACCATAGTGCCCCTGAGGCATATCACTGTGACCTTCACCAGATACAGCCTGTTGAGCGGGACCCCAGTGCAGCACCCAAGACAGGTACCTGACACATCTGTAGCAGGTGTGTTGTGTAGCCCTACATGCTGTGAGTGTGTGGCACACAGGATGTGTGTGCCATGTGTGGCATGTGCTCTGTTCCGATGGAACATATGCCTGTGTGCCAGCTGCGGAGGTGTGTGATGCTCAGGCAGGATGCTATTCTGAGTCTCCACGTATGCCCCAGTGTGTTCAGCATGCTGTCAGTGTGTGTCAATGTCTGACTTGTATTGTAGTCACTGTAATATTTTTTATTTATTTATCTTACATTTGTTGACTGGGATAGTCCGACTGGATGCATGTCCATTTTCAGCGGAGGCCCGGGGAGAAAAGCTCCAAGGGTAAGCAGATACAGCATTACATAATACTAGCATTACATATTACAAACAGATTATTTACAGAGATTACATAAGTAAGCAAGTTAAACAAGTTCCACAGGTTAAAGTTAGTCCAGAGTACAAGTCAGGATTAAATTAAATTACACAGTAAACTGGTTAACAGATTTTTACACATTCGAGTTAGCCAGGCTTGATACATTGACATAGCCAGTTAAGTGACAAATGTCGTTTGAGTCTAGTTTTAAATGACCTAAGGTGGAAAGTAAGGTAATATCAGCTGGAAGTGAGTTCCAGGATCTACTTACAGAGTTTGCAAAGAGAGAATCACCGGATGTGTTATTAATTTTGCTAGTCTGACTTAGTAGTTTGTTAGAGGATCGAAGCGGTCTAGGATTGTTATAGGGGGTGATAATACTTTTAAGTGCAGGAGTATTGTCCGTATTATAGAGGATTTTATAGGCCATAATCAGTTGGTTATACTGGATTAGGCTAGGTAGTTCAAGCCAACCAAGCTGATTTAGATTGATGCAATGATGTGTCCTAAAAGGCAGCCCAGTGGCAAACCTGGCAATGTGGTTGTAGCAAATTGAGAGTTTGTTAAGGACAGTCTTGTTCAAATTCAAGAGTAGAGGAGATGCATACAGAAGGGTTGAAAGAAGGTGTGAGCGAGCTATGGCAATTTTAGCTGGAGGGGTTAGGAAGGCTTTTATTCTGTAAAGTGACCCTAGTTTTTTATTGATGGTTTTGATAGTTTGGTTAACATGTAGGTCACATTTGAGATTATTGTCTATGATGACACCTAATAGTTTAGTAGATGGGTCAGGGGAGATTATTGTGCCATCATTTGATTTTATGGTAAAGGTGAAAGCGGTAGACCTATGTGTGGGTGAAAATAACAGCATTTTAGTTGTTTTGGGATTTAGGATCAGACGATGTTCAGAAAGCCAGTTTTCTATTGTATTAAAGGTGGTCTGGGTAGCTGACTATAACTCTACTGGAGATGTGACAGAGCAAATCAGAGTAGAGTCATCAGCATATTGGATACAGCTGACTTTTGGGATGACAGTATAAAGGTCGTTAATGAAGATGGAGAACAGCAAGGGCCCTAGTATAGAGCCTTGTGGTACTCTGAGGGTGTTAGGTAGAAGGTTAGAGAGTTTGTTCTGCCAGAGGCCAGCCTGCTGTCGACCATTCAGGTAGGATTGAAACCATTGGAGGGCTCCAGTATCTAGACAGAATGTTTGCAGGGTGTGGATTACAAGTTGGTGATCAACCATATCGTATGCCTTGGAAAGATCCAAAAAGAGGGCTGAGGATAAAATTATTGTTGTGATTATGGTTTATGGTGTTAGTAAAGGCTAGGAGGGCTGAAGTAGTGCTGTGATGGGGACAGAAGCCATGCTGACTGTCTGCCATAAGGCGATTTTGGATTAGGTGGTGCATGAATTGTCTATTAATACATTTTTCCATAATCTTTGCAAGTGGAGAGAATATAGCTATTGGCCTATAATTGGATAATCAGGTAGAGCTGCTCCTTTTGTAAAGGATTATTACATATATTTTCCAGATGGTGGTGGTGTTATATAGCTTCTACTATGGTTTGATTGATTAGTTTTGAGACGGGGTAAGCAATAGCATCAGATGATTTTTGTAGGTACTCGGCAGGGAGTTGATCAGCAGAAAGTGTAGTGGATTTTAATTTTTCGATCTAGGTATGGATAAGTGAAGTAGCAACTGGTTGGAAGCTGAATGCAAGTAGGTTTCTAGGGGTGCTACTTTCAGGACCAGGGGAGCTAGGAGGTAGTTGGCTAGCTAGGGCTTGAATTGTCTCAGTAAAGAATTGGTTGAAACTATCAGAAACATCTTCAGGGGTTTTATCAATAGTAGCAGCAGGGACTGGGGTTGAAGGTTGTCCAGGATGTAGCATATATGACATGCCACCTGACAGGGTATGGCATTACTGGGTTCAGAGAGCTCAGTCCCCAGATTGGCTGTGTGGTGGCATTCCACACATGTGTTGTACGTTCCTGGCCAAGGGTGATGGCTGACTGCATACATGTGGCAGCTGTGACATTGCCACATGACTCACATAAACCACAACTGGACCATAGAGGTGATTCACAGGTTACCTTTGCACATGCTGCCCTAGCAGTGTGATTGCCATGGTGAGTACCAACACATAAGGCCAATGGGGAACAACATACTGAAGGTGTGTATGTGTGGGTGTACTGCTACTGTTTCATAGCACTGGCATATATGACTGCACACATGGGTAAATGCCAGGTAAGACATGTGCAATGTGTCACAGGCAACGTACATGCATACAGGACAGACAGTGACATTCTGTCATGTGTAAACTTGACATACGTATCGTACACTATGCAGATGTCACTAGGAGTCTACAGAAGCACTGTAACTCTGCATTGCAGGTGTAAGCAGTGTTCCAGGGAACCCCAAGCGAACATGCATGCAAACAAAGCTACAGTAAGCAGGGCTGGAAGTAGTGTATTGTACAACAAAGAAGGGGTAACAATAACAGTAAGTAATAATGCAAATATGTAGGCACTATCAACATGTACCCAGGAATACACAGCGCAGATGCCCATGGTAGAACTGATATTATGTCATAGTTAATTGTGATTTGGATTACATTGGTACTGCACATATCAACATGCACAAACATCCACATTGCCTAGTCATTGTGGGCAACTTGACACCATTACTGTACATGTCCACCATTGCATATCACTACTTGCGTTAGCTTCCCCCCTGTGCTACCCATGTATGCGGCTATCTGTTGACATCCTTACCACTGGCATGCAATTATGTGCAGCTGTTACACTTTGGTACGTACTATGGGTGCAGATGACAATTCAGGACATTCATACGTTTACTGCATTAGGCATGCTGGGATATACACACAGTCATATCAGCACACTGTACTGTTACCAACATGATACTACTAATACACCTCTATGTAGTCACCCTGTGCATCAGCAACGTGTTTACCTGTTCCCGCAATGATGTTGGAGATTGCAGGAGGTGGCACAGTGTCATCATATGCACAGGGTGTGAATTAGGTATGCCTGAGTCAGCCACTGATACCACCAATTGACATGTGTGTGTATGTGTGTTGGTGAGGGGCAGCAGTACAGGGTGGGGCAGTGTTGGTGCAGTGTGTGCATGTATGTGGTCACCCTAGGTATTAACATTTCACATGTGTGTATGCATGCACACAGTTCCACCTCATGGCTGCCATATACAGGGGTTTGTGGACAGCCACAGACTGCACCTGGCAGGTCATACAGATCAGTGTCTGTGGGCACGGACACAGTACCTGTGCCTGGCAGGGGTGCTATGGACCGTATCCAGTACTAAGCCAGACTGGGTACTGTCATCAGAAGCGGGAGTGTGTTGACTGGACACAGGTCCCTGTTGGGACTGTCCAGAGCCACGTGCACGTGGTCTCCTGGGGTGTTCCGATGACAGCACGGACCCAGCATTGCTGGGGCTGCTGCTGGCACTATGGGGGCATAGGTGGGCCTGTTGTCGTCCGCGCCGACTGACAGCTGCTGCTGTTGCTGGCATACGGCCACGTCGACGCCGCAAATGCTCACCATTGCCCTGGCTCATGGACATTTGGTTGTGGAACTGGTGTAATATGTCCCCACAATGTCTGTCTATGACATTGGTGAAATTACGGATAGCATCTGCGATGTCATGCATACTGTCAGTCATGGCTGTGCGACATGCTCTCAGCTCCCTCAGACCATGTCTGGTGTACCTTTCCATATGCGACTGTGCCTGCATGACAGCCCAAAACATAGCTGAGGTTGACAGACCTCTTTGGGCACGTCTGCCAGAGGCAGTACGCCCACGGATGCTCCCACGAGAACCCATGGGCAACTGTCTGTGTGGTACCATCGCAGGACCCTGCCCATGGCTGCTGTGTGGGGATGCATGTGCTACAGGTACCACATTACCCTGGTCAATGCCCACTGTATCCTGTCCATCACCTAGGGACAATGGTGACAAAGGATGTACTGGCAGGATGACTGCGCAATGATGGGGTTGACAGCTGTGTACTGTCAATTGGCTGACCAATGGCAGACCCTGACACACCTTCCTGTACCATTACACAAATATCATCATTACTAGTACCTGTGGCACCAGATTCAGGTTCCCTGCTGCAGGACACCAGAGCAGCACCAGAACCTGTGGGAGGAAGACAGGAAACACAGTTTACAGTCTCCACACATTGTTACCAGTGATGCACTTATGCACACATGCACACATGCACACATGTACACATGCACACATGCACACATGGACACATGCACACATGCACACATGCACACGTGGTCACATGCACACATACACACATGCACACATGCACATGTGGTCACGTGTACACATGCACACATGCACACATGCACACATGCACATGTGGACACAGGCACACATGCACACATGCACACGTGGACACAGGCACACATGCACACATGAACACATGCACACATGGACACAGGCACACCTGCACACATGCACACATGCACACATGCACACATGGGCACAGGCACACCTGCAAACATGCAGATATGCACACCCCGCAGTATACACACAGAGCACTACTGAGTTACATTAGTGTTACTAGCACTATCAGGACTATTATAGGTATTGTTAAACACACTCACCAGCATGGATGGCCTGCCTTGCTGTATTCCTGGAGGGACCTGCAGAAATGATGAGATTAATGTCAGTGGGCACAACTGTGCCATTGATACTGCATATGATACAGTGCAGTAGTACACCAGTTGCCTTTCACACGTCAGCTGCTGATATTGCCAGTATCACACATGCACAATTACATACTATGATGACAGATACATACCACGGACACACCTTACACATGCATAAACTAACAATGTACAGAACAGTCAAGTGTACATAGGGCATATTACCTGCACGCTCCATGCCGTGCTGCTGTGTGGATCCAGCCTCCATCATGATGCAGGTGTACTGCTGTTGCTGTTCCGGGGCTGGAGCCACAACACTTAGGAGTAGCCCCTCCAGTCTGGTGAGGGGAGATGTGTGGCCACCCAACCTCCTGTGGCAACCTGTTGCCTGTGGATATCTGACCCATGCTGACGGACACTTCTGATTAAATCACTGCAGTGATGTCGTACCTGCTCATATGTCCTATTATGCTTGTCAATATCATTTACCCTACGGACAAGGTCTTGCCACAGTGCAGCCCTCTCCTGCTGATTCTGACTGGTGCGGGAAAACAGGATGTCATACTCCCGCACCAGGCTCTGGTGTATCTCCTCATCTTCCGCTGCAGAGTAGGCGGGATTACGCTGACACGCCATCTCCCTGGAAGAGAACACAAACAGGATATCAGCAGACTATGTCAGCAATATATGGCACACATACTATACATGATACTCATGTGTAGTGATATACTACTACTCCCATATGTTGCATGTGTGTGTGTTGTGGTGGATACACAAGTACATGGCCAGATATCAGTGCTCAGCCAACACCTGTGCAACAATACCTGCCACATTCCACACAACATAGTAGCATGCCCCATCGGTCAGCACACACTGACAGGTCCAATGCACAACCTCACTCTGGGGGTTCATCCCAAGGTACTGTATGTGGGACGCCATCCACTAGTGTGATGTGGACACAAGTTACTCAGCCTGGATATACATATCCCACCACCACCACCACCAGCACAGTAGACTACTTTGATATATATGTGATTAGACAGTTATTCACTTGTTAGGACTGAGATGGTATCCATGCAGCACACTGGGCCAGTGGAAGCCACAACCCACACTGCTGACCCCTTTGCAAATGCTTACCACAGACATGCCACAGATTGCATGGAACTTGCACACACATTTCTAACCCAGACCCTATGCACAAAGGTTAGGCATCCTGTCCGGTGGACCACAGACAGAGGCAGATTGTATAATAATAGCAGGAGGCTACTGCAGGACAGAGCAGATTCACATTAAGGGAAGGCATCTGTGGTCAGCACTGGTACTATGCTACGGTCTCTCATAACAACGGCCACGGCCTACTCTGGGAGGGAAATGGCCACAAACACTATGGATAACCACAAGGCCTTCTTCAGTTATGTTACACATATGGACCAAATGCCTCAGACATGCTCTGTGTTAATACACACCTACTTAACATTCACCAAACACACAGATATTGGCAACATTCTTGCAGACAGGTTCGGTGCACGTATTCCCCCCCTTCTCCCCCACCAGTTGAAATACGTATCACATCTGCATGTAACCTCCCTATCATCTCACATGTCCAGGTGAGGGCCGCCCTCAGAAAAGCAGAACACACAGCATCACTGTGAGCTCATGGTATCCCTGGATGTGTGCTACCTGCACTCCAAGAGGACATACAACCGCATATAAGACTGATAATTTATCTTGGCCGTACTACAGGATATGTACCTGGACACTGGCATACAGCAACAGTGGTCCCACACCACTACGGAGGCACCTCGACTGACCCTGGGAACTACCACATCATATGCATAACTGGCCTGGTCTGCTAAGCTATGGAATTATTCAGTATGGGATGCATATGCAGTGATATCGGGTACCTGCAGACACTTGTTCCCAGCCAGTTTGCCTTTGTGATGGGCTGATTCTGCCTTTTGAACCTGGCTGACCTTTCAAAGCAGTCACTACGGCCATTGCTGAGGGCAATGCATAGACAACTGCTGCCAGGATCATGGCCTAACACTGATTGACATGTAATGTATAGTCATCCCCTTTTGGTGGAACTACGTACACACAACATATCACATGGACATACCTATAGATACAGACCTATGACACATTTGGAGGGTCCACAGTATGCACACTATTAACCTGCTACTTTGCATTACATGTGTTTGTCGCAGCTGGTTGCGTTACCACTGCTTCTGCTTCTTGCTGCTGCTGTCACTGCTGACAGCTTAGAGTCACAGTGTGTAGCGTTTTTTTTTTTTTTTTTTTTCTCTCTGTCTCGGTTTGTCTCTCTCCCTCTGTCTGCTTCCAGACAGTGCAATGAATGTATTGCATGTGTGGAGTGTTAGTACAGGATGCTTTTGTAGGTATCTGCATAGGTCCATGTGATGGCCTCTGCACCAATTGTAAGCCATCATTTGCTAACTGCATACAGCCAGTTGTGTACTGATTGTAATTCTCACTGTGATTTCAGGACAGTGCTATAAAAGGGTATGTGAGGTATGCGTTGCCCTTTCAGATTGTGAGGGCGGGGACCATGCTGGTATGCTGTGGACACTGTTCTGTGAGTGTAAAGGTTAGTATCTCTCTCATGATTCAGGCTGTGTTGTAGATTCACCTTTCTCCAATCTTCTCTCCTGTTCCCTGTAGTAAGTGTGTATGCACAATGACACCTACAACTATATATAGATATATATTTATATATATATATATGTACATATACATACATTTATATATGTACATTAACTGACATTATTACCTACAAGCTACCAACTAGCATGGCTGTTTCTGTTCACACACTACTATTATGGGAATTCAGTAGTTTTGACAGTAATTCTAAATGACATGCTTTGGGTACTACACATCCTATATTCCCTTTACATTCATCCCTACTATTACATGTTATATTTATTTTAGCACAATGTTCTTGTATAAGAGTCATGGCTTAGTGGTAGGTCATACAGACTACTGCTTCCAAGGTCCTGGGTTCGGGACTGACAGTGGGATTTTATTTTGCTTTTGAACTGACTACAGGACCTGTCAATCAAAGTGACTAAGGCACTTTTAAGCAGTTGTAACCGGGTTTGCGCTGGTTTGCGCGGAGCTCACGCATGCGCACTGGCGGTCAGCTCCACGCACACATGTGCACACCCACTTACAACCGCTTATCAGTGCTTACTCTGGCACAAACCCACGCTATTTTCTTTGAAAGAAATGAAAATGGGGAGACAGGAAAGTGGTGAAAAAGGGGTCACAAAGAGGGTAAGACAGTAGGGAAACAAGCTTGGGATTTGCAGGAGGGATGTAGGTAAGGCCCATAGCTGCCCATTTCTTCATCAGCAACAGCTGTGCATATGTATGTAATTTGGTGTGACATTTGAAACCTTCCACCCCTGTGAGAGGTGTCAGGACAACAATAATACTTGTTGTACAGCCAATTGTAATTGATAGTTTCCATGTCCAGCAGACATGTGTGTGGAATGGGCAGCTATGTATGGGGCGTAATTTTTTTGTGGGTACAGAGTGCCCTTTTTTTTTTTTATTTCAGGTGAGAGTGGTATGTCAGGTGAAGGAAGTCAGTACAGCTGGGGAGGTAGGTTGGGTAGGTAAACAGACAAGACAAACAAGACGCATACAGGGGCGGTGTATGACACATGTGGGGGGGTTACACAATTGACGGGGACGGAGGTTTGGATATCCAGAGCCCATGAGCCCACAGATGGCAACAGTGGAACTGATACTCCCACCCATAAGCAGTTGCCACTGTTCCTTCACTGCCCAGGACGGGGCTATGCTGGGGGCTGTGTAAGCCGGGCAACAGGTATGCCTGTAAGTTGTGCCACCTGTGCCTCAACATGGCGTAGGGGCTCGAGAACAGAGTCCCGAATCTCCCTACGCACCACAGTCCGGACGCTACGGAGGGTGAGTGGTGGTTCTCCTCCGGCCACACTTGCAGAGGGGGGCGAGCCCCATCCCCTGCAGCGCTTCCACCCACATGTGGCACAGGGCCACCGGAGGAAGGTCCAGACTGGGCACTAGTGCCAGGTACACTCGCCAGCTGAGGTGGGAGAGGTGGGTCCGCTGGAACCCGCCTTCCCTGTCGTCCTATGTTTTGCATTATGTCATGACAGTTTAGGTTAGTGACATATAATACCATTCACAATTAGTTGTAACAGCATGCATTAGTATTCCCATTAACCAAACACCCAGATATTCACACCATTGAACAGTGAGCAAATAACATGTGCATAATTTGAACAGCAATACACAGTCCAACAACATGCAGAGTTGATTGATGGCAACGGGCCATCAGGTTTGGATGTATGAACAGGGCAGATGCATCAATGGACATGCAAATATATATGACCCAACAGGACAAATGTCCGGGGTGTTAATTGTGATTGCACATACCATTTTCACGTGGAATTGGTTATATGTGGTTATAGGGTGGGGTGAAGAAAATAATATTAACACATTCGAATACCAATACATATGCTGTACATTTCTAATAGCTGCACATATATACACACTACTGTTCTAACTACAGTTTCCAATATGATAACTACTTCAACTTGGTGATAGGACTGTTACTGCAACATCAATATACATTTTATTGTTCTTCATACACATTCATATCTAGCTTTGTTCAGCTACATCATCCTGCTACATTTGCTTTATATAGCTATAGACAAGTGTGGATGTTTGGTATATCAGACAATCATACTATCTGCATATTGCAGACTGAGAGCAACATATCCTGATTTTGGGATACACATTCCAGATGCAGCAACACTTTGAACAGATTTCGCTGTTTGGTTTGGATTTTCACATGCATTTAATTCTGTACTGACTGCAGTATACTTTATTCAGGGGTTATTACTACTGTATTGCTGGATTCATGACACTGTCTCACACTCTCTCACTTGTTTTCATTTTACTATTCAGGATGGTACTTACTTCTAGGCTTTATTGACATGTTTTACCTGTAGTTATTACAATCCTTTCCAGCAGTCTCACTTCTGTCATGTTTCAGTATTTCAACAGGGATATATTTCACACGTGATTTCATCATCTTCTGCAGCTATACTTTTCAGCCTGCTGCAGGTTGTGTACTATTGTCTTACAGGTGGGGCATTTTTATTTCAGAATTTATGTCAGACATTTTCATTTTTCTGTTTGGCTTACAGGCTGCAACACACTTTTGTAATCAAGCAATACTTGCAAACACTTTCACACTGTTACTTGCACATTTTATTACTTAGTGACTACACTGCACTCTTTTGCTGACTGTCATACTTTTATATTTCTTTACAGTTACTGGTAGTGGATTACTGACCTGCCTGGTGGTGCAACCGCACCAGCCTATCGCCATAGGCTCTGTGATTCGCAGAACGGACACCTGCAGCTGTAATATAAATGAAGTAATATTGGAATACACATCTCCATAATATCAGCTAGTTTAATTTCTTACATACATAATTAAATGTAACTTACTCAGTAGTGGGGCGTTGGGCATTTGCCAGGCCTCCTGGATCCAAAGGTTCAATTGGTCCTGCTTGCGTCTCTTCAGGTCCGCATGGTGGTGACGGACCTGCTCACTAGTCCTTGGAATCCCTGTGATACCGATGAGATCATGAGCCAACCGGTCCCACGCCTCAGCCCTATATGCTCCCCACAGGACCTGGCCCTGCATGAGTTGGGCCTCATGATTGTGGACTAGGAGCCAGAACATGTACCTGGACTCCTCAATGCCCCAACTCTGTGCTCAAAAGCAACTACCCTCACTTACTCCTGTCATTCTGGCTGCAAGTCAGTTCTACAATCATTTATGCTGTGTATTCCCGCCTATGGGGCTTATATAGTCTGTTTTTCCCGCACATATCTGTGATTGGCCATTTTGGAATTGTATCAACTTCACTAAACCTGCATTGTCATGCTCCAGTTTGTATTCATTCCTATATATTTGCTATTATTGCATTTGTAGGTACTGCTGTCATGGCTTAGTGGTTCAGTACCTTGACTATGGTGTATAGTATCCTGGGTTCGAACCTGACCACTACTTTTTATTTTTTATGACTGTCTAGACAAGCTGAGGGGTGTGTCTATGTAAAGGCTGTTTTGATACGGCTTGCTCAACGTTGCCCGTCAGTTAGCTTGTTTGTGCGGTGTGCAGCTCCGCGCAAATGGCGTACGCTGGTTTAAGCCTCATTTGGCTATCAGCACGCATATTACGCTCAGCTCAGTTAGGGGCACATAGATTTAGCATGTTAAACCACTGCTCAGCTACGGGCACTCATTTTGCACCAGTTAAACCACTGCTCACCTACGGGCAGATGCACTCACCCTGTTAAACTGTAGCTCAGCTATGGGCACATCTGGCATTTTTTATTGTTTTGTTACCTCACATTTCTTCAATATAAATGGGCTATTTCATTACATTTTACATAAAATGTGATTTTATGTGTACATATTTGTCAGGGACTTGTTTCGTGCTTATTTTGCTAAAAATAAAAATTGGTGTTGTGGGGGCTCGAACCATGAATGCCTGCTCTTCAGCCAACATCTCTACTGCTACGCTATTGCTTCTTGGCTTACTTTGCATATTTAGTTCTTATATGCTTTCCCACTGACTGCTAACTGTAGCTGCGCTACGGGCATGCCCACGCAAACGAGCGCACTCACGGTTAAACATCTTTACAATTTAAAAAAAAATGATGAGATGTTCATTTGTACATTTTATGTTCGTAGTCTGTGGGGGCATGTGTTGTGTTGTGTTTATTCACATTTCCATGGACTCTGTCATGGGTGTTTACTTTGGGCACTTTTACTCTTCTGGGGGCGTGTCCGCTTACAGGGCTTGGCCTACGGACACACCCCCTACTGTCTTACACGGACCGTGTTAGCCTTAGGTGTGATTCAGCATGCTCTCATGAATATGCAGAGCATGCTGACATCACTCCGTTTAACTGCAGCCTCCGTGTATGAGATATAACTCTTACACGGAGGCTTTGTGAATCCTGCCCAATAGTAATCATTTTGCTTCAAAACTCTGGAACATTTTAGAAAGTGGTGGATTAAGTGACTCAATATATGCTAAGAATAACATTTTATTACTTAAATCAGTAGTCAAACTTCAAGTTTATTCTGGAAAGTTTTTATGTGGAAAAATATACACACACGTGTGTGTGTGTGTGTGTGTGTGTGTGTGTGTGTGTATATATACACATATATATATATATATATATATATATATATATATATATATATATATATGTAGGTTTTATGTCATTTAATTGACTGTTCAGCATTTCAAATACCAGATGTTTGAACAGGGAAGTTCGAAAATTGAAAATGTCGAAGTCGCGGAAAAAAAAAATTGCTGTCATTTAACTGTCATTAGTGTTGTTTTCTTTTGTTTACTACTGTAATGCTAGTTTTATTTCTATTGTTTTCTGTGCTTGTCTACTACTGTAATGTTTTATTGTACGATCTGGAGCTTTCCTCCTCAGGTCTCCACTGAAAATGGGACAAAATCCAAGTTGGACTAACCCGGTTAACAAATGTCAATAAATAAATAAATAAATAAATAAAAATACGGATTCTTTCCCAGGGAAATAATTCAGTTGGCTGTTTCTGCGGCTTCAACATTTTCTCCACTGTGGTGCAAAAGTTACGGAACGGGTTAAGGTAAGTGCGCGAGTGTTTCGGACGTTGGGGTTAGGGTGCAGGTAAGGTAAGTGTGCGATAGTGGCAGACTTTAGGGTTAGAGTGTGGGTAAGGTAAGTGTGCGATAGTGACGGACTTTAGGGTTAGGGTGCGGGTAAGGTAAGTGTGCGATAGTGATGGACCTTAGGGTTAGGGTTTGGGTTGTTAGTGCATAGGTAGTTGTGCATGTAAGATTTAGTGTAGGTTTATTAGGCTTTTGGTGTGCTTGTGTTATGTGTTTTTTGTGGGTTTTTTTGTGTTTTTGGAACAGTGAATTTTTTCCCTGGGAAAAAATTTGCTGTTCTGAGGTTTCGATGTTATCACATTTTGAACTTCCAAGTTCGAACATATGGTGTTCAAAATTTTGGAAGTTCAATTATTTGACATAGACCATATATACATATATATATATATATATATATATATATATATATATATATATATATATATATATATATATATCGTGGAAACTTCCCAAAAGTGAAAGAAGAATATGCAACGAAGCCACCCCGTATCAGCAACAAGTACCAGGAAACTCTGACACCAAATCAGAGATTCCACAGCAAGCAAAGGGAGTAACAGTCACAGTGTCTAAATAATTCCGGCAACAAAAGGAATTACGTATCCCTTATCCACAAACCTTGCAGCAGCCTTGTTTGAAACTCAAAAGTCCTATCAGAGGTTCAGCAGTTGCCGTTCACGAAATAGTCTCAGTAATAATGTTACTGCACGCAACTGTAAACTAAAAGCCAGACATTGTACCAGCTTACAACAAACTCCGGTACAGTCGTTGATAGTCCAACTAATAAATGCCGCTCATCTAGCAGAAGCTCCAACATCAAAAGCACCAACACAACTGCTTCAAAGTTGTTCTCAAACAATTACTTAAAAAGATAACACCTTTCGGTTCTAGATAAAAGAAGTTTAATGGTAAGCGCTTTCACGGCAACTAGAAAGCCGCTTCATCAGACAAACAGTGATGCGCTGTTTAGGCGCCATATTTAAACACTAACAATACTTGCATCACAACCAATAAACAAGCACTCTTGATTTAAAAATACACGGTCCTAGAAAACTTTTTTAAAAAAGTGGTACAAAGGCTAACCTATGTACACCTATGTACTTACAATAAACCTAATAACTAAAAAACTAAAAAACTAAATAAACTAAACAGACATAACTCTCCAAAAGAAGACTAAATTATAAATTATAAAAAACGTATACTAATGTAATCAAATAGTACATATAAACACTTAATTCTAGATCTAAAAAGCGCTAATAAGTACCATAATGAACAAGTAATGTTTAATGTTTAAATAATGCATTTCAATACTTAATCTAAACAACGCTAGGAACCTTACTGACAGTGGGGAATGCTGTGAGCATAAACATACACGGCTGTGGAGAACATCAACCAAAACTATGGATAGAAACGGCGATGCCTAATCAAGACTCATGAAAAAATGGGGCATGACAAAGCGTGATGTAGAAGTACCATAGGACTAACATGGAGCTCTGAAAAACTCCAAAGATAGTAACAGTAGCCAACCAATAAAGGCACTGGAACATGTGACAGCAGAATGCTCCTCTAAAATGGACGCAACCGAAAATACACATAAGATGGAACAAAAGGGGGGTAACCAATAAGAACAAGGAATGAAAATGTAAAAATGTGAAAATGTAAGAAGGAATAAAAAATGATGATGATGATAATAATAATGATGATAATAATGATAATAATAATAATAAAAATGAGGATAAGGATAATGATGAAATGTTTTATTGTACGATCTGGAGCTTTTCTCCTCAGGTCTCCACTGAAAATGGGACAAAATCCAAGTTGGACTAACCCGGTTAACAAATGTCAATAAATAAATAAATAAATAAATAAAAATACGGATTCTTTCCCAGGGAAATAATTCAGTTGGCTGTTTCTGCGGCTTCAACATTTTCTCCACTGTGGTGCAAAAGTTACGGAACGGGTTAAGGTAAGTGCGCGAGTGTTTCGGACGTTGGGGTTAGGGTGCAGGTAAGGTAAGTGTGCGATAGTGGCAGACTTTAGGGTTAGAGTGTGGGTAAGGTAAGTGTGCGATAGTGACGGACTTTAGGGTGCGGGTAAGGTAAGTGTGCGATAGTGATGGACCTTAGGGTTAGGGTTTGGGTTGTTAGTGCATAGGTAGTTGTGCATGTAAGATTTAGTGTAGGTTTATTAGGCTTTTGGTGTGCTTGTGTTATGTGTTTTTTGTGGGTTTTTTTGTTTTTGGAACAGTGAATTTTTTGTGGGAAAAATTTGCTGTTCTGAGGTTTCGATGTTATCACATTTTGAACTTCCAAGTTCAACATATGGTGTTCAAAATTTTGGAAGTTCAATTATTTGACATAGACCATATATACATATATATATATATATATATATATATATATATATATATATATATATATATCTATATCTATATATATATATATATATATATATATATATATATATATATATATGTGTGTGTGTGTGAAGTCATATATATATATATATATATATATATATATATATATATGGTTCACTAGCAAATTATCGAATCTAATTCCGTCGACTGCACTTTGTTCGAGCACGGAAAGTCGAACACAGCAATGTGGAACTCCAAAAGCCAACCTAGGAATGGGTTTTAACATGAGTCAAGATAGGTGTTCAGTGTTATTGCCAAACTATAAAACTCGCCCCTATCTCACCCCATTTTAAAACCCGTTCCTAGGTTGGCTTTTGGAGTTCGACATTGCCGTGTTCGAACGAAGTGCAGTCGATGGAGTTAGATTTGAAAATTTGATAGTAAACCGTATATATATATATATATATATATATATATATATATATATATATAAATAGAGAGAGAAAGAGAGAGAGAGAGTTTGTTACTTTCTATAAAATCTCTAAGTTTAGTAAAATTAATTCTTCAATTTGTTGGAGATGTAGTAAAGATATAAAAACTTATTGAACACACGTTTATGGATTTTGAAAAATTAAACATATATTGGTAACAGACAAGTGTGTTTTTAAGGGGTTATGGTCTGATAGTTGTTCTTTAACTAGATCACAGACTTAGTGTGCCACTCAACCACAGCCCATAAATCAAAACAATGTACCCAACACAGTAGTCATAGGTGACTCTATAGTCAGGCACACTGATGTCCCACTCATCAGGCTAAACAAAGAGAAGGTCACTGTTAGCTGCCTGTCAGGTGCCAGGATCTGCCACATAACTCATGCACTCAGGTCACTCCACAACAATTACAGATATGACTCTGTAATTGTCCATGTTGGTGTGAATGACCTGAAACGTACCTCCCTGGACTACATGAAAAGGGACTTGGAAGAACTCTCCGATCTTGTAGCCCAGGCAGGTATGACCCTAGCCCTGAGTAGCATCCTGCCAATGCCCAGAATGATACCGCAGTACAAGGAAAAAATGATTGACTTCAACAATTGGCTAAGCTTCTGGTGTCATTCTAAGGGGATCCAGTATCGGCTTGGGACGACATGGTCGACAGACGATGATGCTTTGCCAGAGATGGCCTGCACCTGTCACCCCTGGGATTCCGAATACTGGCTAAGGCTCTTGCCGTCCCTATAGTGCCTTTTTTAGGCAAGGTTCAGATGACAAATTCACCACCATAACAGGAACAGGCAAGCAAAAACTGAGGGTAATGCTACTCAATGCTAGAAGTCTAAATCTCAAAATGCACTTACTCGAGGCACTCCTTAAAATGGAGAACATCGATGTCTGTGCAGTGACTGAGACCTGGTTCAAGGCTCCAGAGAGCACCCCTGCATTACCAGGCTATAACTCATACCACACCTTTCGGCCATCTAACCTGGACCAGAACACCAAAGGCAGAGGTGTGTCCATATTCATTAAAGATATCCACACCTCCAGGCTAGTTGCTCAGCATAATGCAGCCGAGGTTATCCAAGTGTAATTAATTCTGGGCAAAACTGCAATCCAAATTGTTGCTTGCTACAGATCCCCCACCATGCCCCAGGATTCCCACTCCTCTTTTCTTGATATAGTGGAAAATATTAGAGTTCAACCAAACACCCTAATATTGGACAATTTCAACTACCCCATCATTAACTGGGAAAACTACTCATGTACCAACTCCTTCACTCAGCCCTTTCTGGAATTCATAAATTCCAATGCCCTGGATCAACCTATCCACACCCCCACCAGGGGCAACAATATCCTAGACTTAGTCATTACCAGCATGAGTGACCGGTGTTCCACACCTGAATTCATCTCCTTGTTGGTCAGATCCGACCATAAGCTAATCATCCTAGATATCCACATCTCGCCCCCCCCCCCATTAAGGCAACCACGATAAAAAAATTCTCCAAAGCCAATTTCATGCTTCTTAAGAGAGAAGTGGTGAACTTCATGACACCTATGCAGATGGACAATACAGTTACAACTGCTGAATCCTACACAAATGTACTCTGTAAGCACTTACATGAGTGCATGTATTGTGCTATCCCAAACAGAACCAAGACACTATCCTCCAAAAAAGGAAGCCAATCTAGTGGTCCCTGCCATAAACAAATTCTACAACAGAAGGAAGAAACTGTTGCAAAAGAGAGGAAATACCCATGAGTGGAGGAACTCTCTGGTCAGCCTCAGCAAGAAGCTGAGATCCCTAATAAGATTCTCCAAAGCTAGCTATGAAAACAAGATTGCCACTGATTCTACGGACAACCACAAAGCATTTTATAGCCATGTCAAGAATCTCAATGGCAACACCCAGATCTGCTCTGAGTTACAGCAAAATGGCACAAAAATTCCAGAACCAACTGATATTGCCAACATCTTAGCAGATAGGTTCAGTGCTAACTTTACCCCCCTCTCACCCCCTAAAGGGCCTGTATCTATACCGCAAGAATGTAGAGTCCCTGTAATCACAACTTCACAGGTAAAAGCAGCACTCTCTAAAGCCAAAAACACAGCATCCATGGGACCAGACAACATCCCAGGCTGCGTTTTACATGAACTTTAGAATGAACTGGCTCCCCACCTAAGTACCATGCTCAATCATAGCCTCACATCAGGCTTTGTGCCCATGAAATGGTGTACAGCAACCGTTATCCCACTCCACAAAGGGGGAGCCACCACTGATCCTGGGAACTTTCGCCCAATTAGCCTGATGAGCCTGATCTGCAAGGCCATGGAACGTATCATCATGGAATTCATAAACAAAGACATTGGTAACCTTCAAACTCTGGACCTCACCCAGTTTAGGTTTGTGAAAGGCAGATCTTGCCTCCTGAACCTGGTCGACTTCTTTGAGGCAGTCACCAAAACCGTAGACGAGGGTAAGGTGGTTCACACAGCCTATCTTGACCTTGCCAAGGCTTTCGACTCCACTCACCATTCTGGAATTATAGCCAAACTCACTAAACTAGGTATAAATCCCTATGTCACAAGATGGGTTACCAACTGGCTCACTGACCAAACCCACACTGTAAAAGCTGCAGACTCCAAATCTGACTTCAAACCAGTGACAAGTGGAGTACCACAGGGTTCAGTCCTGGAACCTGTCCTGTTTGGTATCTACTTCTCTGAAGTACAGGCTAACACAGAAGGCCTCTGGCTAATGAAGTTCACAGATGACTGCAAACTAGGAGCTATAGTCGAGTCCCCAAATGATGTGGACATCCTACAGAGGGGCCTCACTGAGACAGATGCCTGGTGTCAGAGCCATGGTCTCAAGCTCAATGCCAAAAAGTGCATTGTTATCCCCTTTGGTAAAAACTCTGTACCCATGAACTACCACATAGGCAGCAGTCTTCTTAACACCGAATTTGTGATAAGAGACCTTGAGACCCAGGGGGACAGTAGTCTCTCCTTTGATAATCACATTGCCACAGTAGTCAGGAAATCCTTCTATATGGCACACCTCATCACAAAAGGGTTCTCATCCAGGAAAAAAGAGGTCATTGTTCCCCTCTACTCGACACTCATTAGACCTATTATAGAGTACAATGCCCCTTTTGGAATGTAGCTCACAAGATATCTGCAGCAGCTGGAAAGGCCACAGAAGTACTTCACAAAGAGAATTACTGGCCTCAAACAGATGCCCTACACTGATCATCTCAAAAAATTCCAGCTTTATTCTGTAGCATATCGCCTACTCCAAGGTGATCTCTGCCTAACATATAAAGCTATGTCAAACCCAAAGCTATTGAAATCCCAATCTCTCTGAGCTACACACTCTAGGGAACTAAACCTTGTAACCACAATAAACAAGACTTACTGGAGGTATAGATTCTTGTCTCAGAGACTTCCCATACTCTGGAACAGGCTACCCATTTACGTCAAGCAAAGTTCCTCATTAACACTCTTCAAGAAAAATCTTGATGATGAATGGGAAATAGGAAATACACCCCAGGGATCACTTCTGTGGCTCTGCCTGACAGGGGCACATGAAATTAACTTTCTTGGGTTAGCATAAGCTAGGGAACTTTGTTGGATATGCTTACTTAGGCCCTTGGGCCGATAGCCTAGTACCTGCCTATGAACCTACCTTTGAACCTGTGAATCAATAATAATAATGAATGTTATACTTCCTGTATCTGTAAAAGCCAAACAACAAAAAATAATTTGGAGTCTTTTGGCAGTTGCTAGAAAAGTTATTACAAAAAAATGGAAATTGAATTCAGTTCCTACATTCAAAGAATTTTTAAATTTAACGGAAATACTATGTAAAACTGAGAAGGAAGTAATCAGAATAAGATCTATAAACCATATTAAGGTTTTTACTGGATGGGATTGCCTTGAAATGTTGCTATTTAAATAACAAGACTCATAATATACTAATTGTATAAGATCACCTTGATGAGTCAATGTATTCCTAACATTGTATAACAATACGTGATGCTGAAGTTCTTTCTGTGTATGTATTGTAAATATGTTAATTAATAAAAATTTTCTTAAAAAATGGGAGAAATAATCAGCTTTCAGTCGGGAATAGATTTTATAGCTGTAGACTAGAATTTGATTTCCAACAATTAGGATGTATCTGTGGGTCCTAGAAGAGAAGATATGTCAAAGACGGTACATTTCTGAAGAAATTTAGGAAAATATTTGGGTGTCTATATCACGTTGTCGAACTCTTAAAAGTTTGAACGTCATAAGGTCGACACCATATGATCGAACTTTTAAAAGTTTGAACGTTTCAATAGAGATCTCTGTACAGTGCGGAATGGGAAGAATTCCCTTTTCTGCACTGTAGTGCAATCTCGGAGTGGGTATATTTAAAGATCGGGGGGTGTGGGGGGTGCAACCATTCAGGTAGGTTTTTTCCTTTGGTTTATTTTTTTTTATTACATTTTTTAACTTTTAAAAGTTCGATCATATGAGGTTGACCATATGATGTTCGAACTTTTAAAAGTTTGATTATGTAATATAGATGCATATTTGGTATGGGAGATGTGAATTCAGTAGTAGAAACTCAAAGAGAATTTACATATTTTTTCCCCATTGTAAAATAACTTGCTTAGGCTAGACAGAAATTATATTTCACTTAAACATGTACATTTAATTGAGAACCTTGGCACAGATCCAGTAAATATTTCAAATCATGTGCCAATCTTCTTCTTCTTTTGGCTTTTTCCGGTTAGGGGTCACCACAGCGGATCACCTGTCTGCTCATGATTGGCAGTGGGTATTTTTTTATGGTGTTGAGTCACCAGCCCGGCACCCAACCTTCTACAGAAGGCACACATACGCACGCACGTACTCATGCCTAGGGCCAGTTTAGAGTATCCAATCTACTTGCAACATGTCTTTGGGATGTGGGAGAAAACTGGAGCACCCAAAGGAAGCCCACATGACCACAGGGAGGACATGCAGTCTTTGCACAGAAGGCACCCTAGCTGAGAATCGAACCGAAGAACCTCTTGCTGGGAGGCAGTAATGTGAACCGCTGCACCACCACGGCTGCCCTTCAGATCATGTGCCAATAATAACTAAAATAAAAATTCAGGGTAAAGAAGTCAAAATGAAGACTGGCACTTCACCACTTACCAATTAAAAAGAAAGGAATTTACGGAATGGAAATTATTCAGGGGTTATTATGGAAGACTTAAAGTACTACAGAAGTTATAACTAGTGAGTGCAATAAAATGAAAGTGGAGTTTAAAAATAGAGTAGAAATAAAATCAAAGAGATATGGTTAAGAAGTAAGAAGAATTATTTAGAGGAATTGATAAAGGTTAGTGTTGCTGAATAACGGGAATCTTAGAGAAAATAAGGCATACTTGGATAATATGCATGACTTTAGAAAGATTGCTGTTAAGCAACTATGTTTGATAATAACTCCAGAGCACAATTTTTATTATGACTTAGAAAGGGTTGCTGCCAAACTTAGCCCATAAAAAGAACAATAACCAGCGATCATGTAGAGGTATAAGGGATATTTCAGAAATGTTATGAAAATTTATATAAAGTATAGAAATGAGGAAATCAAGAAAAAGATAAATGGAAATATACATGGAAGATTTAAATATGCGAAGTTTAGAGGTAGATGTGGCTCAATAATTAACAGTTAAGACAGGAAGAGGTGAGATAAAATTGGTGATGTATAACCAATCTGCAGAAAAGTCTCCAGGAATAGTTGGTATTCCTTTGGAAGTTTGGAAGCTAGAAGGGAAAAAAGTGATAAAGATCTGAAATATTTTATTTAACAATATTTTAAAAGGATGGGAAGCACCAACATCCTGGAAAAAAGTGTTGGTGTGTTTAATACCTAAAGAAAACCCATCCAGCTTCATGTAAGCCCATTTCAATTTAAAATCATGATTACAAAGTGCTGAAGTCTACAATGGCTAAAAGAATGGCAAAGTTATTGCCAGAATTGATAGATATGGAGCAATGTGGTTTTGTGGAGAGGAGGCAAGCATTTGACAACATTAATTGAACAATGATGATCCAGAGGGAACCAAAATGTATGAAAATACTGCTGTTTTGGTGGGTCTTGATGCAGAGAAAACATTTGACAGAGTAGGCTGGGATTTTATGAGTAGGCAATGGAAGCATTTGCCTTCCCTGATACAATATTTAGGTTAATTATGGGGATATGTGAGGGATCAGAGGCAAAAAACAAAGTGGAAGTGATCCTCTCTGATAAGTTGTTTCTGAAAATAAGAAACAGACAGGGTATCCTCTTTCCCATTTGTTATTTGTGGTATACTATATAATAGAACTACTGGAAAAGAAAATAAGGGACTCAGAAATTCAAGGATATAATTGTCATGGTAATCTAGAAAAGTTGGCTTTATTTGCAGATTATATCATTTTGTACCTAATAAAATCAGAAAAGGAAATCTCCGTGTTCTGGAAAAGTCAGAGACAGTTCCAAGTTTTCTAGGACATAAATATTTATGAAAATAAAAGAAAAGCTATAGCTGTGAATTATGTACCCACGCATGAACTGGTTCAACAACACCCCTGTTTATGGGGACATGATAAAATGAGGTATTCAGGAGTATAGGTTAAAAAAAGGTTTATGCTATGGCAGCTAGGGATATGTGGGAAGAGACCAAAATATCATACAAAAACTGAGAAACTGGAAGCTCTTGTCATGGCTATGGATAGCAAGATACAAGCAGTAAAATGTTTTAGTCCCTTTAGTTTTATGGCCAGATCAAGAATATTGTTATAAACCAGAGGAGTAGTCGTATATACCAATTAATAAAGAATTGAAATAATTCATCTGGGAGGGTAAGAGAGCAAGAGTCAAGTGGAATAAGTTGATCTTTCCAATACAACAAGGTGATTTAGGATTACCAGTTTTAAGAGATGTTTTAGAGCTACACAATTAAGGTCTTATACATTGAACAAGATGGAAGCTACAATTCACAGTGAAAAGGGATGATGAAGAATGGGAAAATTTCAAGAAATAAGAAGATGAGATTTTAGAAGCAGATCTTTAAGGAGATTAACAACTGTCATACAGAATATTATATTCTTAGAGAAAAAAGTCTAAGAACTAAGTTAGCATGGGAATAGAGAAAGGAGGATCTGTCTGTAGGGTTGACTGCAATTAAGGGTACAGAGAATAGGAAAGAGGGGGTTGGAATTTTCTGAGGGAAACTGGCAAAAGAACCAAGATATTGGGAACAAATAATTAGAGAGTGAAAGGTAATAAAATGGGAAGAGGCCAAGAAGATATTTGGACTGCAGGCTAGAGACTGCCTTATTCTATCATGGATTGATATCAGAGTATAGTCAAAGAGAAAATGATAGGGGCAGTCTAAGTAAAATACCTGCACTAGTGGAATCTTTTGTTGAATATAGAACAGAAGCTGCTGTTAATAAAGGGATAATTAGTAGGGCATATGAAATATTACATGATAACTCTTGGAATCAAACACAGGAATTTAGAAAGATTGAGAATAGAGATTAGATAATACACTCACAAATAAACAATGTGTGTGCGTGTGTGTGTGTGTGTGTGTATGTATGTGTGTGTGTGTGTGTGTGTGTGTGTGTGTGTGTGTGTGTGTGTGTGTGTGTGTGTGTGTGTGTGTGTGTGTGGAGGGGGAAGCAATGGCTTCCCATATTAGTGAGTATAGGCCCAAAATCTCTAATCCTATGGTTAGAGTGTGCACTATATGGTCCAGGGTATTTGTACTGATAAAGTCCAAGAAATGTTGTGCCTGTGAATTAGAGGCAATGTATATTTGTTTCCCAGTCTATAGAAGAGTAATTAAAGTCTCCATGAATATTGCATTTGGTTTGATGGTGAGTGCTTCTTGTAGGTCTAGGTAAAAGTTGTGAGCTACATGTGTCATAGATGGTGGCCTGCAGCTAATCAGGAAATGGTGAAGAACTTTGTCAATGGATACTTGGACATGGATGAACACCAGGGCATCATCTTTTTTAACTAACCTGGAGTTCTATTTGTTGCTAATGTAGATTAACACACTTCAACCTTTGCTTCCTGTCTGTGCTGCTGTTGGTCTAAATGTGTGGAAGACACTGTAGCCTTGCACTGTTGGAGTATATTCTGTGACTTTAAACAAAGTCTCAGTAACAGCACAAAAATCTACATTCTCTAGAATAAGTAGAGCTTATAGGGTGTGGAGTTTCCTTTTCAGGCTAGTAGCATTGAACAGTAACACATTAAGGCTGCTTTACGTTTTTTTATTTTGTTTGTACCATTTTGACACTACCTAAAAAAAAGCTCTAAGGGTATAGATAATCTCTTAGCTAATATCCTAAAGCCTAGGAGGGGAAGGGGCAGACCATCATTGGCAAAGCAATGTGGTCTGTTAACCATGTCATCAATTGCTGATAGATAACAGATTCTTCTAATGTGACACCAGAAACTAATCCATTTATTACAATCAATTATTTTATATTCATACTGTGGCATCATCCTTGGTGAAGGCATAATGCTGCTCAGTGCAAGGCACACACCTGTCTGTGACACATATTTCAACAGATGCATAATGTCTATTTTCATATAGTCCTGTTAGGTATGTCTCAGTCATTTGCACCCACATGGGCTATGACAGAATCATATAGGTACCTGTGGTGCAGTGACTTAAGTGAGTGCATCATATTGCAGATCCTAGCTCTAGATAAACAGCTAGCTTTTATCATCTCCTTCTCCAGCCTGGTGAGTGGGACATCTGTGTGTCATACAATAAAATCCCCTATGACAAGAGTATAGGTAAAATGTTGCCTTGTGGACTTTGTTCTTGGGAGATCATTGGGTGTAGGCTTATGTGTGGTGTTAGATGTTACTTTTGGTTCATGCTTTAGTGATTGCTGAGGACTGCTGTTGCTATTTGATGGCTTAGGAGATATTTAAGGTTTGGAAAGATTTATTTTAAGTACAACAGCATAAAAAGTTGTATGTATGTAGTGAGGGGTATGTGTGAAGGATGTAGAGTGTGTTTGTTCTTGACAACCTTTTTGGTAAGCAAGACTTTTGCCTCCAAGGAAGTTATACATGTACGTCGTTTGCATAATATGTTAATTTCCATAAGGATTAAAAGGCTGTCTGAGTATATGAGACAACTACTACATTGTCTCAGAATACCCATACCTACTGATTTTGCCACAGAGACATTAGGAAACTGTAAGTGCATGTTGTCAGGACCTGCATTAGTGTTGAACAATTACGGTTTAGGTACTTAGTTTTACAAGGATCACCTAAGCGGTATCTATGGCTAAGCCTAGATGTTAGATAGTGCCATGATCGGATATTGGTGCTGTTTGACATACTAACTAGTTGCCTGAGTTTATCTCCATGCAACTCCTTTCTGTGTGACATGTTACTGTCCTAAGTACTAGCTTTATGTTTGCTACTATGCAGGGTACTGCTAAATGCCACTGCATGGGGAACACTTTTGCACCAAAGCAATTAATTTTTAGCAGACAGAAAAAGATGAAAACTAACCCCCTTGTCATCTGGCCAATAAATAACTGCACTTTAAACTCCTTGGAGTACTTACCAACTCAGAGAAACCAGGTAGACACCTTCTGCCACAAGATAGATGATCCTGAAATGTTTTATTATAAAAGCACAGCAAAAGTAGCTTTCAAGCGCAGATTAATACAAAATAACCAAGTCCTTAAAAATCCCTCTAGCTGTTTAAACAATTTCATTTTAAGCCTCACTGTGTGTTTCCCAACTCAGACAGACCAGGTTACCTTATTAATGCCACTAGAACAGAAGTCCTAGTCTTCTTAATGTAAAAACACACTTTGATTAGCCAAACGTGAAATAGTACCAGCTAGCTACAACAAGATATTGTCAGTTTAAGCCTCCTTGTGTGTTTCTCAACTCGGACAGACCAGTCTATCTTTCTACTGCCAGTAGAATTTCAGTACCAGTCTTATAAATGTAAAAACACACTAAAATTGAAAAGGTTCCTGAAACAAACAACTATCTACAACAAGTAATTCTCACTTTCAGCCACTCTGTGTTTTCTAGCTTGGAAAAATTAGGCTACTTTTCTACTCCCACTAGAATTGCACTCCAAATCTTTTTAATGTAAAAAGAGAAGTTGTGCGTCAGGGCTGGTAACTCGGCACATAAAAATCAACTACCAATCATTAGCAGACCGGAGGTCCACTGTGACGACCCCTAACCGGGAAAAGCCGAAAGACACAAAGTTAGCCAAAAGTGAAAATATATCAGAAACAAATCAAACTTCTATATCTTCCATAGAGAAACTGCAGATATAATTTTGTATGTATGTTTAATTACTGTATTTCCAAGCAGAAAGCAGTTAGAAACTTCAGTTACAAATGTTATACACATTTTATCATTTTATAAAAAAATGTCATGTGTTTACACATCCTTTCTTGCTCCTGTGGGTGATATTTTACTTGAGGGCTTCATCAGATGTGCAGTAGCAAGCCCCACCCAAAACCTACCCCCGTGATATGTCATTCATGAATATGCATTCCCTTCGAATGTACCATCGGATGTCAAAAAAAGAAAACAAGCACACTGACATGTAATATAACAATAAATAAAACAGTAAAACGTTACCAACATCAGTTGGTAACATGGAAGATAAGGGAATGCAGTTTAATAATACCCGTGCACTTTAGTATGCAGTAATCGCAGTTTAATAACTAGTTTGAAATCAGTGTGCATCACCCACTGAACTCATTAGCTTCCCTTCAGAGTGTAGCAGGCAGGTTATTCAAGCATTTCACATACACATTCATATGAAAAAATAATAGTTTACATTCATGTAATCTTATTTTGTAATTTTAAAGGAAAAGGTTTTATATACATTTATGTATGTTACGTACTGTCAGAGTTTTCCCCTGGGGCCTCTTGGCAACAGAGTTTGCACAGTCGGACTTTCCCAGTCATCTAACTATAAAAAAGTAAAAATTCTGAGTGCAGAGGAAGAGGTGCATTCAGCCTTTCACATGTTGCAGTGAAAGCTATTATGTGTGAATTTACAGTATATAGTCGCGGGCTTGCATTTTTTCCACTTTTGCTGAATAGACGGAGGGGTAATGAATTGTATTATTAATCTGTAATGAGTCTGCTATTGTGTTTGTTTTAAATTGGGCAGTCACTTGGTACTCAAACAAACCTAGTGGCTGTCTTTTAGATTTCTCATTATTCCTTCTGGTTTGAGTCACATTGTCGTTTTATCTCATTAGCCTGAGGACAAGTGAGTAGGGAAGGGGAGAGGCAGCAGCCTTAGTATAACTAAGTTACTGCTTTCAAATTCAAATGGGGTTAACCAAGAGGAAGGTTGAAAACAGTACTGAGTTTTTATATCTAAATTGCCACTCGTGATTTCCAAAAATTCTGAGTGCTAAGCCAGTTGTCATTTTGGTTTAGAACAGCTTTCAACATCTGCTAAAGGATATGCTCTAGTCCGGTTCCCAGGCTAATGAGATGTCAGTGCTGAAGATAACTGTTTGATATATTTTTTGTAATAGCATGCTGAAGGAGTCATCCCAAAAATATGTATTCACGCGCAATTACTTGAAGGCTAATTACATATGCAGACCGGGTTGTCACTCAATTCGCGACACACCCACTTCTGCGGGAAATGAAATGGTGAGGCCCTCAAGTAAAATATTGCCCTGCTGAGAAAACACATATACTATAGAATAAATCACAATTTTTAGCTTACATGCTGAAGGCTTTATAAAACTTCAATTCACACATCTGTTAGATTCTAACTCAGAAAACTGACATGCATATTCTCAAACATCAAACTTAATATGAACCAAAGTCATGAGGAACCCTCAGATTTTTGTTTTCTTCCTACTCACTCTACAAGAATGTATGTCTAAGCAAGAGATAAGCAATACAAAAACAGAACAAAAAATATTTAATGCTTTTTTTTTTAACTTGAACCCGACAAATATTCACAAAACCATCCTTTGTGGCACTACCTTCAAAACCTTACCTTAGGTTCATAGGTTCATAGGTTTATACTAGGCTAACTGCCCTAGGGCATTTATAAGCCTAGCCCAAACTTATGTGGCTTACGCTGCCCCTTATGTTAGAAATACTGTGCCCATTAGTTTGTTTGCCTCTGTCCAGTAGTGACACAGAGATGATTCCCGGGGTAAACCTACGATCTCCCATCCACCGGTCAAGATTTCTCTTGAACAGAGCCAGTGAGGTGCTCTGCCTCACATGGACCAGGATTTTATTCCACAGCATGGGGAGTCTCTGGGTGATAAATCGATCCCTCCAGCACGTCCTATTTATATCCGTGCTAAGGTTTAAGTCTCTTGCTCTAGTGGTTTTGGTGGATTTGGATTTTTTGAGGTGGAGCATGTCCATTAATTCTGGGTTGGTCATGGCCTTGTATGTCAGGCACAGGTCACCTCTGAGCAGACGGTATGCAACTGAATAGAGTTGGAGTTTCTTCAGTCTGGCAGCATATGACAGGTTTTGGAGTCCCTTTATCCTTTTGGTGAGGAACTTTTGGGGTCTCTCCAATTGCTGCAGGTGTCGGGTGAGATACATCCTGAATTGGGCATTGTACTCGATCATTGGTCTGATAGGTGAAGAGTACAGGGGAACAATGACCTCACTTCATCTGGATGTGAATCCCTTCATGATCAGGTGGGCAATGTAGAAGGTCTTTCGAACCACTTTAGCAATGTGAGCGTCAAACGAGAGGCCACTGTCAATCTGGGTCCCCAGGTCCCTGATAACCTCTTCTGTGCTTAGTGGGTTGCCACCTATATGGTAGCTTGGGGTTACCTTGTTTTTCCCGAAGGGTATGACTATACACTTTTTTGCATTTAACTTCAGGCCACGGCTCTGGCACCAGCTATCAGTTTCCGTGAGACCCCTCTGAAGGATGTCTGTGTCCGATGTACTATCCACTATGGCACCCAGTTTGCAGTCATCTGCAAACTTTGTCAGCCATAGTCCTCCTATGTTTGCCTGTACTTCTGAGAAGTAGATGCCGAACAATAGGGGCCAAGGACTGAGCCCTGTGGGACTCCACTTGTAACCGGCTTGGAGTCTGACATGGCTCCAGCAACTCTAACCCTGTGGGTTCTGTCCTTTAGCCAGTTTGCAACCCATCTTGTGACATATGGGTTTACATTTAAGCTGGTAAGTTTCTCTATAATACCCGAGTGGGGTATTGTGTCGAAAGCTTTTGCAAGGTCAAGGTAGGCTGTATGGACTGCCTTTCCCTTATCAATGGCCTTGGTGACTGTTTCGAAGAAGTCGACCAAGTTCAAAAGGCAAGATCTGCCCTTGACAAAGCCAAACTGGGTTGGGACCAAGGTCTGCAAGTCCCCTATGTCCTTATTTATGAGTTCCATTATGATCCTCTCCATAGCTTTGTAGACCAGGCTTGTTAAGCTTATGTGGCAGTAATTACCAGGGTCCGTAGAGGCACCGCCTTTGTGGAGTGGGACCACAGTTGCCGTACGCCACTCCTTGGGCACATATCCTGTGGTGAGGCTAAGATTAAACAGCTGCCTTATGTGCGGGTTTAGTTCTTCATTTAGTTCATGTAGCACACAGCCGGGGACCCCATCCGGTCCCATTGATGCTGCGTTTTTAGCTTTAGAGAGAGCAGCTTTCACCTGCGAATTTGAGATGTCTGGGAGGCTGCTCTCAGTTGGGATAGTTATCTCTCCTTTTGGGGGGGAGAGGGGGGTGAAGTTTGCGCTGAACCTGTCTGCCAGTATGTTGGCAATGTTTGTGGGTTCAGTGATTTTGTATCATTTTGGACTAATTCTGAGCATATCTGGGAGTTTCCACCCAGGTTTCTGACATAGCTGAAGAAGGCCTTATGATTGTCTTTTGAATCTATGGCAATTTTTCTCTCAAAGTTGGCCTTGGATGATTTTATGAGGGATCGTAGTTTCTTGCTAGTGCTGATCAAAGATGCCTTCCCTTTTGGGATTTTGCTCTATCATGTAATAGCTTTCTCCTCTTATTGTAAAGTTTGTTTATGGCTGGGGTCCACCAGACTGGACGTTTGCCCTTGGTGGAAAGAGTCTTGGTTTTATTTGGGATTGCCTGATCCATGCAGTCCTGAAGGTGTTCATAGAAGGCATTTGTAAGGGCTTCTGCAGCTTGGGTTGTGGTTTCCATTGGCTCGGGGGCCTTGAAGGATACCAGACCTGTCTTGAGTAGTGTGAAGTTTGCTTTAGAGAAGTTCTTCACTGTGGTCTTTTTTGTTTGGGGTGGCGGCGGGATGTGGATTTCTAGTGAGATTAGTTTATGATCTGATCTCACCAATGAGGGATATACTTCGGTGTGGAGCATTTTGTCCCCATGTTCGTGATGATGAGATCTAGTATATTTTCTCCTCTTGTGGGGACGGTGACTAGTTGTTCCATGGCATTTGAATTTATGAACTCCAGGAACCTTTGGGCTAGAAAGTTTGGGCTTGAGTAATGTTCCCAGTCTATATTCGGGTAGTTGAAGTCACCCAATATGATGGTGTTTGGTGATACATTTATACCCTCCAGTGTCTTCAGGAAGGCTGTGTGGGTTTCCTGAGTTTGAGAGGGTGGCCTGTAGCATGCTACAAATTGTAGAGCAGTTTTGCCTATGGTTAATTGCACCTGGATGGTTTCCGATGCTTCACACGTAGCCACCAACCTGGAGGTGTGGGTATCCTTGATGAATATGGATACACCCCCTCCTTTTGTGGTGTGGTCCGGGTTTTGGGGCCGGAACGCATGATATGAGATGAAACCTGATAGTGCCGGGGTGGTCTCAGGAGCTTTGAACCAGGTTTCAGTCACAGCACAGACATTGATGTTCTCCATACTGAGAAGGGCCTCGAGTGCGTGCATTTTGAGATTTAGACTTCTGGCATTGAGCAGCATTACCCTTAGTTTCTTCACGTTTTTGTTTTCTAGGGTGGTAGGTTTAGAATTTGAGCCTGGTGGCTAATTCAATTAGAACAGGAAAAAATAAAAAGTAAAATGGACTATGAGTGTCACATGACAGGCTGCTATTACATATTATATTTTGAACTGCCCTGTCTGTCTCCAGGAATCAATTCAAACAACTATAAACAGTTCTAGAACCCAGGAAGTTGTTATGAAGATGATCACATTCATTCTGTGACATCACCTGTTTATTACATCACTGGAGGTATTGCCAGCTCTTAGTGGAAGAAGATAAGGGCATAATATGCATGATTAAACTGCAGGATCACTGAACAATTTGGATTACATGGTTGCATTTTATTTTTTTTTCTGTTACTCAACAAAAAACAAAATAATCTGGGGCCTGAACCAATTAGTTCAACATGTAATATCATGTGACCTTATAGCAATATAACAGAAGCAATCATGTAAGTCATTCTAAACAGTCTTAGATGTCAAGGGGCCAGACAAGATACTCTTTGGTTTCACAGGAGACAGAAAAGAGCATAATCATCCACACAAAGGCTATATACAATTCTGTCCTATTAGAGTGGACCAGATGTCTGGTGATATTATTAGGTGCTATTATTAGCCGAAATACACTGCTAATTAATGAGAGTAATAAATCAATGGAAAATGGGAGCACCTTCAGAGAAAACGCACCAAAGAGCGGGATGATTTCTTATACCCTGCTTCAGGCTGGCCATAGGGTAGCTTGTTACAGCTAATGCCATTTCAGTATTACCTCAGTAAGACTGATCTCACACCGTATTTAGAAAAAGGAGTTAATTTGGACAAATATGCAATATGAGCTTCTTTGCATTTATTTTTAAGAGCAATTTTTTGATGCATGTTTTATCTGGGTCAGCTGTAAATAGTCTGTTGCATAAATAACAGACCCCTGTAGTAATAAAGGAGTTGCGTTAGATTGTTGTAATTGTAGATGTTGGGTTGTGCTGGCACCTACTATACAGAAAACAAGTGATAGTGCCACAGGATGTGAAACTGTAAAGTAATTTAGCAATAATTAGAAAATTTAACGTTCAGAAAATTATAAAACAGTGACATTATCTGATTTGTCTTGTTACTATATCTGTAGGAAGCTGGAAGTGATTTGAAGTAAAAATGGGTAAAATGTCATAAATGAAAGAAATCTGATCAAGTATTTTATAAGAAATGCTGTATGACCACATACAAATAGCTTGATTTGAAAGTTCTCCCTTGCAAGTTTGTAGTAACTAATGATACATTTTTGTTCGATTTAGGAATATAAGACCAACATTTACAGGAGCTTACATGTGACAGGTATGTGTAAATACAGACACCAATAAATCAAATATTTAATAACTATTAAGAAGACAAGAACAGACTTTTTCTGTTAATGAATCATCATCATCATCATCTTTTGACTTTTCCTGTTAGGGGTCGCCACAGTGGATCATCTCTTTCCATTTCTTCCTATCCTCTGCATCTTGCTCTGTCACACCAACCGCCTGCATGTCCTCTCTCACCACGTCCATAAACCTTATCTTAGGCATTCCTCTTTTCCTCTCACCTGGCAGCTCAATCCTTAGCATCTTTTCCCCAATATACCCATCATCCCTCCTCAGCACATGTCCAAACCAACGCAATCTCGTCTCTCTTGCTTTGTCTCCAAACTGTCCAACATGAGCTAACCTTCTAATATACTGATTCCTAATCCTATCCATCCTAGTCACACCGAGTGCAAATCTTAACATCTTTAACTCTGCCACATCCAGCTCTGACTCCTGCCTTTTTGTCAATGCCACTGTCTCCAACCCATATAACATAGCTGGTCTCACTACCCTCTTGTAGACCTTCCCTTTCACTCTTACTGGTCACCGTCTGTCACAAATCACTCCTGACACTCTTCTCCACCCATTCCATCCTGCCTGTACTCATTTCTTCACCTCTCTTTCACATTCACCATTACTCTGAACTGTTGATCCCAAGTACTTAAACTCATCCACCTTTACCAACTCTACTCCCTGCATCCTCGCCATTCCTCTACACTCCCTCTCATTTACACACATATATTCTGTCTTAGCCCTGCTGACCTTCATTCCTCTTCTCTCTAGAGCATATCTCCACCTCTCCAGAGTCTCCACAACCTGATTCCTACTCTCACTACAGATCACAATGTCATCTGCAAACATCATAGTCCACGGGGCTTCCTGTCTGATCTCATCTGTCAACCTGTCCATCACCACTGCAAATAAGAAAGGACTCAGAGCTGATCCTTGATGTAATCCCACCTCCACCTTAAATGGATCTGTCACTCCCACTGCAGTCCTCACCACTGTCACCCTCGTACATGTCCTGTACCACTCTTACATACTTCTCTGCCACTCCCAACTTCCTCATACAATACCACAACTCTTCTCTAGGCACCCTGTCATATGCTTTCTCCAAGTCTACAAAGACACAATGCAACTCCTTCTGATCTTCTCTGTATTTCTCCAATAACACTCTCAGAGCAAACATTGCATCTGTAGTGCTCTTTCCTGGCAAGAAACCATACTGCTGATCATTAATCATCACCTCCCTTCTTAACCTAGCTTCTACTACCCTTTCCCATAACTTCAAGCTGTGACTGATCAATTTTATCCATCTGTAGTTACTGCAGCTCTGCATATCACCCTTATTCTTAAAGATTGGTACCAAAACACTTTTTCTCCACTCCTCAGGCATCTTCTGACTTTCCAAAATTTCATTAAACAATCTAGTTAAAAATTCCACTGCCATTTCTCCTAAGCACCTCCATGCTTTCATTGGTATGTCATTTGGGCCAACAGCCTTTCCATTCTTCATCCTCTTCATAGCTGTCCATACTTCCTCCTTGCTAATCTGTTTCACTTCCTGATTCACTATCCCCACATCATCCAACCTTCTCTTTCTCTTTCATTCTCTTCATTCATCAGCCTCTCAAAATGCTCTTTCCATCTACTCAACACACTCTCCTCTCTTGTGAGTACCTTTCCCTCACTATCCTTTATCACCCTTACTTGCTGCACATCTTTCCCAACTCTGTCCCTCTGTCTAGCCAATCGGTACAGGTCCTTTTCTCCCTCTTTAGTGTCCAGTCTCTCATACAACTCTCCATATGCCTTATCCTTAGCTTTCACCACCTCTCTCTTTGCCATGCGCCTCATCTCCTTATACTCATGTCTACTTTCTTCATCTCTTTGACAATCCCACTTCTTCTTCGCCAGCCTCTTCCTCTGTATACTCTCCTGTACTTCCTCATTCCACCACCAGGTCTCCTTGTCCTCCTTCCTCTGTCCAGATGTCACACTTTCTAGCAGTCTCCCTTTCTAGTTCTGCTGTAGTTACCCAGCTATCCGGTAACTCTCCACTGTCTCCCAGTGCCTGTCTTAACTCATCCCTAAACTCCACTTCACAATCACCCTTTTTTAACTTCCACCGTTTAATCCTTGGCACTGCTTTCATACTCCTCCTCCTCTTCTTGATCACCAACGTCATCCTACAGACCACCATACTATGCTGCTTAACTACACTTTCCCCTGCCACCACTTTACAGTCTCCAATCTCCTTCAGACTGGCCCTCCTACATAGGATATAATCCACCTGTGTGCATCTTCCTCCACTCTTATACGTCACCCTATGCTCCTCCCTCTTCTTAAAATACGTATTCACCACAGCCATGTCCATCCTTTTCGCAAAATCCACAATCATCTGACCTTTTGCATTCCTCTCCTTGACACCATACCTACCCATCACTTCTTCATCCCCTCTGTTCACTTCACCAACATGCCCATTAAAGTCCGCTCCAATCACTAGTCTCTCACCCTTGGCTACACTCACCACAACTTCATCTAACTCACTCCAAAATTTCTCTTTCTCATCCATCGCACACCCAACTTGTGGAGCATATGCACTAACAACATTCATCATTACACCATCAATTTCGAGCTTCATAAACATCACTCTGTCAGATACATTCTTCACATATAAAACACTCTTGGCATACTGTTCCTTTAGTATAACCCCTACCCCATTTCTCCTGCCATCCACACCATGATAGAACAATTTGAACCCGTTTCCTAAACACCTGGCCTTACTTCCCTTCCATCTGGTCTCTTGCACACACAATATATCAACCTTCCTTCTCTCCATCATATCAGCTAGCTCTCTTCCTATACCAGTCATACTGCCAACATTCAAAGTTCCTACCCTCACTGCTACACTCCTAACCTTCCTCCTCTCTTCCAGCCTTCGGGCATGCCTTCACCCACCTCTTCTCCTTCGGCCAACAGTAGCCCAATTTCTGCCAGCACCCTGTTGGCTAACAGTACTGGTGGCGGTCGTTGTTAACCCGGGCCTCGACCGATCCAGTATGGAAATATGAAATGTTTGTGCCATAAGTGTTGTGGCAGAATTTTTACTCTGGATGCCCTTCCTGACGCAACCGTCCCAATTTATCCGGGCTTGGGACCGGCACAAAGAAATGTACTGGCTTGTGCATCCCCAGTGGCTGGATTTTTTCTGTTAATGAATAAAAAATAAAATAATCCAGGCTGTGAACTAGTTAGATCAAATTGCAGTATTTATGTCTGCACAGAAATGTAAAAGAATCAAACATAAAAATGGCTCTAAACAGCCAGAACTGTTGGTGGGCACAAGTAATGTACAGAAATGTAAAGAATTAGTAAATGTACTTAAGCAATGGTATAAGACCAATAAAATAACAGAAAACAAATCTATAGCTACATAATGGATATTCTTACTGCCCTCTCATATTCTACTTGCCTGATATTTAGGCAGTGCCAGAATTCCCCAGATATATAGATGTCCCACAAGCCAGAACTATAGTTTTTCATAATTTTGATTTAGTGTATATTCTGTCATTACTCTTGTATGTAACAATTTATAATAGAGTATGGAGAAAACCCTCTGAAAATATGTCTGCTGCAAAAACAGCTTCTATAGTATCAGATTGCATACCTTTCCACCTGCAAAGTGCATAAATCTAGACAAAAGCTCTTCAAAAGAAGCACCTCTGACCAAAAATCTGGATAGATAATTAGCATGAAAGCTGCATAACTAATATCATAATTTCCCATACTTATCATAGGATTTATATTTATTTATTCCAGAGCTGCATAGCGGGATTTACCATTCTTCACCAGTGTGTGTCAACTTACCAGCACCATCCTGAATTGGAGAACTTTGTGAGTTTTTTAATATCATAATTTCCCATACTTATCATAGGATTGTGAGAACCAGTGGTGGTGGTGCTGCGGTAGTGTTGTCGCCTCACAGTAAGACGCTGTCTGGTTCGATTCTCACCTAGAGCTTTTTCTGCGTGGAGAAATGCATGAATGGGTGTACCTTTCTTGAAGGTTGTGCATCAGGCCTGGGAAGCCGGTATGTAAAAATCAACTGCCAATCATTAGCGGACCGGAGTTCTGCTGTGGCGACCCCTAACTGGGAAAAGCCAAAAGACACAAACAAATCATAGGATTGTAAGATACCAAAATTCAGAAACACAAGTTCAAAAGGCAGTGACAAAACGACACAAAGAATAAGCATGTTTTATGCAGATTAAGTTTTGACTCTCCTTGCTGAAACTGTAATCACATATCACGGAACAGTAACACTTGAGTCTTTATGGAATTTGTTTTTTTTTTTCCACACCTTCTTCCATTCTCTTAATCTTCTCCGTTGGCTGTCTTTTAAATGTAATATTTGTCTAACCAAATCAGACACCCTAGACTGCAATATATATATATATATATATATATATATATATATATATATATATATATATATATATATATATATATATATATATATATATATATATATATATCTCTCTCTCTCTCTCTATATATATATATATATATATATATATATATATATATATATATATATATATATATATATATATATATATATATATACACTCTTCGTACACTGCAGCATCGACTTTCTATTTTTGTGAGATAAACCTTGCAAAATTCTTAACTTTTAATTATGTAAGTGGTCAAAAAATGTTGCAATTTTTGGAGCTGGTATTATTACATCAGAGAAAACATTTGTAGTAGCTTGTATTTTTACAAATGTTTGCAACTAATGAACTTTCAAGATTGATTTATTTTTTTGTTTTTTAAATCAAATGTTGTTTAAACATAGCTATAATAAAATTTATATGGATGGACAGTAGCAAGAGGATATTGTACTTCAAGTATAATTCTTAGAACTGTAGCTCATAAAAAAAGAAATGTCTTTTTTATTAGTGTGTCAAAGTTCCTGCATAGTGCCATTCTAACCATCATCAGTTAATAAAACAGTTCCAATTGTAATTTAATCTCAGTTTTTAGAATTGGTTAGATAGACAGACAGACAAATAAAGACTCATCTATACAAGAACTCTTTACTTTACCCTTTGTTTTTACACTTCTCCCCCCTTATTAAATAACTATACTTGTCTACTGCAATGAAATTGCCTTTCTTTAAGTCCCCTTTCTATGTATTTCTGTTTTTAAATGGTCTACCTGCTGATAGCGTTAAGTATTTCAAACCAGCTAAAACAGCTCTCTGTCTCTTCCCTTCACATCTCTATTAAATCAGTAAATAATGGTTGCTCCCCCTTTTCTTGCACAAATATTTCAGCCACTCTGTCAGCCTGTCCCCAGCCCATTCAAAAGGAGTAGTTGTGAAGGCTGGCAGTATCTCTCTCTCTCTCTCTCAAGAAACTGGAAAAGTAACAGCGGTGGATGGTGACCATGTTATTTTTATTTAAAATAATCAGAAGGTTCTTCTCCTCATAGCATGGGGAGGTACTTGCCTGACTACAATAAAACAACTATTTTTGAAGTGTTCCTTGCCTGTTCCCAATATGTGCCTTAGATCAATCACTTGTGCCACTCTTATTGGCAGACACACAGCTGGAGTCATGGCTCTATTGATGTTGGTAATACTGCAGGCTACTACAGCAATCTGGTGAGAACAAACGGAATTCTTAAGAACTGCAATTTTTAGGGGTTACTCAGAATTTTATGGCATCCTGTAAATGTAAAATTTAAAATTTGTATTTTTAGCAAATACTGAGCAGTTGAAAGTATGTCTCTTTATGTAAGGTGGAATGTTTTAATACACTTCTGGCCCTGTTTGGTCCAGTTTGGTTTTAGTTCTACCTTTTGTCCACTATTTATATTTGGATGCTTGAATGTGGCAATCGTTTGGATAACCTTTGAACAAGAAAGGACTTATTTATTCCAGAGCTGCATAGCGGGATTTACCATTCTTCACCAGTGTGTGTCAACTTACCAGAACCATCCTGAATTGGAGAACTTTGTGAGTTTTTTAATATCATAATTTCCCATACTTATCATAGGATTGTGAGAACCAGCGGTGGTGGCGCTGTGGTAGCATTGTCGCCTCACAGTAAGACGCTGTCTGGTTCGATTCTCACCTAGAGCATCTTCTGCGTGGAGAAATGCGTGAATGGGTGTGCCTTTCTTGAACGTTGTGCGTCAGGCCTGGGAAGCCGGTATGTAAAAATCAACTGCCAATCATTAGCGGACTGGAGTTCTGCTGTGGCGACCCCTAACCGGGAAAAGCCGAAAGACACAAACAAATCATAGGATTGTGAGATACCAAAATTCAGAAACACAAGTTCAAAAGACAGTGACAAAACGACACAAAGAATAAGCATGTTTTATGCAGATTAAGTTTTGACTCTCCTTGCTGAAACTGTAATCACATATCACGGAACAGTAACACTTGAGTCTTTATGGAATTTGTTTTTTTTTTCCACACCTTCTTCTATTCTCTTAATCTTCTCCATTGGCTGTCTTTTAAATGTAATATTTGTCTAACTAAATCAGACAGTTTATTAGTGTTAAGAGTATACTTTTAAATGGCATACAGACATATGGATAGAATAATGGATGAGCAAGTCATTGGATGTTGAAGGAAACTGCAGAACCAAGTGAAAACCCACCTAAATATGAAGGGGGGGTGGTATCTAGACTGCACAAAAGTCCCCTAGCCACAAACTAAACTGGAGAACCAAGTATTATGAAACACAGTGAAACACCTGCATGAAATAGTTTAACTGCTGGCATGTTCTATGGATTTTTTCATAAATAATGCAGCAGCACTGATAGTCTCCCTTTGAATACTAGATGATGCCCTAGTGTCACTCACTCACCCTAGACTGCAATATATATATATATATATATATATATATATATATATATATATATATACTCTTCGTACACTGCAGCATCGACTTTCTATTTTTGTGAGATAAACAAAATTCTTAACTTTTAATTATGTAAGTGGTCAAAAAATGTTGCAATTTTTGGAGCTGGTACTATTACATCAGAGAAAACATTTGTAGTAGCTTGTATTTTTACAAATGTTTGCAACTAATGAACTTTCAAGATTGATTTATTTTTTTGTTTTTTAAATCAAATGTTGTTTAAACATAGCTATAATAAAATTTATATGGATGGACAGTAGCAAGAGGATATTGTACTTCAAGTATAATTCTTAGAACTGTAGCTCATAAAAAAAGAAATGTCTTTTTTATTAGTGTGTCAAAGTTCCTGCATAGTGCCATTCTAACCATCATCAGTTAATAAAACAGTTCCAATTGTAATTTAATCTCAGTTTTTAGAATTGGTTAGATAGACAGACAGACAAATAAAGACACATCTATACAAGAACTCTTTACTTTACCCTTTGTTTTTACACTTCTCCCCTCTTATTAAATAACTATACTTGTCTACTGCAATGAAATTGCCTTTCTTTAAGTCCCCTTTCTATGTATTTCTGTTTTTAAATGGTCTACCTGCTGATAGTGTTAAGTATTTCAAACCAGCTAAAACAGCTCTCTGTCTCTTCCCTTCACATCTCTATTAAATCAGTAAATAATGGTTGCTCCCCCTTTTCTTGCACAAATATTTCAGCCACTCTGTCAGCCTGTCCCCAGCCCATTCAAAAGGAGTAGTTGTGAAGGCTGGCAGTATCTCTCTCTCTCTCTCCCTCTCTCAAGAAACTGGAAAAGTAACAGCGGTGGATGGTGACCATGTTATTTTTATTTAAAATAATCAGAAGGTTCTTCTCCTCATAGCATGGGGAGGTACTTGCCTGACTACAATAAAACAACTATTTTTGAAGTGTTCCTTGCCTGTTCCCAATATAAGCCTTAGATCAATCACTTGTACCACTCTTATTGGCAGACACACAGCTGGAGTCATGGCTCTATTGATGTTGGTAATACTGCAGGCTACTACAGCAATCTGGTGAGAACAAACTGAATTCTTAAGAACTGCAATTTTTAGGGGTTACTCAGAATTTTATGGCATCCTATAAATGTAAAATTTAAAATTTGTATTTTTAGCAAATACTGAGCAGTTGAAAGTATGTCTGTTTATGTAAGGTGCAATTTTAAATGTCTGTTGCTGCACTATCTCTCATGTTAATGACACAATGGAAATGCAGTATTCTGAAAAAGTGTTCCCTCTCCTACCATTAATTAATTAATTATCAGTTTCTAACAACTTTGGGATGATTTAACTTTTTTTAACTACAAAAATTAAAAGGTGTACAGTACAGGTAGCAAAACCCCAAGGCATATTAGTAGGATGGTAAAAGGCATAAACTGATAATGTAAATTGATAGACGAACAAAACTCTGGTACTGTTTAAACTGCAGCAAAATAAGACAAAGGCTCCAAGGAAACCAACGATACCTAGTCCAATGCAATATTCCACAAACCACTTACGAAAACCAATTTAATGAAGCGCTTTTCGTCACCTTATTAAGGTGACTTCTTCAGATTAAATTAAATAAACAACACATAACCTTTAAATAGTAAAAATACAATCACATGATTCTACTTAAGTGGTGCATTGATTCAACAAAAAGTAGTACCTTATTAAAACTTTAAAATATCTTATAAAAGTTTTGAATGACCTGTAGTTGTAATATTACATTTGTTGTAACTGCCAACTAATACAACATGTAAAAACAACTTATAAAAACATATGGAAAATATATAAAAACATATGAAACATCTTTCCCACCTGTAAACAATAACGAAGAAGTTTAAACTTGTATAAATCCATACATAAAAGTGTATAAAGCATAACAATTATGCAATAACATATAGTTACCCCTAACCTTAACTCGAAGAAATATATAACTGTTTGCTTCCTATCTAAGCTTTTTAATCTTAGAATACATTGTATATTACAATGGTCATTAAGCCCTGGTTCACCAAAAGCATTTAGTCTTATTTGCCATGTTAATTCACATTCTTCCAAAATTAAATTATAAGGGCCACCTCGGATGTTAGACTGGACTTGGTCTATTGCCATAAAGCTAAATTTATGCCCCCCATTTTCCATGCAATGCCTAGCCAAAGCATTTGTATTTTTATTTGTATTTATTGCATAATTATGTTCGTAGACTCTATCTCTTAGTCTACGCTCTGTTTTCCCAATGTAAAATACTTTACATGAGGAACAGAGTGCAACGTAGACTACCATTTTAGAATTACAGTTTAAATTGCATTTAATATTATACTTTATGCCATTGATAATAAATGAGTTGCCTGTGGTCATAAATTTACACATACTACAGCATCCGCAAATAGACATACCTGACCGTCTATTGAGACTCCTACTCGTGTTGGACTCTAGAATTGATTTCAAATTTGTACCTCTCTTAAATATGATCTTAGGGGTTTCATCAAATTTGTCTGCTAACATTTTATCAAGCCTTAATATTTCCCAGTTTTTATATATTATGATTCTAATAAGTGCACTATCAGCACTAAATGAAATGATGAAACTATATTCAAAGGCATTAGTAGATTTTCTATGCTTTGTTTCACCAAACTTACAATCCTCGTCAATTACAATGATGTGATTCGACTCTAAGTCATGGGTGACTGGCCTTACACACTGGTTTAATATGGGCATGATAAACTTGTTAGCCCTTTTCAGGCATACTTCATTAATAATTGCTTCAACTAAGGATAATGGATATCCTCTTTGTTGAAACATGCCCCCAAGAAAATTACATTCATCCTCAAAGTCGTTGTCACAAGACACCATCCTAGCGGCCCTTATTATTTGACCTTTGACTATAGAGCGCTTTTGTTGAAGGGGATGTGAGCTGGAAAAATGTAAAAACGCATTACAGTATGTATCTTTCCTATGAATTCTTGATATATACCTATTATGGTCTAAATCCTTGATTAATTTTACATCAAGGTAGTCAATGCTACTAATCTGGAAGTTGAAAGTAAACTTAAGGAAGGTAGTAGAGCTATTTAAATATTCAACCAGTTCATTAGCTGTATCAGCATTGCCTCTAAATAAGATAAATATACCGTCAAGGAAATGCGTATAAAATTTGATGAGAGGCATGAAAGTAGTGTTATTGAACACATAGTTTTTTTCCCAATATGCCATCACAATATTGGCGAAGCTGCCACCACAAGGGGAGCCCATAGCAACTCCTTGTTTCTGTAAGTAAAGGTCATTTTGGAAACAAAAATAATTATTAGTCAAAATGATGTCCAGTAAGACATCAACTAAATAAATTTCTTGACTAGAGGCTTTTTTACTGTGGAGAAATAAACTAGTTCATTCCATCCCTTCTGAATGAGGAATTGATGTATAAAGTTCTTTCACATCAATAGTTATAAAGTTATTGTATTTATCGAACTGTAAATCGTTAATGTTACGTAAAAAACCCAAGAATCCTTACAAACTTGAGTCTCATATGTTAGATATTTTTTCAGTATACTGTCTACCACTTTGACACAAGAATATGTAATAGAACCACGGCTGTCAATTAGGGGTCTAAGTGGTGGGTTAAACAAATTCTTGTGTGTTTTAGGTAAAGCAAATAAAACAGGAATTTTTGGCCATAACGTAGTCATATATTTGTATAAATTGATATCAATTTTGGCTTCAATAAAAAGATCATTTATGTAGCTATTTATTCGCTTATAGGCGACATTTACTTCATTAATTGATGCCTTGTCATAAGCCTCATTGTCCAACAATGCCTGTACTCTGTTTACATAATCTACTGAATCGAATAAAGCTAGACCACCACCTTTGTCGGGTTTGACCACTCTCAACTGTAGTGATTTAAACAAGTCTAATGCAAGTTTTTCATTATATGTAACATTTTTAACATACTGTTTGCCCAAATGTAAACTATTATATTTTTTAGAAAAGTACCTCAAGTCCAGTTCAGTCATAATTTCAAACATATTTAAAGCAGGATGAAGTGGGGGATTATACACACTGGTTACCTGAAAGGGCATATCAGAAATCTCAAGGTTACCTATAAGTACTTTTAAGTTTAGTTTCCTTACAAACAATTTCAGGTCCTTTATTGTTTGGACCATATCAAATTGTCGACTAGGTACAAATGTATTACCTTTCGCTAGTAGTTCAACTAAAACTGGATCGATATCAACTGATGAGTAATTAAAAATATGAAAGTCCCCAGTTTTATTTTTAATGACAGTTACTTCATGTTGCACAGTATGTGTTATCTCCTGCGCTTGTTGTTCCTCCGCTGTTTGTTTTTTTGATAAGAATTGTTTGATTTTTTTTGGAATAGTACCAGGATGGTTGTCCTTGCGAAAATTTACATTATTCGCATTAGTATTATTGCTGTTGACCAAACTTTTCCTTGGATTGTTGTGATACCCTTCTTTATTGTCAGAACGGAGCCGCTCACTCCGTCTGACATGATTTTGTTCAGGGCTAGGACTGTCCTCTATGACCGAGTCAGTGGTTGAATAAGCATTGGTGTTATTTATAGCAATAGTCTCTCTAGAATTGTTATCAGTATAAAGTGCTAGACCAACTTGGGATGAAGGCGGTTTAGGGTATGCTGACCCATTATCGTAAGCTACACGATCCCTATTCATTTTCCTGATTTTGTTCAACTTCAGTTTTTCTAACAGTTGGTCTATGCTGACGAAACATCTCTCATATTCATATTTATACCTACAAAAATCCATATGATTGATAATCAAAGTATTTAATTCTGAGACTTCTTTAGATAATTGTGATATCTGAGCATTATAATGTTTCATCATTAAATCCATGAGAGCAAGTCCCTGCTGGTCGAAGAGGGAATTGAGTTCCAAATGGAAAAGGGAATCAGTCACAAGTCCAGTTGGATATAGGTGGTGTCTCAAGCCCTTTGGCACAATGTTATTGTTAATGCATTCTTTAAAATAACTAGTTTCTAGTTGTAACTTCTTGAGTTTAACTAGTTTTAAATCAAGAAGCTTTAATTTGTCCGATATGAAGACAGTACCAACCTGTTGTTGATGAGCGTTGTCAGACGGTTGTCCTTGTATAGTTTCACGGTTAAAGCAAAACTTCCATGTGTCGCTTATCCATTCATTAAACTGTGGCAAACCTATAAGCCCCACAATGCTGTTTTGTTCTTCTATAACATCCCCTGTACGAACGCTACATCTTCCAGGAACGCTGTTCTCTCGAGGTAGGCTGGTATCCAAATCGTTATTGTTATTTACTGGTGTGTTCCCCACTTCATTTATTAATTGGATGCTACGATTACTGATGGTGTCAGTACCATTAGTAGCTTGTTGTTGGCCAGGTGGAATAGAACAAGCACTACTGTTGGAAACGCGTGTAGTTCCAGGTCTCAAGTACTGCGAATCCAAACGTACCGCTAAGTCATCAACTCTGTTTGTTAACGCATTGATGAGAGCTGTTAAGTTAAGCAATTCAGATTGAGTTTGGGTAGCATTGAAAAGCACAGGGCTCTCTCTTTCAAGAAACTGGAAAAGTAACAGCGGTGGATGGTGACCATGTTATTTTTATTTAAAATAATCAGAAGGTTCGTCTCCTCATAGCATGGGGAGGTACTTGTTTGACTACAATAAAACAACTATTTTTGAAGTGTTCCTTGCCTGTTCCCAATATAAGCCTTAGATCAATCACTTGTACCACTCTTATTGGCAGACACACAGCTGGAGTCATGGCTCTATTGATGTTGGTAATACTGCAGGCTACTACAGCAATCTGGTGAGAACAAACTGAATTCTTAAGAACTGCAATTTTTAGGGGTTACTCAGAATTTTATGGCATCCTATAAATGTAAAATTTAAAATTTGTATTTTTAGCAAATACTGAGCAGTTGAAAGTATGTCTGTTTATGTAAGGTGCAATTTTAACTGTCTGTTGCTGCACTATCTCCCATGTTAATGACACAATGGAAATGCAGTATTCTGAAAAAATGTTTCCTCTCCTACCATTAATTAATTAATTATCAGTTTCTAACAACTTTGGGATGATTTAACTTTTTTTAACTACAAAAATTAAAAGGTGTACAGTACAGGTAGCAAAACCCCAAGGCATATTAGTAGGATGGTAAAAGGCATAAACTGGTAATGTAAATTGATAGATCACTAACTGAGTGTAAGGGGTGGATAATGAGTTGAGTGGAAGAAATAATCACACAAAGCTATTTACTTGACCAAAGCTCCAACTGTGCAGTCTTTGAAACTGTGCCATTTGTGTTGTGACAGCAACAAACAGAAATAAATAAATAAATAAATAATAGCGTGTACCACCTTCTGACATAAAACATAACTAGTAATGTGCACCACTTTTCAAGAGCGTGCCTAAGCAACTCTTTCACATTACTATAATTTAACTTTTAAGAGAGAGGCTTTCATTCATCAAATGTCATGCATTAGCTTTTCAAACCAAACCGCCAGTTATGCAACAGCTTTGTTTAACTTAGACCTGCATTAAAAAAAAAATCACATTTAACTTTGCTGGTTTTGAACCACTGTGCCAGAACAGTCAAGGTCTTCACCTCACAGATGCAAGGCCTGTTGTTAGATAATGACCTCTGATCACCTTCTGTATGGAGTTGGCTATAAGTACTTCTACCCACAATTCTGCTCATTTTTGGCTTCAGCCTATGCAGTCTGGGCCAGAAGGACATCTTGCTGTTGCGTAGTTGTGTGTATTAGGAGACAGTCACACCTGAAAGCTCTAAATCTCCTCACCTAAAGACTTGCAGAACTAGTGTCCCTCAGAAACCATTGAGGAGTGGTAGGGGCTCCTGGGTCTTGGGGAAAGATCCCAATGTCTGTCTGGATGATAGCCCCATTATCAGCAATTGGTCATGAATGGACCAATGATGGCACTCTCTCCTGTAAGGAACAAATGGAGATTAAAAGCAAGCAGAAAAGTTAAAAAAAAAGTTGGGTGTATCCATCTCAACAATGCAAGGAAATGGGTTCAAACTCAGCACCATTCCAGTTTAACCTTAGATATAAACTGATATAATGCAACCAAAAATGTATGGAATTGTGAACAGATATACAGAGTAAAGGTGGTGCTTATCAGGGAATGTACACCAACTACTTTTAGGCATCAGCTGTGGTGCACACTGCCATCTAGAAAGGAGAACACAGATGACAGACTATGACTTGCAACAGGGCTAGCCACTTAAAAGTGTAACATTAGCTCTAGGTGATTTGGTAATGTTGAATAATGTCAGCAAAAAGGGGCACAGGCATTTACCAGTCCTAAGGTGGTCAAATACTCTACCTACACCAAGGACCCATGCTAATCTTGGGAGGGGTCTATGTATAAATTTTGGCAATGTATGCCCATGAAAATAAAACTCAACAGCCCTGGGTCAATAAGCTACTGGTGGCTGATGTCCAGTTGCCCAGCCTGGTTACCTGGGATAGCTCTGGTAAGTAAAAGATGGATGTGAAACCAATCAATCTACCAAACTGAAGAAAGGATTGCTACACTAACTACATGTTCATGGACAGGGCTAAGTTGGAAGTGGATGACATGATGGTAAGGAATTTATTGGATATTCTGTGCATCCAGGAAGGAATATGGAAGGATAATGCAGCAAAGCCTCTTGGCCTGAGATGTAGTCTTCTTTTGGGAGTGTATTGACCATAAGCCATGTGTGTGGGGTTGGGTGAGGTGGAGAAAGTCTTCTGTAGACACTGAGGGAAGGATAAGCAGTCTTCATAAATCTCTATGCCCCACAACAAGGCAGTGATGGTGAGGAAAAAAAGGAATTCGTGAAGCAACTGCAGGAGCTGTTAGAAAAAGTGAGACAGAATGAGTTTGTCTTCATAATGGGGAATCAATGGAGTCTCCTTGTAGTGCCACACCATCTATACACAGCAGCTTTGTTGATCTTTACCCACTGACCTTTAGCATATGCAGCTTATCAACAGTATGATAAGGACTGGGCTCAGGGATGAACCCCGATGTACACTCTGCCCTCCTGTGACCCCACTCTGTTACTTTAAACTCTTTTTGTACTTAAGTCATTGGATCCGTGTATGTAGCCTTTTCTAATTCTACCTATGTTTCTGGGACTTTGATTCATTGCAGGACTGCCAAAATCAGCTTTCTTGGAACCTTATCATATGCTTTCTCCAAGTCTATGACACTCAGATGGACTATTTCCTCTTCTCAAACTTCTTTTCCACTGTCTGTCTTAATACAAACATTGGATCAGTTGTGATTGTTAAGGTCAATAATAACTTCATGCAGCACAATTCGGTTGAGTCGAATAATCTCGTTTATTGCAAAGACCACACATACATGGGAGACTAAGCAATCAAGTTCTTGTCTCTTCAAAGACAAAAACTTGTTTTCAGGTAGAATATTGTGTATCTGTTAAACTATAGCAACTGACCCAGCTATAACTGAATGCTTTTGTATTATTCAGCTTACTAAGAATCTGCAGACTCCTTGTCTGTGCCTTTCCATATTAGTCACAATTTCCAATCCTCCACAGTGGAATGTCCTTCACTGGCACTATTCATGTTGGAAATATTCATGTTGGCAGGAAACAGTTCATCAAAGACATAATTAAACTGTCAAGATCCATCTTGAAAACAAGAAAAGTTCCAAAAGAGAAAATATTACATATTCACTAATCATTTTCCCACCTTTATACTTCTCCCTTCAAAATCCCCCATTTAATACAGATCAAGAATCACTGAAGTCATCTATTTTCTAATGACTGGACAATGGCAACAGGTTTTCAAATGAGTAGACACATGCAACCAGAAATTCATTGCATTCCATTTCTTTCTGTCCTTGGCATGAAGAATGCCTATACAGATGCTTATCGAATAATGTTTTGTGAACAATAAAAACCTATCTGTGCTTAAGTGGAATAAAAAGACAGTTTGAATATTTTTTTCTGCTTCATGCTCTCTCAAACAAATTATCATACATCTGTCTGAAATTCTTCAGTGCACTTTCCTCACCGTCCTCGTCTTGTTTATGATTTTCTACAACTATGATCAATGACAATGTTTCTACTCTATTTTTAATATGCATATTTTGTAATCTGATACCTTTTCTGGATTCAACAAGCTTTGTGATCAAAATCTGCGGACGGATAAAATGGTTCCTAAAGGTAAAATGATTATGGCAATCAGTATGAAAATATTTAAACTACTTCCTCCCCAACCAGAAAAAAAAAAGTTAATTAACCATGCCCACTGAGATCTGCCAGCATCATTTGCATGAAATCACTCTGCAACATTCTGTATAATTTCTAAGTGACTACAACTGCATTTGAGTTATTAGCATTAAATGAGTGGCACTTTGTCTCGATGAGTGTGCACATACCACCTCTGAAAGGAAGGATGAAGTCAAGTGCCACTCTGTTTCTGCAGCACCACACGTAGTCTGATTTATTGATTCAAAAGTAACATCGCTTAATATTTCTCTTAGTTCTAATCATTTTTTCAACTCCAAGACTGACTTCACTGTCAAAAAGTGAACAGGATTCCTGCTCCTCATCCAGATCCATATGTGCTAGTCCTTTAAATGCAGTCTTTCCCACAGAGTGCTGGCAAACCCAGAAAGCATCTATTTTTCTGACTGGATTTTTAATTTCCTTTGCAAACCGTGTCAGTTTTTCCACTAGGTGAAGTCTCTGTATGTTGGACAGCTGGAATTACAAGGCCTATGTAACAAAATCCTGACCAATCAATTGGTAACCAGAGATAAGCTTGATCTCCACAGATGCAATAAATTCATGTAATGCACCCATAGTCAACCCTGCATCTTCATCATACATTTTCAGGGAAAATTACAGTTGCTCTATCTTTCATAAATTGTTCCATTTTAAAATAATAGGTATGTCCCTTTATAGGCACTGATAATTGAAGTGGAATGAGTACTTGCAAAGAATTATGTTTAGCTTTCTAATTTCTGGTTCAAAAGGTTGTGTGAAATATTGCTGGAAATTCTGCTTCAGTTGCTGGTATTTGAAACAATGGAAAACACCCATCATGTGCAGTTGGTATATGTACACTCATCCAACAGTTAGTGACATTCATTGTCTTTGTATAAGTATAAAGTACAGCAGAAAAAAATGTTAAACTTATAATGCCAGTCTGGTGTTCTCTGCTCAGTTTTAACCAAATGTCTGTTTCTGATCTTAGTTAAGGACTATCTCTGATGTTGTTTTTCTTTCAGCTTTTCCTGGTTAGGGGTCGCCACAGCAGAACTTTCAACGAAGGCACACCCATTCACGCATGTCTTTCGAATGCCACTCGACCGTGGGGAGGACATGCAGACTCCACACAGAATGTGCTCCAGCCGAGAATCAAATGGGAAAACCTCTCACTGTGAGGCGACAATGCTACCGCTGCACGGCTTCTAAGGTCTGTCTCTGATAAAAACTATTAATAATAAATGTTCAGTACTTACAGTTCCAATGGCTATAGGTGAAAGAATAAAATGCAGTATAATGATGAGGAGCATAATGTTAGAAAATCCAATAATAAGTCCATATGGATATCAAGCAGGTTAGGGCTGGAGAGAGTTTTTGAAGATTTGCAAGCATGGATGATATATATTTTTGCAGTCCGTATGGCATAATTTCCCAAACAATCTCCATCCTGAACTCCAAATTAGTTACAGTCAGTTACAGTCCACAAGTTATGCTTGGTCACTTGAATCATTGCTTTATCTTGGGCTGATTTCCACTCATTATCCATTTCAGATGGCATTTAAATCATTAATCCTCACTTGCAATCACATTGTTGACAATAATGTTGTTAATATTGAAAACATGAATGTTGAAAAAGAATCACTAAGCCTTATTTCTGACCACAATATCATTGCTGATTCACTAGGCCTCAGTTCTGAATACACTAGTTTCCCTGTTTTTCTTCTGGTGTGGAATGTGATGGGATTATCATCAATGAAAGGAATGATGTTGAGGGTCTCTCATTGATATCTGTCACTGGAGGGCTTTCTTAATGTGTCACACATAAATCCAAATGGGTGATTCTTTACATCTGATGGTGGTAAACCAGGAAGGATCTAGTCCATCTTCATTGAAGTTAGTGCTTCCTAGAGGAGGATGAAAGTCATGTTCCCTGGCAGTATGTCATACTGGGAGGTTAGATCCAGATGCTGCTGGGCTTGTATAGTCTTAAGATGTATGTGCTATAGAACAGATTAGAGACATGTGCAATAAAGAAAAAAAGATTCAACATTTTGAAATTCCAAATTTTTGGGCAAAGGTTTGATAGGAATTCTCATAGGTCTTTCAATGAGAATTTTATCAGTAGAATCATTTCTAGCACTACTAACTGCACTATGTGCACTAATTACTACCACAATGTGCCTGTGGCCATTAGAGATCAATTTCTTTTCCCAATTTAGCAAATCTAACCTTAACAGTTTGATTCATTCTTTCAACAATTCTTGAAGCTTGGGTCCTGTGCAGGCAATAAAAAGAAATCCGAGCAGTGTTACAGGAGTTTGGGGACATGTTCACTAGGATACAGGACCACAAAGGCCTATTAGGCAGGCCCCTTATAGGGTGCCTCAGAGAGTCAAACAGACTCTGAGGGAGGAGATACATGAGATGTCCCTGGGCCTCCCCAGTGGTACTGGTACCAAAGAAGGATGGCAGCACCCAGGTTCTGTGTGGACTACAGGAAATTAAATAGTCACACAGAGTCAAATGATTACCCCATGCCTAGGTTGGATGAAGCCCTAGAGCAGCTGGGTGGGGCTAACTATCTTACCACCAGTGATCTTACCAAGGGTTACTGGCAGGTGCCCTTGACTCCCAGTGCTAGAGAGAGGTCAGCCTTTGTGACATTTTTTGGCTTGTATGAGTTCACAAAGATGCCCTTTGTGATGAAAAATGCCCCAGCGACTTTCCAGAGGCTGGTAGATCATATCCTAGCAGGAGCAGGAGGGTTTGCCCTTGTTTACCTAGATGATATTGCCATCTACAGCCATTCCTGGCAAGAGCACCTTCAACATGTCAGGGAGGTGCTGGGCAGACAATAGAAGACAGTGTTGACCATTAAGCCCAGCAAATGTCAGGTGGGTATGGCAGAGGTCTCCTACCTGGGACATAGAGTGGGGTGTAGTAAGATCAGGCCAGAACCTGCCAAAGTAGAAGCCATTCAGGCATGGCCTGCACCTGTTACCAAAACGCAGGTGAGAACATTCTTAGGGACAGCAGGGTACTACAGAAAGTTTGTCCCCAGTTATAGTACCTTAGCTGCTCCCCTCACAGACCTGATAAGGAAGAACAGGCCAGATAAGGTAGTGTGGACCCCAGCATGTGAACAGGCATTCCAGAAGCTTAAAAAGGCTTTGGGAGGACCCCCTGTGTTAGCCAGTCCAGATTACAGCAAATAATTTGTTGTGTAGGTGGATGCTTCAAACCATGGGGTGGGGGTGTACTTAGCCCGATTTCTTCAGAAGGAGAAGAGCACCCAGTGGTTCATCTCAGTCATAGGCTTCAACCCAGGGAGGAATGCTATGCAGCTGTAGAAAAAGAATGTATATCCATACTGTGGGCACTGCAGAAAATTCAGCCTTATTTGTATGGAAGAAAATTCACTGTAGTTACAGATCACAATCCCTTTGCATGGTTACACCAAGCCAGCCAGCAGAATACTAAGTTGCTAAGATGGAGCCTAGGGTGGCAAGCATATATGTCAGTGCAGCACTGCAGTTTGGTTAGCAATGCCAATGCAGATGGGCTCTCAAGACAGAGAATGGGGTAAGGTATACTCAGATAGACCTAAACCTCTCAAGCAATATTTCTCAAGGGTCACTTAAAAAACTAGCTTGAGTTCTCCCGGGGGGGGGGGGGTATGTGAAGGCTGCCAGCCTAGCTAGATAGAATTTTGTAGATAATTCTGTCATTTGTAAATATTAGTATAAGCCACAGGCTTGTTCTCTTAAATGGAAGAAAATTGTATTAAATGTTGAATGTTAAAAATATAACAACAGTGCACTCTGCTGGAAGAAAGCTGATAAGTCAAGCTTTGTATGACTGATCTCAAACTCGGAGCCATGATGTCTGGACCAGCAGATTCTTTCTATTGTTTTGAGATAAGACCAGAGTTAACTGCTAGATTTTGCATATATAAGGTCTTTAATTGCTGTGGTTTCCTGATCAGGTGCATGATCAAAGATATGTTAAACAATGAGTTTCTGTTAGCTTGGGAAACCAGAGAAGTGTCAAGAATGATGTAATGTGAAGCAGTACTGTGTTATCAATTTAAGGACAGAAAGAAAAGAGAGCATTTTGGATTTTGTCTAAAGCTGACAACAACTCACCAGTACTCTGCTTTTGCTCTATATGTAAGTTTATTTAGAACTGTGATTGCTCTTAGGAAAAGATAAAAAAATAGTAAGTTTTGTCTAGCTCTTTTCTATATTTATGTCAGAACTATTCTACAGTATTATTTGAAGCATTTTCCTGTGATGTTTGAACTCTTGACCTACACCGTGTAGTAAGAAGTATTGTCTGGTGTTTTTATTATTATTAAATATTTTTAAACTTTTCAACTGTGGCTGCTTTGTGTAAAGATAATTTAAGCTCTACAGTACATTGCATATATATATAGTGATACTGTACAAAGTCACTCCAATAGTCTTGCTGCTCAGTCACACTTACTATTTAGATAATAATATTGCACAGCAATAATTGGACACCCTTTGGTAAGGGCCTTTTTAGTAGCTGATATTAGTGGTTGGTGTCAGCTGGTACTACCTTATAGTCTTGGCAGAAAGGGGACACAGTTGGAGAACCTGTGCCAGCCGTCCCCAGAAATATCTGTGTGTTTGTATCTAAATCAAATCTTGAAGTGTGTGTGTGTGTGTGTGTGTGTGTGTGTGTGTGTGTGTGTGTGTGTGTGTGTGTGTGTGTGTGTGTGTGTGTGTGTGCATGTATGTGTGTGTCAGCTACTTGTGCAGGGACATGAAAAACTGGTTGGACAGAGAGGGTGCTGGAGGTTTTAGCTTGACCACTAGGCTGAGATCTGTACCCTATAGCTGTACCAGTGGGGACTCTTATTGGGAATCGGGAGAGAAAGGGAGAAACCAGCCCCAGACTGACTGTGATCTTTGTATGATCTTAAGGGAAAATTGTACTTTACGGTCTATGTATTTGTTAACCTTCTCAATGTGGATGCCCCTCACTGTTGTTAGTGGTGAGGATTGAGGCTCCTTGATTACTATGTCAGTGCACGGGCAGCTCAGTTTCACATTTGTTTCATATTTGTTGTATGACCAGACTTGTAAAATGTGCCTCCTGCCTGACTGAATGCAACCAGAAACACCAAATCTGGGAATCAGTCCTATATGAACTTCTTGGTGACAGTAGTAGCATCATTGTTTGCACAAGGGTAAGCTTCAACCTATCCAGAAAACACCCAAAATCACCAAAACATATTTGATTTTTTTTTACTGCGGAAGTTCATTAAACTCCCACTGGACACAGCAAAAAGGTCCCCACAGCTTTTCAAAGACTGTAGGGAGAAGAACACTTCTTGACACATTGCACAGTAGACATGAAGTAAATTTGCTAACAAAGTGCTGAGTGACTTCTAAAATGTAAGGGGCATACCAATCAGATTTGTCTTAGTAATGCATTTCCCCAAATGAAAGGGCAAATGATAAGTCTGAAACAGCTGAGTTACACTTGAGTTAGAAAGGACTGCAGGACTATTAGCCTCCTGTCCAGATGGTACCACAATGAGTTTGAAGAGTGGCTGCAGTCATTATGGATCCACATTACTCTTTCCTAAACACTCAGATGAATATTTTCTAACTGAAACAAATAATTTACTGAAAGCATTCACTACAATATGCCTTGCAATACCTAACTGGGCAAGAATTAAGGAAATCATGGAAAAATAAAAATAATCTGTTGATGTGTATCTCTAGCTCTGGGCATCTAGAACCTTCAGAGGGAGCAGCAGACAGTGGATTGTCAACAACATTTGTACAAGGCTTATTACCACCAATACAGGAATATATTAAGAAGGTTTGCCTTAAATGGCCTGGTTTAGGTATTCATGGAATTGTTAATGAAGCACAATATGCAGCAGACAATATAGTCAGACAGCTAATGGCAACAAAAGACTCCAAGTGAAGGAGTCTAAATCATTTGTTAAAGTAGTGGAAGGGTTAAGGCTGAGCAGATTATGGTGGCATCATCGACATACGGTACTAAGGTGGCACTTTTGCTGGCTCTGTGCAGGTTGTTCATGAAAATATTGAAACATATTGGGCCTAGAACTGACACTTGTGGTACACCAATGGAAACAGGGATGAGGGAGGACAGGTCCTGATTTCATTTTACAGCCAGTTATTTGTTGGTGAGATAGCTACAAAACCAAGTATGATTTGAATGAGGCAGTGATAGGGAAGATAATTCACTGATTAGGGAGTTGGTGGAATACTGTGTCAAATGCTTTTGAAAGATCCAGGAACATGGAGGATATTAGGTTACCATTGTTTTCTGTTGGCATTTATAGTTTATGAGAAACTAAGAAGAGCTGTTGTTGTGCTGTAGTGGAGAGCCATGTTGTATGGGGAGAGCTGTTTGTTGTTTATGAGCTGGATTAGGAGTTAGGAGTGCATGCATCTGTCTGAAATTTTAGACAGGGGGGAGAGAACTGCAATGAGATGGTACATGGAGAGGTCTGTAGCTGATCCATCTCTGTGAAATATGTGATTTTTTTCCATATAGTGGGTACATATTTTTCTGTCATAGATCTATTTATGAGTATTAACATGAGTATGCCAGGACAACAGCAGCTAACGTAAGGAACTTGTGTGGGAGTTTGTCAGCAGCTAGTGCAGTCCTTTATAGTTTTTCAAGGTAATTTTTGATAGCTGAGATATGAATTTGGTTGAAAGAAAAGAGAGGGGTATTGTGATTATCAGTAGGAATAGAAACATGGGAGGGCGGATTAGATTCTAGTGGAGAGAGATAACAGATTGAATGAAATGTGTGTTGAAATGGGTGGCTATGGGGTCTGTGTCATTGTTTGTGGTAGAAGATGGGGTTGTAGTTTGATCAGAGTATAGTAGGTTTTTCATGGCTGTCCAGATTGTGTTAATGTTTGCCTTCAAGAGAATGAAAGAATGCAATTTTGTCTAGCTTGACTTGTTGTTTCCTTAGATTTTTAAGTTGTCTAAATGTTTGATACTTCTGTTATGTTTTATCTTTACACCATGTCTTCCAGGCTTTGCCTCTATTTAGCATTTAGCATAAGTTTTTTGGTATCTTTGATGAGCTATGAAGCAGGTTTAATTTTGGTTCTTTTTGTTCTTATGGGAGCTAACTCATTTAGTATGTTAAGGAATGTTTTATTGAAATGGGTAACCGCATCTTTTAGTGGTAGTTTTTTGGAGTGCTCCAATTATATTGGGAAAAGTAGTTTATAAATATGTCTTTGTTAAAAGAGAAGAGTCTATGTACTTGTTTTAATTCTATATGTTTGGGGTTGTGATTAGTTTGTCTTGTAATAAGTTGATCACTGATGCTGTTTGAGAGACAGCCAAAGATGTTTATGTTTGAGGACGAGGTGGTAAGAAACCAGTCTAGAAGTGAGTGCCTGGTGCTTCGTTTATCAGTTCTAGTGAGTGAGGTGATTACTTGAGTGAAATTGAATTGGGTAATGAAGAGAGTAGAGGAGTCAGTGTTTGCAAGTAAATAGTCTATATTATCAATATTGTCATCCCCAAGTATAATAGTTTCTTTGTTTACATTAATGGAAAACCATTGAAGGAGGTCTTTAAGAATGGGAATGCTATTGTGTGGGGGAATATATAAAGCAGCAATGCAAATAGTTCTGTGCTTCTTCAGGTGTAAGAGGGTAATAACTATTTCCATGTTGGGATAGTTGGGGTGACTCAGTGGGTATCTGGTGATGTTTATTGTATTTTAAAATAATATTTTAACCTTGCCAGCTTTCTTGTGCACTCTGTCATTTCTTATTATTTTGTGTCCTGGGGGAAGGATTTCTTTACCTTTAGTGTTTGGTTTTAGCCAAGTTTCAATCATGATTACAATATCTGGGTTGTGTGCTGCAATGCATGCATGGACATCTGGAATTTTGTTGCAGATGCTTCTGATGGTTATGTGCCCTAATAGTAGGTTATGGTTAGAATTATTGGGTTGCATGTTAGTAATGGTAGGAGCTGATGGGTTAGATGGGGTATGTTTGGTTTGAAGGGATAGTCCAGGCTTTGAGTGGCTGTCTCCACAGAGTGGGAGAGTGGAACAGTGGTGACAGAAATAGTACCATTTTTATATTTATCTCATAGGTCTGATACAGATATATGGATCTGGTAGTTCTTTGATGTAGCTGTAACTGAAGAGGACCTGAGTTCCTAATAGGTAAAGACTGTGTGCAGTTTTGTAGTTGATGTGTGGGTGTTTGCTGACTATATGGAGTTGGGGAAAATAGAGTGATGGGGGAAAGAGGAGTGTGATAGGGAGTGACAATGGTGAGCATGCTTAGTATAATTGTGAGAGTAGACTGGACAACTAACATATTATGCATAAGTTAGGTGAAGTTAGAGTTAGCTGGGTGGAAGTTATACACTATTTTTATTGGACTAGATTGAGAGAAGTGAGTTAGGTGTACATGTGATATGAGTTTTCATGATAAGGAATTAGGGCAGTTGGATGTCTCATTGAATTTTGGTTGGTTGTTTTGTTGCACGGGATGGGAGATAGAATGGTATAAATTTAGAAGAAATGAGAGTGGTTGGGAATAGTGGTAGGGTAGGTGAATGGAGCAGGCTGAGAAGGTGGTACAGCTGCTGTGGATAAAAAAAATATCTATAAGCCTGGATGTTATATAGGAATGGGAAATAAAATTGTATTGAAGTATTTAGGTGAAAAAAGATATTTGAGTATATTATGAGTATGTGAACTACAAAGGTATGTGAGATAGGCAGCAGACCAAGGTAGTTAGGGAAAAGAAAGCTTAAAAATGAGAAAATAACTTTTTCTTAACTACTTTTAAAGTTAACCACATTTAATGCTCAAAATAGAAGTTGTTTGTTCATTAGTAAGTGAAAATTTCAGGGCATGGAAAAGGGAAGCAGCTAACTAACACATAACTGCCTATACAGGCAGATATGGAGAATGACAAAAGCAGTAGCTGGAAAGAGCAGTTAAGAAAGTGTAAGCTGCCAGTAAGAGTAGGGTGTAGCTCATTAATTAGAGGGAAGGGGAGGGGATTAAGGTACAGTGGAGGCTATTTTTGATTCTAGCTAAAACAGCCAAAAACTAGACCACAAAGTACTGGCCAAGCAGCGAAGAGAATAACCAGTGACCTATTAAAACTGAATACATTTGTATTATTCTGCTTGCTAAGAATCTGCAGATCCCTTATCTGTGCCTTTCTATAGTAGGCATACATTCCTGTAATCCACATTAGAACTTTCTATGCTGGTAATATTCATATTAACATAAAATAGATCATCAAAGACAGACCTAAACTGTAAATATCTATATTGAAACAAGATGGTTTCCAAAAAGAGAAGATGTTATATATGCACTAAACATTTCCCCATCTTTACACCTTTCCCTTCACATGATGCATATTGATCTGAATCCAAACTGCCCATGTCTCATCTTACTTTCTTCTACTCTGCATATTCTTTTATCACTCACCCTTTTTAGCATCTTGATAAAGCATGACAGGAGTTTGATGCCTCTGTGTCATCCACAGTTACAAATGTCCACTTATTGCTTGCACTCTGCCAGTAGGATGTTTATTCTGCAGTCATTAGTGATACATTTTTATCTTCATACCATGAAGAGAATTCTCAACTGCCATTTCTCCCAAAATGCATCCATCTTCACTATAAGTACCATGAACTCACATGATCATGTTGCTTTCCCTGACTTTGTTTTCCTTTGTGCTCTTCATACTTCTTGGCTGGATTACTCTTCCTTTTTCTTTGTAGGCTGTGTATGGTCAGTACAGCTTCTATGAGGTTTTCTTCATTTAGAAGTTTCTACATGTACTTCTTCCATTTGCTTTTGATGTCTTTTGGAGTGGTGAGTAAATTGTTGCCGACGTTTTTGTATGAATAGCATTTAAATACTATCTTCTTTATACTTCTGTTGTCACCTTACTACCTTTTATAGCTTTTTATGCAATCTGTTGAGTAACTTTCCAGAAGCTAGTTGAGTTTCTGACACCCTGCTGCTTGTCATTGTGCCTACTCTTTTATAATCTCAGTTAGCTATACAAGATTCCTTCTTATCCTGGTCTATCATTTCTATTTCACATTTCTTCCTGCACTCCTTCTTTCATTTGATAACTTCCTGGACTTCTGCATTCCACCACCAGCTTTTCTGATGTACATCATTTCTATACCTAGCTCAACCAAATATCTATTCTGTAGCCATCATCCATACAGTTTGAAAATGCTGATAACCTATTTTGTACTCTGTTTCTTCTTCTTCCTGAGGGTCTACAACCCTGAATGTTTCCCTTTGCTACTATGTTTTCGTTTCATCCATCTTACAGGTGTTCAGCCTGGTCTCTGTTAACCATATAGATTTATCTGATCACAGTTTCCAGCACAGCTGATTGTGACTACCAGTAGTTTGTACTGGGGCTTACTGTTTCAGTGAAAATGACCTTGTAATCCTTGATTTTACCCATTTGCTCTTTTCACATAAGGAGGAAGACTACATTAGTTGCCTGATGACCATTGTTGTATGTGGTCCTGTGAATGTCATGGTGAATCATGTGTTGCCCACCATTAAGCCATTTGCCAGACAGATGTCTAGAATGTCCTGTCATTCATTATCCCTGTTGCCCCTCAAATTTGGATCCAGGCAGTCCTCACATCCTGTTCTATCTGTCCTAATATGACCATTATGGTTCCCAGTGACAGGTGGTTACTTCAAATCAAAGGGGTTCTGCAGGAGACAGCTGAATGGGTGGAGCCAACCGGAAGGGGTGACAAACTAGAAAGGGGTGAAGCTATGCTAAAAACCACAAAGAATAGGACTTTAATTAAACACACTGTCCTGTATGCCAAACCATCATTATGAGAGTCCAATCAAGACAAAATGAATTGTAGAAGAAAAAATATTTCAGTGCATTGGCTACATGGCAGCTTACTTAATATCTAGACGGAAACAAAAAGGTTGTGAAGTGTGAAAAAATAAATTACTTTCTAAATACATTACTGGAATGACAGTCAAAATCAAGTATAAAAAACAAGCAGCATTCAACTCAAACCACTTCTCCTTGCACTGCAGTTCTAATTATAATTTACATTCAGCTTTATAAAAGTACCAAGTAACATGCTGAAAGTAACAATTTCTATGATACTCCCACTTGTAAAAATGTTTCAAAAGACTTGCCGCCTGACAACTATCTACTTGTTTCATGGAAAAACATGATCAAAGTGAAAAATGAACGGCAAACAAGAAACAAGCTCAAGATAAATTGCTTAAAAGATTACTGCACAGGTTATGGACCACACATGATTGACTGGCATTCTGTTTAGTTTACAGGTAAAACCTGCAGAGATGTCTGTAAGTCTCCAACAAATTTAATGAGCTTCTGAAAATACTGTAATCCTCTCCTTTATTAAAATACTGTCATATGCTTTTCAATACCTAAGGCTAATACGTTATCTAGTTATGTAAATATTATCTGCATGGCAACAACAAAAAGGCTTTCAAAGTTGGTAATTCTTTAGCAGTATGCTTATTAAAGCTTACTTGCATCTTACAGTCTCAGACAAGCTTACCTGATGGTCATTAAAGCATTGCTACTTAAACACAGAGCAACAGGTATTGCAACAGCATGCATTTTCTGAATAAGAAGAAGCATAAATCCACAGTATAAAAATATGACAGAAAGCCATAACATTCTGCAAAATCATGGACAGATGAAAAGCCACTATAGTACTTGTGTCTACCTTGGATGGGGGGGATACTCTGTACACCTACACTGCATAACTGCTCCTTGCCTTGCTTGGGCACCTCCAGAGTCACTACATGGGGGAGTGGGGTGCAACAAGTATGTCACAATTTGAAATGTCTCTGGCTGACGGTAATGGCCTTGACAAATTTGTCATACCTCTCAGCCTCAGAGCAAGAAATCTGGACAAAGCAATAAACAGAAGTGGGACAGTGGCCTGAAAATAAGGATACTTTTTAAATATTGCTCTTATAAACTTAGAAATATAACAGAATAGTAGGTCTTGCATTAGTATGGATTTTCTGAAGGGTATGAAACCTGAAACTCAAATGCCAGTCATTATTTTATAACTTCAGTGTTTAATGATTTGCCACTAATTTGCCAGAAAACCAAAATTTTATGAAAAATGGACCAAAAATGTGATGCAAAAATAAGATAGTCATACAATACAGCTGGGAACCTGTCAAAGAAAGGACTTTTTTAATATTAGTACAGTTAACTTGAGCAGCTGACAAAATAAGTGAATCTACATGCATTTCTGAAATTAAAAGTAATCTATAACTCTGATCATTACAATTATTTATTAATTGTAAACCCTCCACATTTTCTTCCAAATTTGCCATATTGCGGAGGGATTATTAGAGCAACATTTTGAGCCAAAATCGGGGACAATTGAGAGGTTTGGATACACCTAATTTTGTAAAGTGATTTATTTGTGCATACCTCTCAACCTCTTAATGCAGGAAATCTGGACAAGACAACATATATTGGGGGAACATACAAACAGTATTAAAATTGTTCTTGTATAAACTTAATTGACAGAACAACAGGTCTTGCTTTAGCATGCATTTTTCTGAAGAGTATGAAGTCTGAAACTCAAAGTCTGTCATTATTTAGTGACTTTATTCCTAAATGATTTGCCAGAAAACCAAAAATTTTATGAGGAACAAATCAAAAATAAGAAGCAAAAATCTATTCATTCTGCAAAAATCTAAACAGTTAAGAGTTTTAGTTCAGGTGGGGCTGTCTGAGTTTGCCACCCTTCTCTCCTCACAAAATCATGGTCGAATGGTCCCCCCCTGCAGCTCTTCCACCCCATTTACCATAAACACTGTAATGTGCATACTGCTTTACTTCTACAATGATTTGGATTTCATTTAAAACTTTTATTTTACATTTTACAGCACAAACACTAATAGGCATCTGCTAAACAAAGCAATGCAGTCACATAATGAAAGTAGACTTAGCATTAAAACTTTGCTGCCCTTGAAACTCACATTAATTTAAACAGCATTGAAACCCACATTCTGAGAAAACACATCTGGTAGATAAAGATTAACTTTGGGCTGTTTTCAAATCATAGCCCCTTGCACAGGAAACATACATGTGTTCTTTGATACACCTTCCTGATTGCATTAAATTATATTCCTTGCATAGTACCATACAGTTGTTAGAGGGTGTTTTAAATGTATTATTTTGAACATTTTCCAGTAAACAATGAAACAAAATGCATGCACCAATAATGACAAAACTGCCCAGTTCAGAACATTTCCATCATAAAAGTCTACTCAGATTTCTACAATCCACCAGTATCAGTAAATATGCCCAATCTCTGCAGAAGTAAAAGACATCTAACTCATTTCACATTAAAGAGATCTGTAACTAATGAAGAGGTTGCTGCTAGCAAACAACTTTATATTTCATTGTTTCATCTACAAATAAAGTGCCCATTGCCCTTGAGGAATAAATTGCCTATGTTACATTAAAAAATGATAAGCTAGTAATATTGCAATAGGAAATAGATGGCAAATTGATAACAGGTTCATTGTTACTAGGTACCTCCCACCAAAGAGGACATTCTCAGGACTGCAGCATCCACCACCTTTAAAAGTCCAACACAGTACAATATCAGATATTTTACACATGCACACACACACACACACACACACACACACACACACACACACACACACACACACACACACACACACACACACACACACACACACACACACCTTACCTGAGTAGGAGTCCCTTCTGATGCTAGCCCAGCTCTATTCCATTGCTGCAAAGTCCATCCACTAATTGCATTCCTGCACTAAAGGTCCAAGTCCATCCACTCATTGCACTAAAACCCCAGCTTCAAATTCTGTCCCTTCAAAAGCCCAGTTTTCTTCCATTGCTGCAAAGTTCCTCCATTCCTGCACTAAAAGACCGTGAGAGCAAAGTCCTTCTCCTTCCTGCGAGAGCAAGCTGCTACCCAGCCTGCAGGCATTGCAAGCCGATCCCCTTCCAGTCTATGCAGTTGCAACTGCATAGACTTAGACTTCTGGGATCTCTGCTGGTGAATGCTCTCTTCCTAATCTGGACTGTCTCACTAGCAGTCTGGATTCTGTGTGCATGCTCCGGACTGGTTCACCAGCAGTCTGGATATTGGGAAATGCTGTGAGCACACATGCGCGAAGTTCCGGGACTTGCGTTTGTTTTTCTTTTCTTTCTTTTTTACAGCTGGGGGGCTGCATTCCTGCAGTCCAATAGCATGAGCCGCCCCTGATTGTTATGATTGAGTTTTCTTCTAAATGACTATAAACTCTGATAGCTTCTAGTCTAGTATATAGTTTATACATCGTCAGAAGGCAAATTATTGTTCTATAGGTTTTTAGGATAGCCTGTAGGTTCACTCTTAGGTGTGACTATCATTTTTCCTGTTGTTACCCAGGTTGGTGTCTGTTCAGTGTGCACATATAAATATTTTTTACTCATGGCTTTGTGTAAAGATGTTAATACGTTTAGCTAGAAGTTAGGTACTACATCAGGGCCTGGCTTATTCCATTTAGGAGCTTTTCTTTTTTGTTTCAGTTTCTCTGGCTGTTACTTCATCCCATTTCATATCCTGTACATTTGAACTTCTGTTCTTTTACCTTTTCTGTCCATTCAAAATCTTTGTTATGTTCCACAGGGTCTTCATAGATATTTCAAAATGTGCATGTTTCTTCTTTTTTGGTGGTATTTCTGTTCTTTTTTACTTTGTTTCTCAATTCTCTGTAAAACATTTTTGGGTCATCTATGAATTGCTTATTTTGTACTTATATTTTATATTTATCTGCAAATCTCAGTTTTTTTTGCCTGTGCTGATATCTTCAGTTTATTATTTGCAATAGTGTAAGATGTATCCTGAGCTGTTCTACTACTAAGAATTGCTTTCATCATATCTGTATTTCTAAATATTTTTGCTGATCTGTTTCCTCTTCTGTACTCTTTTAACAGTGACACTTCCTGTCTTATTTGCTTTATAGTTTTCTCTATTCCATATCTTCATGATGGCATTTGATTTCTTCCCTTCCTTTCCCTTATTGCCCTTTGTTTTTGTGGTAAGACTTTATCTGTTATTAATTTAGTTGTGCAGTAATATATTCTGTTTACTTCTATTATATCACATGAATTTCTGTGAACAGTCTTGAGTACTGTGGTCTTTTGACTTTCTGTAATCTATTTCTTTCATTGATCTTAATATATCTATCCATCTCTATTAAATCAAACAACTTTCCCTTTAGATAATTTTCTTCTAAACTAAGGGCACATTCTTTGTTTTCTGCTTCCTGCAGGCATTCTACAGAAAGTTCCAGAACATCTTCTTTTGACATACTCTCTTCAGCTTCATCCTGTGTTATCCATTGCTCTTTCATATGGGAACTCACTGGTCTATCACTGCACCACATTGACTGCATCAGAATTGCCACTGTGCAACTCCAACTGAACTTTTGTACTGGTTTACTACTGAAGGCTCCAAAGTATCTTTATATGACAACTGATTACATGCTTCTCATTCCACCAGTTTCTCCTTAATTTGGGGACTCATTGTTATATCATGCAGTGATGTTACCAGAGTTGGATTTTCTGCACTAAATCTTTCACTTCACAGGTAATCCATAACTTCAGTTGCTGCTTTTTTAACTTCTCTATTACTAATTCTCTTTTTTACTTTCTTCCTTTGTTTTCTTATTTTTTTTGTATTATAAAATTTTCCATATCCAGATGATTTGCCTGTATTTTTCTTCAAATATCTTTTGTGCTGCTTTTTTATTGATTAGTTTTGCTTTCTCCTTTGCATAAATATTGCACCACATTAAATCTCTTTTTCTTTCCCATGTTCATATTTCTTCTTCAGATGTCTCCCACTACTCCTGTTTCTCCTTACTTTGGAGAACTCGTTGTTCCATCATGCTGTGTTGTAATCTGTGTTAGACTTTGTACACTAAATCCTTCATTTTGCAGGTATTCCATAACTTCAGTTTCTATTTGTTTAACTTCTACTTTACTAATCTTCTGTGCTACATTCCCTCTTACTCATCTTACTTTTTGTATTGTGATATTTTCCATATCTGGGTGCCTTTGCCAGTATTTCTCTTCAAATATCTTTGGAGCCACTTTTCTGTATTGATTAGTTTGGTATTATCCTTTACATAAATATTATACCATATCAGATCTTTCTTTTTTTCCCACATCTACATTTTTATACCTTTCAGAAATGTCTATATTTTGTTCTTTATATTTTCACACTTCCTCAGTCACTTCTTTTTCCATATGGCCCAAGGTGTCTTGGTCTATATAATGTTTTTCATGAACCTGTTACATTAATGAACACAAATTTGCATTTGAAGCTTTTGACAGTTTTACTTGTGCAAGTATTTCTTTTTTGTATATCTTCCATCTAGAAATTCTAGACTTCTTACATAATAGTAACAATACATAATTTCTTTCTTATCAAGAATAATGCACTCTATCATCTTTATGGCTCTTTTTGGCCTGTCAGTTTTTGTGTTTTTTGTGGACTACCACTTCCTTCTACAAAGAAGGGGGCATTCTCCCCCTGAACCTGGCCTAACCCCATTGTAGGAACGCTTCTGTGTCTTGAGGATTCTACACTGTCATTTTTTCCACTCCTGGCACCAGTGCACCTACCAGGATTGATGACATTTTTATCCTGTGATTTGTGCACCCAGCTGTCTTTTTTATTTTTAGCCTATTTCAGTCCATGATATATGCTAGGTAAAATACAGTCTATATATCAGTGTTGTCTTGGTGAAATCTTGTAAAAACAGGATCCAGCCTCATGACTTGAGGATGAATTCAATTCCAGCAATAATACTCTCCTTTGCTTGCTGATTTTATCATCTCTCCACTTGGACTCCTATCCTCTCTCCATTCAGACTCATTCAGGCTATATTAATAAAGAGGTATTGTACACACAGATTGATAAAGAGGCAAGAAAAGTACATGAGGCAGAGTAGAAAGTAGAATCTTGCTGTGGATAATCTAGCTGTGACTTTCAGCAGCTATTAAACCCTGTACAGTTTGTCCAATGTTATATTAGTTTTTGTGATAATATTGTAGATGTCTGCATTGCATTTTAATTGACTTTTTCAAGAAAAGTTTTTATTAATTTTTCAATAAACATAAACAATCCAAAATGCAAACTATAAATAACAGTTCAAAAGAGTTAACACAATATAATTACATGAACTCTTTTTTTGAAGGTAACAGCTACAATCTTCGTTGTGGCAACTTCAGCGACTGGAATGCTAATAAGTGAAGTTATATTGAGTGAATTTGTTACGATAGAGTGGAATCTGGATGAGCCTGATATTTGGAAGCTGCAGTGGGTGGCCTAGAGCGGAAATGTAGTGAATGTGCTTTCTGGCATTTAGGAGGAGAGCTATGAAGTTTAGCCTAGCACTGACTGTATAAAAATACTGAATGGGACTACAAGGTTGTTTAGGTAGGTACTAGAAATGGCAGTGGTAAAATCATCTACATATTTGATTTACTTGGCTTTCCCTATATCGTATCTCATGTTGTTCACAAAGGAGGTAAACAGAATTGGGTCATTTAAATGAGCCCCAGAACATCAATTGCAGTGGGATGTTATACCGCAGTAGTAAAATTTCATTTTACTGACCACAATCTCTTCTTTAGGAAAATGATGAAAAACATAGTAACACTTGAGAAGCCAATGCTTTTTAGTTTCAGAATACTTTTGCCATGTGAAATAGCATCAAAAGATTTCAGTAAGTCCAAGAAAATTGCTTCAGCATATTTTTTGGTGTGATGTTCAAAATGCATATAGCCAACCAGGTCAAAAAGTGATGTGCTAGTTCCATGTTTAGGTCTAAAAGCATGTTGGGTAGGTGATAGTAGAATATTATGTTCTAGACAATTCACCATGTTATTTACAGACATGTTTTTCTATTTTTTAAGCAGGAAAGAACCAGATAACAGAGAATTAGTTGTTCATGAAAGTGGAAAATTAATCTTTGTAAATAGGAAGCACACACAAAAGACTGATTCAGGCAGGGTAATGCAATACCTTCCATAATGGGTCTGTTAATAAGCATAATGACTCGGTAGGCAATGGATGCAGTAGTAATCCCTAATATTTCTGGTGGGAGGTAATCAGAGGCAGAGGATCATGGTCTGATTTTCATAAGATGTTAACAGACTATGAGGCATGAACTGTCAGGATTAAGAAATGGGTTGCTTGTTATCTGTGGGTTATATATTGATTACAGAAGATGTCTTAAACCTTTTAACAAGAAACAAATTTTGGAATTGCCTACTTGTGGAAAAGGTGCAGGGAGTGCTATCATCCGGGGTATATGAGATAGTAAACAGACTGTTAGAAGTGTTTAGGATCATGTACAAGCTGCTTTTCTTGTTCAGTGATGCAGAAATTTTAATAGGATGGCAGTTTTTATGCTATTAATAATGATATGAAATTTAGTGAGATCATTAGTATGTTGTTTCTATTGCCAATGAGTTTTCTTAATTTCTGGAAATGAAACACTTTAAAATGTAATATACATGTATTTGTTATCTAAAATAAATGCATAAAAACAGTGAGTGATTTTATATAGCCAAAGTACTTCTTTGGATAGGTAATAGAAACTCCAGCATACTTTTTATAACCAATGATTAATTAACCAATCCAATTAGTTTCTCATTTTTTCAAAGGTTTTAGGCTAATAAAACCATTCAGACATGGTTGTTATGTTGCATTTAGTAATAACTGTCAACAGTATTTAGTATATTTCAGTTTTAAGTTCCTGTCTCTGCTTTATCATTAGCTGTCGCAACCTCCCTAACCTGGAAAAGAAAACTGCTAAAGCACATACATAATTTTCATTGCTAAAATAAAGTATTATTTGCATTCCTCCTTCTCATTGAGTAAACATGTTTATATATTCTTTCTTGATTTGTATAGACACATTTTTTTCTTTCATGAAATACATCACTGGCAGAACTGATAGATGAGTATACAGGAGACACAATATTATAATCTGCATGATTAAAGAAAAGATGCCCTTTTCATAACTGGATTTTAAATAAATTATTTTCTAAAAGCTTGACGTGGCAGTTAAAGATGCTTAGATTTGCACTGGGTGTGACAAGGGTGGACAGGATTAGGAATAAGTATATTAGAGGGTCAGCCCAGGTTGAAAGGTTTGGAGACAAAGCCAGAGAGGCAAGATTACATTGATTTGGACATGTGCTGAGGAGGGATGCAGAGTATATTGGGAAAAAGATGCTAAGGATGAAGCTGCCAGGTAACAGGAAAAGAGGAAGGCCTAAGATAAGGTTTATGGATGTGGTGAGAGAGGACATGCAGGTGGTTGGGTGTGACAGAGCAAGATGCAGAGGACAGGAAGAAATGGAAACAGATGATCTGCTGTGGTGACCCCTAACGGGAGCAGCCGAAAGAAGAAGATTTTCTTATACACACTTACAGTGTATATTCATTCTAGCAATTTCTATTTTAAGATTCTTTAGGTTGTGAAAGACAATGTTAGGCTGGTGACATAACTCTAATACTGAAATATAAGGAATATTGTTGGCAGTTTTTAATAAATACAATAAAGCAACCTGGCCTGAATGATTCCCTTAACCTAAAACCTTTATACAGACTGAGAAAATTGAGGCACTAACTGGATTGGTTAATTGATTAGTTAATTAGTGATGAAAGTGTGCTGAAAGCTTCTGGCAGTTTTTTGAAGAAGTACTGTGATTATACAAAAATTCTCACTATTTTTTATTTATGTTAAGACATTAAATACATTTAAATTATATTTTCAAAGTTTGTTTCACTCTGTTGAATATATTGCTGTCATATACTATTTTATCCTTCTATAATACATTTTTTGAAATTCACCCTGCTACTGCTGTTGTGTGAATATGCTTTTGGACAAGTCCAAATTGGGTGATAATGAATAGGAAGAGCTGAGTAAACTGTGATGCTGAGAGTCTAGTAGGAGAACATTTTGCCTCAACCTACACCACCTGTTTTTTTCCCAAATAGACAGTTCCTACTTTCACAGTGGGTGCAAGAAACCCATATACCATATGAGCCCTAGCCCTCACCATTCCCATAGTGCTATCCTTACACCTTACCTTAGAAGAACCCTTTTCAAAACACTAGCACTTGCATGACATATGCAACACTTATCTATCCCCTTACCTAGCTCTTATTCTAACCCATGCAATCCCTTGCCCTAACACCAGTGATCATAAAATTACAAGCTTCTCTTATAATCAGTTTTGTAAATAGATCTATGTAGTGTAGGCTAGCATAAGATGAAATGTGTATTAGATCACCTTTTGTTAGTCAGCCATGTTAATATAACTAAATAATACCTGTGTGTGTATAGGTGTGGGTCATACCTCTTAACTGTACAGATTTTCGCAGAATGTCTAGATTTTTGCCTTATATTTTTGGTCCGTTTTTCAGAAAATTGTGGCGTTCTGGCAAATTAGTGGCAAATAATTAAAGACTGAAGTTAGAAAATAATGACAGACATTTGAGTTTTAGACTTCATACCCTTCAGAAAATTCATGCCAAAGCAAAACCTGTTATTCTATCAACTTTCTAAGTTTGTAAGAGTGATATTTAAAAATTGTTCCTAGTTGTACCACTTTTTTCATGGCTTTGTCCAGATTTCTTATTCTAAGATGTTGAGAGGTATGTGGGTATGCATGTGATATATGCATCTATAGATATATGTATATCTAATATATGTACACACACATGCACACACACACTCAAACAAGGACAGAGAACCATTCGCACTCACACAAGCATACTCAGATACACCCATGCACATGCATGCACATACTCAAGCATGCACATACACACACATACAGACACATGCATACTTGTAAGTATCTTTAGTGACATAAATCACAATTTATGCCTAATTTGAAAAAAAAAATAAAACCCACTTGTTATGACCATGCATCAGAAGAATAGATTTGCCTGTAACACAAAAATGTCACTGAAGTCATTATCAAGTAGAAAAGTCTTTACATAACTACCAGCTTTTAATGGCATAAGAAAATCTATTTTACAATATGTAAAATGAAATGAAAAAAACATCCAGGTAAAACGAAGCATTCTGTTGTGCTTTTATTCCAACTTGCAGAACAACTCAGTGAAAAGCAATATGCTTACATCCAGGAGATGCTTTTTTCTGTGCTACATTAAGCTGTTCAATTTTGTCAGCTATCTGATAAAGCTGCATTAATTATATGCGATTTAATGAGTGAGGCAGACTGTAATGAGTGCTGCCAGAGCCTCATTACCGAACTGCACAGATGCACAGCACCCGTTTTCTAAATGTAGTCAACTGCAGGGTTTGGGAGATGCAGTGAATGTCTGTAGTAGAAAAAGCAGATGCAGCATACACTGATAGTTTTATAGGAAAATGTTTAATAATACAGTTTCATCTTCCTTTACTATTTTGTTTTTGTTGATAATGTGTGGTTTGACATTCTTGTTTATATGCTTCCTGTCAAATATGGTAAAAAAATGAATGCATTATGATGAGAATCATAAAAGATATTATGTGGGATTCATGAGCAATATGCAAGCAAAATATGCATGCTGCTCATCACGCTAACACCAATGCAACCACATTTTCATGGCCAGCAACAGTTTGGGGGGGGCCAGGAAAATGGGTTGAGCAGTAAAAGCACAGACAGTAAACAAACAAGCTTGCCTATGGGAAAACCTGTTAAACGTGCTCATGTATGTAGGGCAAATAACCAGGCAGGGAAAGTGTACTGAGTATAATGTGCACATAATTCAAACACAGAATACAGAAATAAGTAAGACGGTAGAAATCAAAGAGATGAGAACAGAGATTTTTCAGAGAGGAGGGAAAATGTTCAAAATGTAGTAAGATAATTCATGTGAAGGTGTTTATGTCACAAAGAAAATTTTGTAATAATAAGATTTTGCAGTACGTTTGTCATAATAATTATTGGTAGTCACGTTTCCTGAGCAAATATAGGCAAATAAAAGTAGGCATAATATTTTAGGATGTGAAGGTTACATAAATTAACATTGTAACGAAGAGGATTATATGACATTTGAATGTCATTAACATGCTGAGTTGAGGTGACAGTTTGCAAGGACAGTACATACATTATGGGATAGCTGCAAAGAATGCATTTTGTCAAACTATCATGTTGGAAAATAGGAATAGCTTAGAAGCCACAGTCTCCTCTTCCAAGAGTTGAACCCATCCAATGTGTGTTACCAGTGACCTGTGTATTAACTGTGTACACCACAGAAATAGACCAAACACATTCAAAAAGATGATCACTCTTGAAGGGAATTATTCACTTCAATATTCTAATGATTATGCATACCATATGTAGATTTGTGTGGTGTTACAAATGTGAGAGCAGAGTTTGACATATGTAATACTCTTGTATAAGGCACTCCTGCCTGACATAGTTACTGTACAGACAGATAAGAACAGATGCAAACATCATACTATGATGAGACACATCCCACAGAGCTGTGTATTGTCAGCATGTGCCACTGATATTTTCACAAACGAATGAATTTAATGTGTGAATTATGAAAGGATCTTATACAATTAATGTGGTATCATCATTTCAGACAGGTTGCAATTAAATACATATGCTCATGTACACACAATCATGATCAGTCTTATATCAATGTTCAGTGATTAAGGAAGTTTTCTCTGTATGTTTGTACACATACTACCCAAGAACTGCCGCACATGTGTGTACATTACAGTACTCAATGCATCTGCCATAGAATCATTCTCACCATGACATTGACAAAACAAATGTCTACTGCCATGAAATCCAAAGCTATGTTCACATGTGTTCATGCAACATATCAAGAGATAAGACTGATGTGATGTAATGGTTGTTGTGTGACATCAGTATGTTCAAACAAAATTAATCCATATTCTAGAACTGAACATACAGTTGTACAACTCCTCCAAATAACAATATGGTTATTAACCCCATGCACCACAATGGAACTGTTATAATAGCTGTTGAACACCACCTATGTGAAGTCATTCAATCAGTTGTACTTTATTTGACCATAATTTACATCACCTAAAATGGATGGGGGAGGCCTGTGCCAGTCTATACACACACAGTATAATGGGGAGGGGATGCCTTTCCTGCAGAATAGTTAAGGACACAGATGCTTACTGTTAATCAATGCTGATTTGGAACACTTGCCCAAGTGCCTAAGTGTTTAGGAAATCCGCACCATAGTGGGATCAATGAATGTGCCATGGTATAAGTGGATCACCAGTTGTCATACATGTGGTTATGTGAAAGCATTGCATCATGTGTATGATTAATGAAAAATGCATCCCTGTAATTACTTGAATCTGTCTGTATGTCAAACAACATTGCCTGATGCTAGGTTTACCCAAATACATCTACAACCTCCTTCTGCTGTCCCTGTGATGGTAAAACAGCAGTTATGTACAGTGTGGATATAATTCTGTATTGGAACGCATGCCTTACTTAGGCACCAACATACATTATTACATCATCTCATATCCTCAGTCCTGAAGAGGTGTCTCACTACAACTGTTATGTAATGACAGTCTATTCAAATGATGGCACTAGTCTTCCCAAAGGAAAGGTAGAATAAACTCTTGTAAGGGGAAACAACATCTACACATGAACATAGAACATGTGGGTAACAACACTGTTAGTAACATGTACACTGACTGTAAGTAGTTACAATGGGATTTGAAATATATAGCTAATATGATAATCTAATGAAGGTTTTCTGATTCACAAACACAGCAACAGATTTATTTGGCAAATGTGACACTGCACATTTCAATGGATGCCATCGCCATTATGTATTACCTTCATGTTTTCACTAAAATGTGATCACACAACAGGAGCACACTGTAGAGATAGACTTTATATATGTATTTGCAGCCTGTTCTGGACAGTAAGAGGAAGAAACACACACTAACAGATGACAGTCATTCCTGTATTCAAACTTACTACTAGTGGACTGAAACAAGCTACACACAAGTGTATTATACACACACATAGCACATGAGAAGTTGGACTACATCTGAGTCATACTACATCTTGGAAAGGATGACATCAGCAGTGTGATGCAAAGAAGATGTGTGCAAAAAATGGCTTCTACAGCTAAGTGGAATTGTAAATGCGGTCACTATGAAGACACTCATACATCCATTTACACTCACATACACTCAGGAAAATCTCACTGCTCTATTCAGATTCCTTACCCATTGCCTATTGCCTAACACAATCTACACACAAGTGTATCATGCACATGCACCCCAGGGGAAGTTTTACTTTAATGGTGTGTGATTACATTAGTGAACTGATGGCCTCATCAGTGTGTTGCAGACAGTAAGTGTTTGTGGAAAGGGGATGCATGACTGCTCTGACCATGTAAATGTTTCTCATGAGTAAGGGTTAAAGGAGCACATCTGTTGAACTAATCCTCAAGTAATGCTGTAGAACCACCATTACACATACAAATTAACTGCTGTGAGATCAGAACCCCCTACTTATCCAGTTATGCACTTTAGAAGACAAAGTACTTAGTAGAAGCACCACTGCAGAAGTCTGAGTTTTACATTGTAAGATCACACTTTATAGAGTATGACATCAGCATTGTGTTAAACAGACGATGGTGTTGGGAGAAGGGTAATATATTAATATGGACTCAACCTGCAGTGTAAAATTAACTCTACACTGCTACTACTTTCTTGAGGGCAGCAGTAAGTCATGTCATATTTACACAATGCCGCACTCCCCCACACACACACAAACACAAGTTGACTGCTGTGAGATCAGCAGCCCCTCCCTATCTAGTTATGCAATCTAGAGGACACAATATCTAATAGAAGTGCCAACACTGAAGTTTGACTTTTACAGAGTTAGACTGAACTTTATGCAGGATGATATCAGTGTTGTGTTATACAGAAGATGATGTTGGGAGAAGGGTCTGACACTGATGTGGACTCGGCCTAAAGGGTAAAATTAACTCTGAACTACTATTTTATTGAGGCCAGTAGTGAGTCAGGTCATATTTTCACAACTCTACACACATACACAGACACACACACACACACACACACACACACACACACACACACACACACACACACACATGCACACACACACACACACACACACACACACACACACACACACACACACACACACACACACACGTTGACTGCTGTGAGATCAGAGCTCCCTACCTATCTAGCTGTAAAATCTAGAGGACATAGTAATTAAGGCAAGCAATACAACAGAAGTCTGACTTTTACACCATGACAGTGTAGTATAGGATTAGCTTCTTACTCTGTGTTACAGAAGACATTGTGATGGTAAAGGTTTTGTGCAAATCCATATTTTTTCCGTGACAGAGTAAGTCTAATGTTACAATCAATAATACATATGTACTGCCTACATATGTCAGCTATACTGTCATTAATGTATGTTTCTGAACTGAGAGTGACATGTACCTGTGCTGTGTAGATGAGACACCCACAGATAGCTGAGAAACACAGAATGGACAAAGAAACATTCACTGATCACCAGATTTTGATGTTGGCATGTAAACCTTAATGAATGGTATCGATTGTAGCAATGTAATGTGCTCATGCATGGGCAATGTGGACTGTCAGTACAAAGCAATACTGAATGTTCCAATGAAGGAGGGATAAAATATGCAGTAGAGACCCAACTATCCAGAAGGAAGTGGTCAGTCAACCCCACAGTTCACATAATTTCAGATGAGTACATTAAGCAATTTCCATGTAATGAAGTAATATAATAGCAATATTTTATTTTTGTTCAAAATTTCTTCCTAAAGCACAATGATGAGAAACATATTTGCGTGGATGTTGGCAAAATGTTAGCACATGCGTGATTATACTTTGATGTGTTGTGCATGGACAGTACCACTATTTAGTGGTGCTTTTTTGCTCAATGTCAACCTTGTGCAAATAAAAACCAGAAAGCAAATGTTGTGAGTCCTAGTAAATTTACAGCACATCTGAGTTTTCTTAACATGTTGCATACATATGCTCCCTATATTGTATTATACCTTTCCATGTTATGGGCAAGGCTCAGTTCAAAAATGAGGTGCTGTGCTTGCCTTCTCTGATTCTGTAATGTTAGGCTGTGAGCAAACAGAGTTCTCTGCTGAAGGAAAAAGTGAAAAATTGTAATTTGTTTTGATTTCTATAGAGCAAAGTGATGATGAGTGGCTGGCATCACTCTGTCACATTAGCTTTCTCTGTGGTACAAGGTATAAACTCACTGAGATAAATGAAAAAGTACAATTAAAGCAGGGTTAGAGCATTTTACAAAGGGTGTCAAAATATAATTACTATAATAAATCTTCATCTTAACTTTAAGAACACGTAGGGAGCACAAATATGTTGCCTAGCCAAATTACATCAGCAATATCTACTGAAATAGTCTTTTATGCCTACTACATACAAGACATGCTTCAAGGGAAATCACAAGTTAATTGGGTGTACAATGTGGGGTAATACAAAAACTCACCACATTTTGGGTTAACACTTGAAATGTCATTTAGCATCATACAGTTGATTTTTCCCAGGTCTTGTGCATATGCTGAAGACTACTACTGATAAAACAGAAAAGGCATAAACATATATAAAGGCAACACATTTACAGAAAAACACTTATAAAAACAAGCAATAAGAGTTTCACCTAATACTGGATTCAAACTATTGTCAAGATGAAAAAAAAATAAGTCAGTAACACTGGAAATGCCATAACATCACATTTACATCCATCCAAAGAGTGAGAGAAAAGGGGTGAAGATAGAGACAGATATACAGGCACATATGAAAGGGTGGTTTTATGGATCATTGCTGACAAATGCTTAACTGGATAAAAAGTAAGGTATGTGTTGAAACATATCCCAGCAGTACAACATCACAGTAAGAAATAATGTGATATACATCTGGAATTGGACCCTTGATGCAATGGTCAAAAATGAATCTTCAGACAACTGAGTTATGCCAGCACTCCACATAGGATGTTGTGGTTGGTTACATCCAGTAGTCACATATTTGTTAGGGTGTTTGTTGCCAATGATTGCCTTTTTTCCTTTACTCTGCCTTTACTCTGTATTCTTATAGTGCAGTATGTTTAAGCACCTTTGTGCGAGTATAACCAAATTATTTAGGGCGATGGCAACAACTGACCAGGTTTTGCCATAGGACATGAATTGGTATTCACTGTCACTTGCAATGGTGTGCAATGCCAACGTTCATGCAAATGCAGAGAGAAAAAAATTGAAGGCTTTCTTATGGAGCATTTCTGGTCATGTATGTTGTGTGTGATTCTATTTTTTGACAAGATTAAACATGTGAAAAAGGGGTTGATAGGAAAGTGGTGACATTGGGGGGGGGGGGTGCAAGTAGACCGGAGGATACAGGGGAAATAATAATAAAGGTATCTGTAAGAATATAATCTATGACATCCATAGTTATCCGCCTCTCCACAACATAAATGTAGAAATGCAGCCAGAATGTGCTGATTTTGGACTGTCACCACACCAAGGGTAGGTGACAACAACAGAATAATGTCGTGCAGCCAATTGTACTAAATCAGGTGTGACAAGAAGACACGTAGGTGAAGCGGAGAGCTATGTATGGATCTTTTTTTTTGTGGGAGAGGTGCCCATTTTTTTTACTTTTTTTACTTTCAAAGAGAGAAGAATGTTGGGGAAGGGACTTAGGAATGTGAGGTTCAGGTAGGTAGGTTAGGCGAGGAAGCAGACACAGACATACAAAACAAACAAGACAGACAGGGACACTGATGGGCACAAAAGGTTGGGGGACACCAAGACAGGGGATAGGTATGGGGACATTGGATGCACACCAACATTAAGCATAAGAACAGTGAGAATCTTGTCCTCCCCCTCAGAACTGTCATCACTGTCTCTTGTCTCAGTTTTCTGTGTCAGTGTTCAATGTGGCATCATCTTGGCAATATGAGAAAGCACCTTTTCTACATGGCAAATTTGTGCAACGAGGCCCCATTATATTATACCCTCCACTAGCCCTGTCAATTCTTGTCAGGTGCCAAAATCACCATCTGCACCACTACTACTACTCCTGGAGGGTACCAGTGTAACAGCTGCTGAGGCAAAGCTGCCTAATGCAGATGGTGCAAAATAGGGCAGGGGTTGTGGAAACAACACTCATCTTGGGACCTGAAGTGCTGAATGTCAGTGCTGCAACCAGTGTAGGGATGGTTGGCAGATCTTTAGTGGTTGATCTATCTCTCTGTGCTACATTTCATTTTTTAAGTAGAATTATATGACAACAGAATATATTTAAGGCATATAAAATATTTTCTCCCCAAAAAGAAAAAAAAATTGAGAGAGAAGAGGTGGGGTGAGAGAAAAAAAGACAGAGAATTAGATCCATGGCATGTCACATGACTATATAATTTCAGTAAATAAACAGTTATGATTATCCAGTTTGTACATCTTTGCCACATCCAGGTATGATGGGACGGTCTTATTCTGATGTACCATTAATTAATTGCACTGCTATGATATCAGAAATACAACTATTTATTTGAATATTGCCATATTGCATACAATTACAATACGTATCAGGCTTGTAGTAAGACCTGATACATACTTACTCTGTACCTCTCTCTCTGAGGTCAGTTAACCTCTCTTGGTGCACCTCCTGGTTCACTGCAATTCCTTCAGAAGACACACGAAAGCATACTGAATAACAGTCTTGGCTGTGTCATGTATTCTATACCATTTAATACTAATGGGTCAGTATACTTGCACAACTGAGGGATGTCAGTAGTCCTAAACTCATCCTCCCATCGGCTAAGGATGTCCTTCTTACACAATTTCAGGTTACTATAGTGGTGACAACAATTATCTCCAGTGTGTGGGATGCCAATTGCACTGAAGATAGCCTTGGCTACTCTGTCAAATCCTCAGTCTTATACTGAGACCCAGGATAGTCCCCCTGCAGCAGCTTATGGCTGTAGCATTTCACAAGGAGTGCCACAATTACCTTAGACTCCTCAACACCCATCACTGTGCTCTAAATTCAGCACTATTCTCCTGCACCAGCTATGCCTGCAGAAGTTAAGCAGCAACTCTATGTTTGAATTAGTGCCAAATTTCAGTCTCGCATTTAATGGCTAGAGTGCAAACATACTCAAACATGACAACTGCATCTGCATGATGGTAAGCAAAGAGAGTCACTTGCAAACAAAACGGAAGGTATTTTATCAAACAACAATGAAGGAGTGAAATATGCAATTGAGATTTTACATGTGTAATGCTCAACCTATTCAGTGTTTTCCAGCTGGTCAGCACTGACAGCCTCACTGGCTTTGATTGCCATCCTTGATGTTTTGGAGGTTAAATAGGATGACCTGGCACATAACTTTCTGGAATTACACACTGTGAAAAGTTAGTTGACAAATATAAGAATCAAACCTAAGGAAAAAATAGTGTATGCATTTCAATCAAGGTGATTATTTTTCAGTGCTACAGAAGTCCCTTTCAACCATGTTCTTTACAGATAAACTGCATTCAATATGAATGGAGATATACTTCAGACAGGCCTGTATGTGTGCGACTATAGGAAGTCCAGTGAAATGCATTCCCATGAGAGAGGCATTTTTACTGTTTGCAAATGTATGTCAGATGCATAGACTTTCATGATCTGATTAATATAGGTTGAGGTATGATACATACATACATACTTCACTGCACATACTGTCTTAAACACATTGTTGGGCTATGTGAGGAGAGATTATTTCAACTTAAGTATTCTGTCCATCACACATATGCAAGTGCATTTCTAATTCATTACCATAATTATCTAACTTAAACAAACGCACACAAATTCCACACAGAGGTAGCTTATAAATGCGTAGCCCTCAATGTCCTATTTGGATACAGGACATCATTATTCTTTCATGAGAGCTTGGCTAGGCTTAGAGAGGCCTCCTTCCAAGTCATAAGCCTAGAAACAATCTATGAATTTATGAAACTGTGTGCCAGAACTAAGCCATTAATGAGATATACTAGTTAGAAAACTTGATATATCAAAGCATTAATGAGAAATTTATTGCAATAAACATATTTATACCTCTATATTTATACCTCTTCCATACAACTAACTCACACCTATATTTCCACTCGCTGCCTAAAGAACTTCAATTCTGAAACTTTCTCAAATGCACTAAAAAGCACAAACTGGAACCCATTAAAGATTCTGCCCATAGATAATGCTCTCTCCTCCTTTAATGTTACTTTCACAAACTTGCTCAACTCCTTTGCCCTTCTAAAAACAAACACCTTAGCTATCGTGCAAATCAGTGACAAAGCCTGGACACGTTACCATAAAAATAAAACCACTATCACCCTAAACAAATATAAAACAATACGAAATAAAGTCAAAAAACATATTACCTCAGACTGCAAAGGCTATTTCTCCACTGTCCAAACCAACCACAACACCAATCCCAAACTATTTTGGAAAATAATCTCATCTTTCCTCAACCCAGGAAAAAAAGAAAACCCTTACCCCAACCCAGATGCCTCTGACATGGACTTAACCACCCAATTTAACTCTTTCTTCACAGAGTCCATAAGCAAGCTAGCATTATCCTTCACCAATACCTGTACAACCCCTCCTCAGCATGCACCCATTTCTTCCTCCCCTAGCATCCCTTGCCCCCAATCTCCACCTTTCTCTATCAATCCCATCTCTATATTCACCATAAAAAAACTTCTCCTAAAATTAAAACCTGATTCCAATGCCCCTGATGAAATTTCCTCCTGCTTCCTAAAAGTAGCCATAGAAGCCATTGCTCTCCCTATCAGCATACTAATTAATCTGTCTATCTCAGAAAGCCAGGTCCCACAGCTCTGGAAGAAAGCCTTTATTATTCCTCTACATAAAGGAGGTAATAATAATGACATTCCAAACTTCTGCCCTATTGCTATCTTATCCCCTGTTAATAAGCTTCTTGAAAAATGTATCCACCAACATCTCTTGCCCTAGCTCATCAACAACCAGCTTCTTACTCCCACACAGCATGGACTCAGACCCAGTCATAGCACCTCCACTGCTCTCCTCTCCTTCCTTGAAACAATCAACAAAGCCCGTGATTCTGGCCATTTCATGTCTACCCTTTTCCTTGACCTCTCCAAGACATTTGACACTATTTCCCACAACCTGCTTCTTAATAAACTCTCCAAACTAAACCTATGCCCTTCCTGAACCAAGTGGTTCTCCAGCTAGCTCACAACCAGACAACAAGCAGTCAAATGGAATAAAGCCACTTCACCCTTGCTTAATACTCCCACAGGTGTCCCCCAAGGTTCCATTTTAGGCCCTTTACTATTCAACATATTCATTAACAACTTCTACCAAGCCATTCCAAACTCCAGCCTCATCCAATATGCTGATAATTCTACAGACAAACCAGCAAAAACTGAAAAATAGTTTAAAAACGCCCAAAGGATATTCTGTTACTTAATCCCAATCAAAGAATTTAGTCCAATTTGGTAAATTATGAAATAGCATGATTTTATTAAAGCCGTTAAAACATACGCTTTTCGTTAGAACACAGTCTAACTTCCTCAGAACACAAAGACAACGAAACAGTGCCTCACCCCTGCTGTTCATTTTAAATGCCCCGATCATTTAAAAAATTGCCACATGCTATGATTCAATTATCTTAAAGACACAGCTTGAAATAAAATAAGGTATCAAGTTTAAAAACACATTAATCTAAAAGATAAATGAAATGATGAAAAATAAAAATAATAATAATAAAAAACAGTACATAAACGGCTGGAAAATATACTACCATACAAACGGTATGCCTCGCTAAACTACTATACTCAAATTCATATAAGTAAATATTGAATGTGAAAAAACATTTATTCAACTCAAAATAAAAGCAAACCTAATTCGGTGTATTCGGCATTCCCAGATCTACAATATGGTAATAACTGCCTCGAGGCATATTCAAGACCTCACATATTAAACCTTAACTAATAACTATCTATATTATATAAATAGAACTATATTGTCCTTGTTTTATTCTACCTAGACAGAAAACGTATGTAACCTACCCATTTAAAGTCAAACACAAAAAAGCCGTACATAACCGCCAATCAACTTAGAAAAAATTAATTTACATTATACAAGTAAAATAAAATACATGATGCTGGAAAAAGCACCAAGATTTGTATTCCTTCAACAACCATGTATAAATTAATACATCAATCCCCCCTATATTCGACATGGTCCAAAGTAGCTCTACCTAACTCTGGGTTGATGTTGTTTGCACTTCCAATTTCACTGAAATAAGTCTAGAGAAATCCAAGGAAGAATTTATTTCCTTCGTCCAAAACCAGGACGATGTATATAAACATAATTGAAAGTATGTCTTTGTGTTCTGAGGAAGTTAGACTGTGTTCTAATGAAAAGCGTATGTTTTAACGGCTTTAATAAAATCGTGCTATTTCATAATTTACCGAACTGGACTAAATTCTTTGATTGGGATTAAGTAATAGACTATCGAGCGTTTTGCTTTGGGTGTTTTTATGCTGATAATTCTACCATTATCTGCTCCTCCCCTTCTATCCCCTCTCTAAATAAGCTTACCCAAGCTGCCTTTTCCTCTACTGAGCAGTGGATGCTAGACAGCCATCTGGTCTTAATGCAACCAAAACTAAACTTATGTTATTCACCGCCTCCAAAATCTCCTCCCTAGATAAACACTCATTTATAATCACCAGCAAAAATAATACTCCCCTAGAAATAGTCTCTGATACTAAACTACTAGTAGTACTCACAGATGATCAACTAAAATTTGACAAACATTTACAAGTAAATATCAAAAAAACCCACAAAAAACTTGGTATGCTATATCGCCATAATCATTATATATCTCCTTCCACTAGGCTCATACTTGCCAATACTTATCTCATCCCATCCCTCCTGTATGGTGAATCTATCCTCACCAACCTAACATCCTCCCTCAAAACAAAACTCTCCTCTTTCTATAACAAGATATTAAAATTTGCAGCAGGTCACAGAGCCATTTCTCACCATTGTCATTCTCTTCACCAACTATATTGGCTTGAGCTACCTAACCTCCTCACTTATACACAACTCATCCAAGCACACAAACTCATTTACAACCCCTCTCTTTGTCCCTCCTTAGCCACTACCTTTGAAATGCATGAACCAGAATGACTTCTAAGATCTAATTCCCAAAAACTTATTAAATTGCACAAACCCACACATCCAGCTGGGAATCACCTAATGTCCTTTCTTGTACGCCTCTGGAATTCTCTACCATCTCCTATCTGCATCACCAGCTGTCTCTCCTCATTTAAAACCTTGCTGCACTCACACCTAACTTATCAATGGAAGTGCTCTTGCTCCCATCCTACCTAATCCATCTAATGCCTCTTCCTACTCTCCTAGAACTAAATATGCCATCACTGCCTCCTTTAGTTCCACAGCTCTATTGAACTATTTGACCAACTACTTAACAGTTACCCTATGCTGCTACTTTTGTGTAAGAAAAAAAAGTGTTATTTTTATTGCTGTTTTACAAACTACACTGATGTAGTCTATCATTGTTAACCTTTTCTTATTACATTTACTTTGTATTCCTATGAGATAATCTGTAATGTAAATGTGCAATGTGAACTATGTATTTGTATTTTTCTGGACCTTTTCTCCCCAGGACTCCATTGAAAACGGGCTCCTTGTGGCCCAATTAGACTATCCTGGCAAACAAAACAGCAAATAAAATAACTTATGGTAGCCATCTGAATGTACTGTTAGCTTTGTAATAAAAGTGCTGTTAGAAATTACATTCTGACACCCTTTGTAAAAGTACCACTTTCAAGATTTGAACCCTGGCTCACCGGTGCTTTGTCTATAAACTCAGTGCACTTACATCTTATGCCACAGAGACAGTCACATTGTCAGGAGATGTTCTCCACTCATACTGTCATCTGCACCTTGCCACTAAGCCTATTTGTGTTACAGAAGACTGCCAAAATTGAATGTTTCACTTTTTTCCTTAAGCAGGTAACCTTAATTGTATACCGCTCCACACTGAATAGCTGCACAAGGCTAGAAACAGATAAAATAAGCATAAGAAGTACTATGAGCCTTGTTTGTGCTGTGCTAAGCAGTGCTGAAGTTACACAGGAAAACATATATAACAATTCCACACAGCACAGGCTGCATTTTTCATCTGCTATAGTCACTCAAAGCAGCATGTGGTTTCAAAATGTACATCTTTCTGTCTTTAAAATCATTTCATTTGACCTGTGTGCTACAATGACACTTAAATGTATTGTAGCATTTCTTCTCTTACTGCTGTTCAGAGAGCTGTAGCAAAGTGCACCTGTGCCACTGTGAAATGCGCTATTGATGGCAAGACACATTAAATGCATCAGTTTTTGCCTTGGGAAGTGGGCTCTCATTCACTGCTTTGAAACACTGTCAGTCAAAAGTGTGAACTGTTGGGGGGCATGGCCAAGATGTCCACAGTGTAGCAGCATTTTTAATCAGCTCTGTCTTTCAGACCTATTTTTGACAGGAATTTAAAAACATATCTATCCTAATTTTGGATTTTTTGCCTTAAACAAATGTTTTAGACTATATATTAGAATAATATATAGAAATGTTTTTATAGATATTAAATTTTCCTGTCAAATACTTTCAAAGAAACTTCAACATCAGAACAACATGAGCTTCAACAAATCTTCCCATCAAGAATAATTTTTTTTAAAAAAGAACTTCAGTCATTAATAACTAACCTACAAGAATTTTCAACAAAACTAGATAAAATGGATATGAAAATAGACAACTTTAAAGAGAAATGTACTCAACAAATGGATCTTATTCATGATGACCTTACTCAACAGAAAAAGCAGATATCTGGAATAGAAACAGCTTTGAATGACACAGACAGCAGAACTCAAGAAAATGAACATAACATTGAATTTTTATTAAAGCAGAACACTCCTCTTCAATCAAAAGTGGATTATCTTGAAAACAGATCACGAAGAAACAACATAAGAATATTTGGCTTACCTGGTAACATAGAAGGAACTGATATGGTGAAATTCCTCTCTTCTTGGATTCCTGGATTCCTGAAATTTTGGAACTTCCAGGGGCTTTTTCATACGGAATCGAAAGAGCTAAAAATAACAAAACTAATTTTACTAAATCTGGTATTGTGAAAATTTCTTTCTTCCCATGATAAAGATATGGTTTTCAAGACAGCATGGGCGAAATCACCAATCAAAATAAAGGTTAAAGTCATTAGATTTGACAATGAGTATTCTCCAGCTGTGATTTCAAAAAGAAAGATCTTTCTGCCTTTACTTAAAGAACTTAAGAAAAATCAAATAAAAACACATTTGTTATTCCCTGCAAAACTAAAAATATTTCATCAAGGTGGATATAAAATATTTGAAGATCTAGACTCTGCCATCTCATTCATTAAAAATAACAAAATAATAGAAAAAAACAGAAGACATGGAATGGGCAAATACTAGCCTTAAGAGAATTGCTGACAACAACTCCTGGAAGACCTTTGATCCTAAAAAGAAACTTAAAAAATGACTTACTTTTAACTATTCAAAAGTAATAGATATAAGGAAAAAAAAACATCATAAAATATGTTAACTGAATCTACTTGTTTTCAGTTGCTCTGACCCTTTAAGTCGGTAAAAAAAACAGATGTCCAGGTGAGCCTTTTTATTTAATTACTATATTGTTCGTTCATAGGTTCATAGGTTCATACTAGGCTATCTGCCCTAGGGCATTTATAAGCCTAGCCAGAGTGTGTTTGGCGTTCACCACCCATTTTAAATTAATTTTGCTATGCCCTTTTTCGAGGTTAGTATACTGTGCCTCTGTCTAACAGTGACACAGAAGTGATACCTGGGGTAAACCTACTATCTCCCATCCACTCATCAAGATTCCTCTTGAAGAGAGTCAATGAGGGACTCTGCCTAACCTGGACTGGGATTTTATTCCAGAGTGAAGGGAGCCTCTGGGTTATGGATCTGTCCCTCCAGCATGTTCTATTTATTTCAGTGCTGAGGTTCAAGTCTCTCGAGCGCATAGCTCAATGGGATTTGGATTTTCTGAGGTGCAGCATGTCCATTAATTCCGGGTTGGACTTGGCTTTATACGTCAGGCACAGATCGCCTCTGAGCAGGCAGTATGCCACTGAGTAGAGCTGGAGTTTTTTTAACCGGGCAGCATATGGCATCTGTTTGAGCCATTTGATCCACTTGGTGAGGTACTTTTGGGGTCTTTCCAGTTGCTGCAGGTGTCTGGTAAGGTACATCCCAAAAGGGGCATTGTACTCAATTATGGGCCTGATGAGGGATGAGTAAAGAGGCACGATGACCTCCCCTGATCTAGATGTGAATCCCTTCATGACTAGGTGGGCTATATAAAATGTTTTTCTAACCACATTGGCCACGTGGTTGTCAAATGAGAGATTGCTATCAACTTGGGTCCTCAGGTCCCTAATTACTTTTTCCGTACTTAATGGATTACCACCTATGTGGTAATTTGTGGGCACTTTGTTTTTGCCAAAGGGGATGACTATACACTTTTTGGCGTTTAGCTTGAGGCCATGGCTCTGGCACCAGTTGTCTGTTTCTATGAGGCCCTTTTGTAGGATGCTTGTGTTGGCTGGAGAGTCAATTATGGCGCCCAGTTTGCAGTCATCTGTGAACTTGGTCAGCCACAGTCCTTCCATGTTAGCCTGTACCTCCGAGAAATATATACCGAACAAGAGAGGTCCCAGGACTGAGCATTGTGGGACGCCACTTGTAACTGGTTTGGAGTCTGACATGGCTCCAGCAATTCTAACCATGTGGGTTCTGTCCTTGAGCCAGTTTGCAATCCATCTAGTGACATAGGGGTTTATATTTAAGCTGGTGAGCTTATCTATAATGCCCAAGTGAGGTATTGTATCGAAGGCCTTTGCAAGGTCCAGGTAGGCTGTGTGGACCACCTTCCCCTCGTCAATGGCCTTGGTGACTGTTTCAAAGAAATCAACCAGGTTTAAGAGGCAGGATCTGCCCTTAACAAAGCCAAACTGGGTAGGATCCAGTGTCTGTAGGTCCCCAATATCTTTATTTATGAGGTCCATGATTATCCTTTCCATAGCTTTGCAGACCAAGCTAGTCAGGCTTATGGGGTGATAGTTTCCAGGATCTGTTGAGGCACCACCTTTGTGGAGAGGGACCACTGTTGCTGTACGCCACTCTTTGGGTACATATCCTGTAGTAAGGCTGAGATTGAGCAGTAGTTTTATGTTTGGGTTTAGTTCTTCTTGGAATTCATGTAGGATGCAGCCCGGGACACCGTCTGGTCCCATTGATGCTGTGTTTTTTGCTTTGGAGAGGGCAGCTCTTGCCTGAGCATCTGAGATGTCAGGGGGGCAGCACTCTGCTGGGATAGATATTTGCCCTTTTGGTGGGGAAGTGGGGGGGAGTTTGCGCTGAACCTGTCAGCTAGGATGTTGGAAATGTCTGTGGGTTCGGTGTATTTTTTTGACATTTTGGACTAATTCTGAGCATATCTGGGAATTCCCACCCAGGTTCCTAACATAACTAAAGAAAGCTTTGTGATTATCCTTAGTGTCCTGTGCAATATTTCTCTCGAAGCTGGCCTTAGATGATTTTATGAGTGCCCATAGTTTTTTGCTAATACTGATCAGAGATGCTTTCCTTTTTGGGATTTTGCTCTATCATGTAGTAGCTTCCTCCTTCTATTGTATAGTTTGTTTATGGCTGGGGTCCACCAGACAGGACACCTAACTTTGGAGTATTGGGTCTTGGTTTTATTTGGGATTGCATGATCCATGCATTCCTGAAGGTGTTCATAGAATGTGTTTATAAAGGATTCTGCGGTCTGGGCCGTATTTTCCACAGGCCCGGGGGCTTTGAAGGATTCCACCTCGGTTTTGAGGAGTGTGAAATTTGCTTTAGAGAAGTTTTTCACTGTGGTTTTCTGGGCAGGGGCTGGGGTCGGGATGTGAATATCTAGTGAGATTAGTTTATGGTCCGATCTTACCAGTGAAGGATACACTTCTGGTCTGGAGCATAGAGTCCCCATGTTGGTGATGATCAGGTCCAGTATGTTTTCCCCACTTGTGAGAGTGGCAACAAGTTGTTCCATAGCATTTGAGTTTATAAATTCTAGGAACCTTTGGGCTAGGGTGCTGGAGCAAGAGTAATGCTCCCAGTCTATGTTAGGGTAGTTGAAGTCACCCAATTTAATGGTGTTTGGAGAGACCTTCATATTTTCCAGTGTTCTCAGGAAGGCCGAGTGGGGTTCCTGGGTTTGGGAGGGTGGTCTGTAGCAGGCTATAAACTGGAAGGCAGTTTTACCCACTGTTAGTTGCACATGGATAGTCTCTGATGCTTCGTGCTGTGCCACCAACCTGGAGGTGTGGGTATCTTTGACGAATATTGATACTCCCCCTCCTTTTGTGGTTCGGTCCAAGTTTTGTGGCCGAAAAACATGGTATGAGGTATAACCTAGTAGTGCTGGGGTGCTCTCGGGAGCCTTGAACCAGGTTTCTGTTACTACACAGATATCGATGTTCTCCATGCTAAGGAGAGTTTCGAGTGCATGCATCTTGAGGTTTAGACTTCTGGCGTTGAGTAGCATTACTCTTAGTTTCTTATCCCTTGTGATACCTATGGAGGTGGGTTTGTCTTTTGAGCCTTGCCTAAAAAAGGCACTATGGGGGTGGCAAGAGCCTTTGCCAATATCTGAAAGCCCAGGGGTGACAGGTGCAAGCCGTCCCTAGCGAAGCATCGTGGCTTGTCGAGCATGTCATCCGAGGCAGACAGGCATTGGATCACCTTTGAATGACACCAATACTTAAGCCAATTGTTGAAATTGATCATCTTGTCTTCATATTGTGGCATCATTCTTGGTGAGGGTAAGATGCTACTCAAGGTCAGGGTCATACCAGCCTGGGCTACATGCTCAGAGAGCGCCTCTATGTCTCTTTTCATGCAGTCCAGGGAGGTACATCTCAGGTCATTTACACCAGCATGGACAATGACTGAGTCATATTTGTACTTGCCTTGGAGTGACTTGAGTGCTTGTGTTATGTGGTGGATCCTAGCGCCCGACAGGCAGCTCACCGTGACCTTCTCCTTGTTCAGCCTGGTGAGCGGGACATCAGTGTGCCTGACGATAGAGTCACCTATTACAAATGTATCAGGTGTGTTGTTTAGCCTTAAGGCCTGTGACTGTTCGGCACACTGGCTTTGTGAGCTATGTGCTGCACGTGTTTTGTTTTGGGGTAGCGGTTGCTTGGGTGTCTGCTTTGGAGGTCTCTGCTGTTTAGGCAGATTTTTATTTAGAGCATCCGAGTATGTTTTTGTGTGTTTATGTGTTTGGTTTGCTGTCGTGGTAGGTCTATGTGAGACTGGAATTGTAGTGAGTGTGGTTTCCTTCTCCTCCTGACTGGTTATGCCAGTACTGAGTTGAGAGAGCTTAGCCTCCAGTTTGGCTATATGGTTGCATCTCTCACATGTGTTGGAATTTGTTGGGAGGAGGAGAGGGTTGTACAGTACATGAGGCAGTTGTAACATTGCCTCAAGATTCCCAGATTCACCAGCTGGACCGGAGAGGAGATTGACAACTGACCTTTTGTTGTGTTGTTTCTTTTTTCTCATTGAGTTACGCTTAATGGTGATTGTAGTGTTATACAATAATATATTCTTTCTTTTAATTTGGAGTAATATACTTTGACTATATGCATGTTTATTTTTTGCTTTAAATGTATTTCATTTATAACTTGTTACAACATATGAATAAGCTGTTGCGGTCTGTTTGGTGAACTGAGTAACTATAGCAGTAGCTATTTCTAAATGTCTCTCTGATTGGCTATAGATAGCTCGCCTGAAATTAATAAAAACTACTTTGTATTAGTTTTGATTACTTTATGATCTAGGTTTTAGTTGCTTGGAAGTTGTAAGATTTATAAAAGTTTTTTACTGTGTTTTTGGTGCATAATATTTCATATGTTGGCTTGTAGATGTAATATAGAGGCATGTCTTCTCTCTCTTTGTGTTAATCATGGTATGCTCTCTCTTATAAAATGGGTATTTTATGATCATTTTGATTAAGGGCTGGTATTGTGGGTCGATATTGTTGTATGGGGCTATTAGGGCTTGGAAAAAAGGTAGTTTCATAATGTTATGATCGGAGCCCCTATCTTTGAGAAGCTGTTAACTTCTGAAATGCTGTTGTTTCCTTGAGTTGGGTTCGCTTTCATGTGCGGACTTGCTGGACAGTGGGAGACTCGGATGTGCCTATGAGATGTTATTTTTACAGATTGGAGGGATTTTTGGTCCGAGGTTGTTTGTGTGAATATTTTGATGTTAAGAATGGTGTGCTGGTTGGCTAATATTGGATTGTGTTGTACTGAGGTGGTTTTATGATTTGATGGATAGTGGATGCTTTCTAATGCTTTGCAGTTGCACTTGTGAGCTGCTGGCAATGTCTCGAGCTGAACAAGTTATCAATTTATCATAAAAACAAGCTGCTGGTTTCCCGCTATAATCCTTTATACCTGTCTTTTGAAAAACAGCTCAAGGAACTTCTTATTGCTTCCTATGGCCCCCAATATATGTGAAGCATTCGTGACTATCCACGCGACATCTCAGTTTGACATTTGACCCTGGTCTTCAAGAAATTACGTCACTTTAGAATGTTGAAATGATATACAAAAATTAATTTGTTTTACTGTCCAGGGAAAGGTTTTGACATTCAGAGTAAAACTCAGAAGGAAGGCTAGTGTTATCAAGGGTATTAGGGACCCACATTCTCTTCAAATAGTCAGTAAAACTATTCAAGTTAATACTGCCATCAAAGCTTTATTTCAATGAATGTAGCAGACTCCCGAATATGATGTGGTGTTTGAAGATTAGTTGTTGAGTTTTACTCGGAAAGTCCATCTTTTCAAACTTTTGAAGGAGTTTAGATTTAAGCTAAGGGCTCATGACACCAGAAAGGAAATCTCTACAACTATTAAATCTATGAAAGCCAGATAAGTTCCAGGCTCTGATAGTTTTAATGTTATTTGCCACTTAACAGGAACATTTGTTGTCATGGCTGGAGTATATTTGTATTGCTTTCTAATCTCCCTTCTCTATAAATCTTTCATCTTTAACTGATTTACTGTATAATGTAGTCACCAATTCCAAGTTGATTTACATCACTTAGTGAATATATTTTCCAGATATTTTTAACTCATTGAAGTATGTTTTCCTTGGGGAGTAGACACATCTTTTAACATCTAATAGCAAAGGACTGTATAAATAATGCACACCAATATGGAGTAGAACAAGAAGCAGTAAGTGCTTGCTGTAAAGCTACAGAAATGGACTCTCTGCTTCTGCAGAATAACTTTCTCGGCTCCTAATATAATTGGGGGTGTTTCTTTAGTCAGCTTTTTTCTTTTGATACGAGACACTATAAATTATTTTGCCAGCATGTTTTCTTATGTGTTGTTTCCAAAGAAGTCATAGATTATATTCCAAATCAAAACTAGTCTATTATACAGAGTTATATTAAAATAAACAGATCTGTATTTTTTGATCATTTTAATGTATTTTATTTTTCTGAATATTTTATTATACAGAAGTGAAATTGAAAGGTACTAGTTGTTTTCACATAAATAATGAGATGGTTTTAGTATCTCATATCAGTTCAGCTATAAGAAAAGTTCAATCTAAAGCGATAATGTGAACATGTCAAGTGCATTGCTGTATCAACTAAACCAGGTAAATGGTTAGAGTTTACAGGAGAAGCAAAAACAGAGAGATACATATACACACATACATATACACACAGACACATTTCATTCAACCATTTGGGTATCTAATATTGATTGATCTTGGCTCTGAATAATCAAAAAGTGACAATGTGCCTAGAAAATATACATAAAATGCAAACATCATATTACAGTCTGAGAAATCAAATTGCCATATGGTTGAATGGTAGAATCTAGAGTTGTAGTAAGAGGGAGGTCATCATGAATATGAAATTTCAATACTGCAAGGGTCTGTCCTGTGAGTAGAATTCTTCAGTGTGTTCGTTATATACACATTTGAGGGAGCAGAAAACAACACCCTTTTTGTTGATAACCCAAAGATAGGTGTAACAGGGAAGATCGGGGAAGAATCTAAGGAAATAGTTAAAATGGCTGCAAAAATTATCCAACAGCTGAAATTTGAAGTGTGTTGCAGACGAATGCAAGGTAATGAACTTGGGTGACAGCATCACTGTTGCAAAGTATCAACAGGGCAGGGTGGAATTAATATCAACATAGTTGGCAAAGGATTTGTTGATGTTGATCTTACTGGGACTTGACTAGCAAGTACTCAGTGATAGGATAGTGGCAGCAGTTAACAAAATACGTGAGGGTATTTTCAGGAAATAGCTTCACAGGTAGCTAATAGGCTTTTAGGCCACATCAAAGAGAAGCCTTGTTCAAATTGCAAGTTGTCTCCAATTAATCATCTTTAAGTGACTCGTTCAAGGTCACGGTAGGCAAATGAGGGCTGAGGGGTTCAGTCACAATATCATAGCAAATACAGTTCACAATCTTAATAGTCTGAACCAAATAAATGAATTCAGGATTATTCATTAAAAGAATGGATTTACGAAATACAGGAACACAGTTACCTTTCCCCATAGAAAAAACTTGCTGATTTACTAGGGTAAGAGGCCCAATTAAGAATTTCATCATTATTAAAGGTAGAAATTAGATAAATAGTTATGAAATTTCAAATATGAATGGATATATAGCTACAAAGGTAGCATTAGTTTGCTTGATGAAACATTTCACTTCCTTTAATACTACTAACTTCTTTGAAATCACTTCATGAACAGGCATATTCTTTATGTAGAATAGATTATGCTTCATGGGAAATTGACAAGAATAAATGCATTTGAGAGACATTAGCTGCTACAGTGATAGGAGTAAACATTTTAGACACATTAGGATCTGCAACATAGTACCATACACTTTTATGATAATGATTACATTATTTGCTTAATAAGTACTGTTTGCTGAGATTTTAGCCAAAGTTAATATTGGGTTTAAGATGCTTTGTCAAGTAATATACAAAAGGGATAGAGAGATTATTTTCCTAGCCAATAAGACATTAGCTAACCATAGGTGGAACATTTTGAAAGTCGTCTAAACACATTTGTTTCTAACTAGAAAAGTGTATAAAATGACTTCAGTTACCTTTATGTATTATTTGCTACTCCAGATTAATAAACCTTAGTGTTCTGATTAATTTGTAAAGTTGACAAAAATGTTAAAGTCAGCTAATATTCCTATACTAACATTGGAATGAAAAAGAAGTACACAATGAATAAAGACAGAAACATGGAATTAAAGACTTTACATCTGCTTTCCTGCAGTATTTGACAAGTATAGTAATAAATGGAGAAACGTCAACCGGAAGTACTTAAAAATGTTTGGGACTATGAAATATGTTTAGTCTAAAATAATGTTTATCTATATGTTATTGTTTAAAATGTTTTTACTATGTGGTTAGTAATTAATTAGATTTCTAGAAAATATTATTCTCAATGATAACTAGAGTTTTTAAATATAACAAAGGTATTAGTAAGTATTTATCTTTACACATTAAAAACTATGATAGGAAGATAAAATATTCTGTGTTTGAAGAATTACTTAATTTATTAAGACAGAAGCTGGTTAGATGTTGCTACTAGTTTGAGAATTAATTTAGGTGATAATATGTCACCTAAATTGGGAGTTTTAAACTCCAGAAGGGACTGGGTTGTAAATATTGTTTTAAAGTTTGGTTATAACAAAAGATTTTCAATTGTTTTATTAATGTTCACCATTAATATGAATAGAAATTCTATCCAAAACTATTTGATTAATGATTTTGTTCCAAACAACTGGAAAATATCATATAGTATTCCTATTAGTTATTATAATTATATAACTCCATGGTCAATATCTTTTACATATATCACATTTTAAGATGTCAGTAATGAAAGGTATATCAGTCAACATCAATTGTTTGAATGATCCAAATAAGAGAGGAAATATATTTAAATACCTTAAGTTACATAAATTGCAACTAGTATTTCTACAAGAAACCCACTTATTACCTGTAGACATATCTAAACTTAATAATAAATCATATTCTGTCTTAGTTTGTTCAGAACACTCTCAAAAGAAGAGAGGAGTGGCTATTATTTGAATAATTCAATATCCTTGCCTAAAATAATTGACATTTACAAGGATAATAAAGGAATGTTTTATGCTACAATTATAGAATTAAATAAAAATGTATACATTAGTAAATATTTACTGGATTCCAGGTATAGGAACTAATACAGTTACACAACATTTAGACAAAATTGTTCATTTTGCAAAAGGGAACATAGTACTAGCAGGAGATTTTAACTGTATTCTTGATTCTAATGACTCTACTAATAAAGGTAAAAGGAAAATATCAGCTTCTGCAAAAAAGTTAAAGGATTTCATTGATCTATTCTTATTAAAAGACATTAATAATTTTGCTGACCCAAATTCGTTATTTTATACCTTTTATTCTCATAGACATAACTCATACTCTAGAATAAATAGAGTTTTATTTTCCAAAGATTTAACAGACTCCCTAATCAAAACAAAAGTAATATATTGTCCTCTTTCTGACCATAACTCTATAACTTTTGATATACTTATTAATAATAACTATAGCATTCAAATCAAAAGAATACCTGAATATATTACAAAGTTAGAAGAATTTAAAGAATTTATATCATTAAAAATACAAAACTTTATAGACCTTAATAGTACCAATAACATATCAAAAATATATATTTGGGATGCTTTAAAAGCCTATTTATATGGGAAAATTATAAGTTGGTATCAAAATAAAAGGAAATTATGGGACAAAGAACTTAGTGATATACAACTTAAATTAGATAATTTAAAGCTTAATTATAACAAAGGAAAAGATACAACTGACAAATAAAAAGAAATAAATTCTTTAAATAGTAAATATTTAGAAATTCTAAATCACAAAACAAAAATAATTTTAAAAAAGTTTAAACTAATAAACGTCACAACAATCCTAAGTCATTAAAGTTGCCAGCAAACAAAACTAAAAGACTAAACAAAATTAACCACATCAATGAAATATATTCACCTCAAAAAAAGAAGATGGTCTCAAACTTGCCTAACATTCTATCTGAATTTAGGGAGTTTTTTTTAAAAAATATTAATCAAAACTCTAATACTATTGACCCAAAGGAAAATATTAGAGCCTTTTTTAATAAATATACTGACAAAAGATTATCTATGGAACAAAAACAATACTATTGACAAACTTATATCTCTTAAAGACATTCAGACACAAATTAAAAATTAAAACCTAATAAGGCTCCAGGTTAGAGTTATATTAAAATAAACAGATCTGTATTTTTAGATCATTTTAATGTATTTTATTTTTCTGAATATTTTATTATACAGAAGTGAAATTGAAAGGTACTAGTTGTTTTCACATAAATAATGAGATGGTTTTAGTATCTCATATCAGTTCAGCTATAAGAAAAGTTCAATCTAAAGCGATAATGTGAACATGTCAAGTGCATTGCTGTATCAACTAAACCAGGTAAATGGTTAGAGTTTACAGGAGAAGCAAAAACAGAGAGATACATATACACACATACATATACACACAGACACATTTCATTCAACCATTTGGGTATCTAATATTGATTGATCTTGGCTCTGAATAATCAAAAAGTGACAATGTGCCTAGAAAATATACATAAAATGCAAACATCATATTACAGTCTGAGAAATCAAATTGCCATATGGTTGAATGGTAGAATCTAGAGTTGTAGTAAGAGGGAGGTCATCATGAATATGAAATTTCAATACTGCAAGGGTCTGTCCTGTGAGTAGAATTCTTCAGTGTGTTCGTTATATACACATTTGAGGGAGCAGAAAACAACACCCTTTTTGTTGATAACCCAAAGATAGGTGTAACAGGGAAGATCGGGGAAGAATCTAAGGAAATAGTTAAAATGGCTGCAAAAATTATCCAACAGCTGAAATTTGAAGTGTGTTGCAGACGAATGCAAGGTAATGAACTTGGGTGACAGCATCACTGTTGCAAAGTATCAACAGGGCAGGGTGGAATTAATATCAACATAGTTGGCAAAGGATTTGTTGATGTTGATCTTACTGGGACTTGACTAGCAAGTACTCAGTGATAGGATAGTGGCAGCAGTTAACAAAATACGTGAGGGTATTTTCAGGAAATAGCTTCACAGGTAGCTAATAGGCTTTTAGGCCACATCAAAGAGAAGCCTTGTTCAAATTGCAAGTTGTCTCCAATTAATCATCTTTAAGTGACTCGTTCAAGGTCACGGTAGGCAAATGAGGGCTGAGGGGTTCAGTCACAATATCATAGCAAATACAGTTCACAATCTTAATAGTCTGAACCAAATAAATGAATTCAGGATTATTCATTAAAAGAATGGATTTACGAAATACAGGAACACAGTTACCTTTCCCCATAGAAAAACTTGCTGATTTACTAGGGTAAGAGGCCCAATTAAGAATTTCATCATTATTAAAGGTAGAAATTAGATAAATAGTTATGAAATTTCAAATATGAATGGATATATAGCTACAAAGGTAGCATTAGTTTGCTTGATGAAACATTTCACTTCCTTTAATACTACTAACTTCTTTGAAATCACTTCATGAACAGGCATATTCTTTATGTAGAATAGATTATGCTTCATGGGAAATTGACAAGAATAAATGCATTTGAGAGACATTAGCTGCTACAGTGATAGGAGTAAACATTTTAGACACATTAGGATCTGCAACATAGTACCATACACTTTTATGATAATGATTACATTATTTGCTTAATAAGTACTGTTTGCTGAGATTTTAGCCAAAGTTAATATTGGGTTTAAGATGCTTTGTCAAGTAATATACAAAAGGGATAGAGAGATTATTTTCCTAGCCAATAAGACATTAGCTAACCATAGGTGGGAACATTTTGAAAGTCGTCTAAACACATTTGTTTCTAACTAGAAAAGTGTATAAAATGACTTCAGTTACCTTTATGTATTATTTGCTACTCCAGATTAATAAACCTTAGTGTTCTGATTAATTTGTAAAGTTGACAAAAATGTTAAAGTCAGCTAATATTCCTATACTAACATTGGAATGAAAAAAAGAAGTACACAATGAATAAAGACAGAAACATGGAATTAAAGACTTTACATCTGCTTTCCTGCAGTATTTGACAAGTATAGTAATAAATGGAGAAACGTCAACCGGAAGTACTTAAAAATGTTTGGGACTATGAAATATGTTTAGTCTAAAATAATGTTTATCTATATGTTATTGTTTAAAATGTTTTTACTATGTGGTTAGTAATTAATTAGATTTCCTAGAAAATATTATTCTCAATGATAACTAGAGTTTTTTAAATATAACAAAGGTATTAGTAACTATTTATCTTTACACATAAAAAACTATGATAGGAAGATAAAATATTCTGTGTTTGAAGAATTACTTAATTTATTAAGACAGAAGCTGGTTAGATGTTGCTACTAGTTTGAGAATTAATTTAGGTGATAATATGTCACCTAAATTGGGAGTTTTAAACTCCAGAAGGGACTGGGTTGTAAATATTGTTTTAAAGTTTGGTTATAACAAAAGATTTTCAATTGTTTTATTAATGTTCACCATTAATATGAATAGAAATTCTATCCAAAACTATTTGATTAATGATTTTGTTCCAAACAACTGGAAAATATCATATAGTATTCCTATTAGTTATTATAATTATATAACTCCATGGTCAATATCTTTTACATATATCACATTTTAAGATGTCAGTAATGAAAGGTATATCAGTCAACATCAATTGTTTGAATGATCCAAATAAGAGAGGAAATATATTTAAATACCTTAAGTTACATAAATTGCAACTAGTATTTCTACAAGAAACCCACTTATTACCTATAGACATATCTAAACTTAATAATAAATCATATTCTGTCTTAGTTTGTTCAGAACACTCTCAAAAGAAGAGAGGAGTGGCTATTATTTGGAATAATTCAATATCCTTGCCTAAAATAATTGACATTTACAAGGATAATAAAGGAATGTTTTATGCTACAATTATAGAATTAAATAAAAATGTATACATTAGTAAATATTTACTGGATTCCAGGTATAGGAACTAATACAGTTACACAACATTTAGACAAAATTGTTCATTTTGCAAAAGGGAACATAGTACTAGCAGGAGATTTTAACTGTATTCTTGATTCTAATGACTCTACTAATAAAGGTAAAAGGAAAATATCAGCTTCTGCAAAAAAGTTAAAGGATTTCATTGATCTATTCTTATTAAAAGACATTAATAATTTTGCTGACCCAAATTCGTTATTTTATACCTTTTATTCTCATAGACATAACTCATACTCTAGAATAAATAGAGTTTTATTTTCCAAAGATTTAACAGACTCCTAATCAAAACAAAAGTAATATATTGTCCTCTTTCTGACCATAACTCTATAACTTTTGATATACTTATTAATAATAACTATAGCATTCAAATCAAAAGAATACCTGAATATATTACAAAGTTAGAAGAATTTAAAGAATTTATATCATTAAAAATACAAAACTTTATAGACCTTAATAGTACCAATAACATATCAAAAATATATATTTGGGATGCTTTAAAAGCCTATTTATATGGGAAAATTATAAGTTGGTATCAAAATAAAAGGAAATTATGGGACAAAGAACTTAGTGATATACAACTTAAATTAGATAATTTAAAGCTTAATTATAACAAAGGAAAAGATACAACTGACAAATAAAAAGAAATAAATTCTTTAAATAGTAAATATTTAGAAATTCTAAATCACAAAACAAAAATAATTTTAAAAAAGTTTAAACTAATAAACGTCACAACAATCCTAAGTCATTAAAGTTGCCAGCAAACAAAACTAAAAGACTAAACAAAATTAACCACATCAATGAAATATATTCGCCTCAAAAAAGACGATGATCTCAAACTTGCATAACATTCTATCTGAATTTAGGGAGTTTTTTTTTAAAATATTAATCAAAACTCTAATACTATTGATCTAAAGGAAGATATTAGGGTCTTTATTAATAAATATACTGACAAAAGATTATCTATGGAACAAAAACAATACTATTGACAAACTTATATCTCTTAAAGACATTCAGACACAAATTAAAAAATTAAAACCTAATAAGGCTCCAGGTTATGATGGCATTACACCAGAAATATATAAAATATTACCTAATAAAGCTTTATATTTACTACAGGAGGTTTTCAATATCTCAAAAATATGAACAAAATCCCACCCTCTTGGAAATATACTTTTATTTTGCCCATAATTAAATCTAATAAAGACCCCACCAAATGTTCTTCATATAGACTAATTTCCTTACTTAATATAGATTACAAAATGTTCATGTCCATATTTACAGACAGATTAAAATATATTTCACCAAATTTGATAGATGAAGATCAAACTGGATTTATAGTAAATAGAAATACGATAACATTAAAAGAACATTAATTTTGATTGAATTGGTCAAACATTTAAATAGAAATCTAACACTAATTAGTTTAGACATTAACTGTGCATTTGATTCAGTTAATTGGGACTACTTATTCATTCTTTTAGAAAAACTAAACTTTTCCCATAACTTTATAAATCTCATATCTCAACTTTATAAAGGTAGTCTAGCATATATTAAAATTGCCACTAGTATTTCTCAGAGCATACCAATAATTAAGGGCACTAAACAGGGATGTCTACTATCACCATTATTATTCACTTTAATTATGGAACCTTGGGCAAATGTAATCAGATGGGATAATGATATAGTAGGTTATAACTTAAATTCCAAATTATCTTCTAAAATATAAATGTTTGCTGATGATATTCTTCTATTTAAGCTCTTTTCATAAACATGACTCTCTAACAAATAAATTCAGGTCTAACATTCAATAATAATAAGACACAAATTCTTTTAATTGGACCAAAGCAATTCAATCTTCAAGATGAATATAAAAACTATTTAGCACAATCTGATCAATTTCTTTATCTAGGTATCATAATAGCCAAAAATATTAAAGATATCACACAAATTAATTATAATAAAAGTGTAACAACATTGGAAGATTTAATTAAACGTTGGAATAAAATTTCTTTCTCCGTGGATGAAAGACTCACTATTATTAAAATTATTTTACTTCCTAAAATACTTTATTTTATTCAATCAATTTCTTTACTACTCCCTAATTGGATAATTAAAAAATAAACATAATGTTTCATACATTTTTATGGTACCCAAATATACCCAGAATCACATTAATGCATCATATGAAAAATTGGGATAATGGGGACATAGCTATGCCAAATTTAGAATTTTACTCAATCTCATCCATGATTAAAATAATATCCCTTTTAATGGATGTTAAATATCAAGCTAAATGGAAAAAACTAATAGAAACTTTAATGGTAGAAACGTTAAATAATATTAATTCACAAAAATTATTATTTATAAATAATCCTTCTATTTGGATTCTGAAAGATCAGCTCTCTATTTTTTCTACTCAAAAATATAAAAGAAATTATTTAACACTCTTATTAAAATCTTTTAAAAATGTTATACTTAAACATAATATATATAAAGACTGGTCCTTTCTTCTTTTTCCCATAGGTTACACACAAGGAATTCTTTTCACTTCTAATTCTATAAAAATGTCCACTTTTCAAAAGAAAAAAATTACTTTTTGGTACCAGATGATGTCTAACAATGAAGTGAAATCAATAAATTCTCTCAATACTGAATTTGAATTTGATTCCTTTTTTTTTTGGTAAGATTTGCAGGAAGGAAGGAAGTTTATTCTAAGTAATATTTAATTAATGTCTTCAACAACAAAGAACATAATACCTTATTTAATACAATATTTAATTTTATCAATCCAGAGTATTTCTCCAAATACTAATAAATTATCATATATATAAGGCTATAAAATCTGACTTAGATGATTTTCCTGACAGTTATTGGAATTCTTTCTGTACCATTAATGGCCAACTTCTTACTGATTAAATAAAATTAATATATTAAAATCACCAAGTTTAACTACTTCCTCTCTCAAATGGAAAATATTTACATGGAAATATTTGAACAGATCTTTTATTACTCCTTTAATATTGAGTAAAATTGAAAAAAAGATGTAAATTGCTAGAGATGTAATAAGTAATTGAATGCAGATTGGTCACATATGTTCTCTGACTGTACTGAATTAAAAAATTTTTGGGAAGATATAAATGATTTTATGCAGGCAATATTTACAGATAACTTTACTTTATCTAAATCTTTGATATTATTTAATACTCCAGTAGCAGCATGTATAAAAACATCCAATTACCCTTTGATTTGGTCTATATTATCTATAGCCAGGAAAATAATTACAAGGAATTGGAACTCACAATCATCTCTGTCACTACAAGAATTTAAAAATTTACTTAATGAAATTTGTTGTTTGGAAAAACTGACAAACAAGTATAGATGTTCTTGGAATACTTCTACATACAATAGGTGGAACAAAGTTTATGAATTCTTACAAAATAATTAAATTTTATTGCAAATATTGCATACTAAGCTCTATTTCAGTTGATATTTAAGAACTATGGTGAATGATTTTGTATATAGTTAAATTTTGCTTAATTCTGTATATGATCATTTTTCACATAATTTAAAATGGTTCATTCTCTATATGTTGATTGTATTTTCATCAGCACTTCTAATAAAATTGTTTAAAAAAAAGCGTGAACTGCCAAAATGTGCACACATGAGAAACATAAAAAAATAAAAATAAAAAAAAATGTCAGTAGTAACAAATATATAGAGCAATAATAATAAAAAAGCAGGATTCTGAAGTTTCCTTGAGCTGTGTATGGTACAACCTGATCATATACTCAGAAGACATGCATTAACATCATCAGACCGCATACTATCAAGAACCGAACCTGCATCTCAGTGCAATAACAGCATGCACACAGTTATGCTTGTTAGCCACCTTTGCCACCAACACAGAACCAGAAAAAAATGTTCCTTTCTTATTTACTTGAACAAGTCTAGATAAATGTGATATTAACCAATACTCTATGCTAATGATAGTCCATGCAATATTAATGTCAGGTTGCCAACACTGCCAGCTATTTTTCTCCTTATTTTCTGAGTATCTTACTCACCAATCACCTTAACTACAGACATGCAATGTCATGGCCATTTCTTTACATCTTTGTTTCATTGTGTAATATGGCTGACCATCATTTCAGACAGATTTTGTGCAGAGGATGGTCAGTGTGCTCTTAATACAAGGATATCAGTGTTGTTAAGGTTCTTTTCATCACTATCAAGGTGATTGCACTTTTTATTTTAAGTCTATTCTGCATGATACACACACTTCAGACAGAAGACTTACTTCAGTATTGCTTGTTGTAGTCAGAACAATCAGTAACCCTTGCAAGCCATTGGTAGCTAACAATTGTCATTGCTCCTCTCTGAAGTCCTAGTGCATGTGCGCACGATCATGTAGCTACTTACATTATGTTTGTGTCTCCTACACCGTGTTTTTTTTTTTGATATTCAGGAATGCTAATGTTTTGCAAATTATTTGCATATTCTCAGTGCTCAGAGGGCTTGATCTACAATATATAAAGGTAATGGTGTTCCTATGAAGTGGAAGGAGGGGAGACTGGTTGGATACAGACAGACCATTACTGCCATTTACTTGAAGAGATTGTTCTACACATTACTGCATTACTTCATAAGTTATGTTTGCTCTCTTCACAACCTGCTTAAATGTTCATGTTTTGAATGTTTCAACATGTAATAGAGAAAACAATTTTGATATCTATTCAGTTTTAAAAATCCACTGCTGGTATACAGCATATATATCAGTTCTTGCTGTGCTTTCCAAGTTAGTATGGTTACATCTCAATGTTGTGTTACCATTTTCTATTGCATGACTGCCACAACCATGCAGGTGACTCATTGGATAGGATGAGGGATACACTGGATTGGGTACTGTCTTTGATGGAACATCTGCTGGGGAAGGCCTAGCCACCACATATCTGTATATCCAAAACATCCTTATGTGTTAGTTGACATGGCCATGCCAGATCCCACACCCGTAATGGCACTACTTCCACTGCTTCATTAGTGATTGATGTGTCCACACTCGGATGTATTACTACCACAGACCTTAATTGTGTTCATGCATACACACATACATTTCACAAAAAACTGCCCATACTGAACCACACATGCACACACACATGCAAGGTAGGAAAACCTCAATGTTGATTCTGATACATCTCCTGTTATTGCCTGTGAGGTATTTCATACTTTACTGTATGCTCTGTGTTTCTTACTCACACACACTCACTACTTTGGTGTCAGCCTTGCCCTGCTGTCCCCCTAACACCCTTTGCAAATGATGATGATGATGATGCCATGACCATTGTCATTTTGGTTTGACTTAGGGTTGCATATATATCTGATGCACAGAGTGGATAGGTAAGAAACTGACAGTATGCAGGTGGTTTATCTTCTTATACATTTGTTCTTATAACACAGGTTCCACATTTACCTTGACATTACTGCAGTTAAGAGTCATGTGTTGTGGGGCTATCTCTTTCTGATGCTATCCATACAAAAACATTACATGGGCTAATAAAGGTTGTGGTCAAAGGATCACATCACTTTTAATATTTGTATGTGCTTAGGTACTCATGTGTATTCCTTCGTTAATGTGTGTGTGTGCTATCAGTTGCCTCTTAGTTGCTGAATGTGTGTGCTATCGTTTTAGTCATGGGTGATGAGTATCTGGGCTATCCTTTGCCTCTTAGCCAAGGCAAGGGCATGTTGTGCCTGCTTATGTCTTCCAGCTACCTCTGCAGCTGGATGTTCTCCCTAAGAATTTTCATCTGTATGTGCTGGAAGTACTGGCCCTGCCTGTGGTCAGGAATGTGTGTTCCTGGGTCTTGCTGTCCCTGTTGCAGTTGTTTCCTCAGGATGATATTATGCAACATGGCACAGACTGTAAGAATTTGTTCACAGGCACCTAGGTTATACTGAAAGGGATCCCCTGTTGTGTCTAGACAGCAGAACCATGACATCAGCATGCCAAATGCACACTTTATGATGTTTCTAGTTTGAATGTAGGTATTGTTGTATCCTTCATCTGTGTGTGTGTCTGCATTTCTAATGGGTGGCATGAGCCATGGTTCCAGTGTATAAACTGTATCAGCTAGTAGATGGCCTTGTGGGACATCACCCCTAGCAAACATTGTGTAAAGCTGAGAGGTGTGCCAAATGTGTGAGTCATGATAACCAAAAGAGTGAAACCCCTTCCTGTTGATGTATGGCCTTCCCTGTTCATCAGGTTGTTCTATATGAGTGCAGTCTATGACACTCAAAGCTTCAGGGAAGTATGCTACCACATAAAATTATTGCATTGTTCTTGCTCTCTCCTCTGGGATGCATAGAAAATAGATCTAATCTCTTGCATGTTTTAATATAGCATTGAGACATTGGTAGAATATTCTGGAGGTTGAGGCATGTGACACCCTTAGTATATCCCCTGTGGGACTCTGTACTGCTCCAGAAGCTGATATCCTTAATAGTACACATAAATTAGATTCCACTGGTATACATTCTCCTTGATTTCCACTGGGTCTGAGGTGGGGGGTGGCAAAAGTTGCAGAGCTCCTGTAGTGTTTCCCTATCAAACCTGTATCGCTCTACTATTTCATTATCATACAGTCTATATTATGCTATATGGGGTCTGAACACCCTTCTCTTTGGATGCAGTCTGTCAGCAGCAGCATAGATTTGAGCCTGTTGCACATACACATGCAAGACCAGTAGCCCCTACCATTGCTTTTTTTTCTAAGTGTGATGCAGCTATATTCCAGTAGGTTTTGAAGTTCATGGCAAAGGGCTACACCATCCCTACACCATTAATTTATAGCTACCTGAATGACTGTGCCATTTTGGATTGATTAGCATGTAATTCAGCTGCTTATGCTGTCATTAGCATGCTTTGCTGTTTACCTTTGTTTGGCAGCTCTATAGTTTAATGAATACAATATGGCATGTTATCATGTGTGTGTGTGTGTGTCACCTTCTTCAGTGTATATCAAAGATGTTAAATAACTTATTTTAATAAATTCCCTAGTCATAGGAGCACATATTTGCCAATCACTAAATGTATTTAACATCTAGATAAAACTTAAATTAAGCAAAGTATCCTCCATTTTTAAACTAAAATGAATAAAATATATCAAAAAGATAATTTGCTGTTTAACACATAAGACTTTAGTATCAACTTTTCCTTGACTTAATATATAGGTTGCCATCAACAGTTTAAGTATCTAACTGCTATATTTCAATGTCTCATAGGTTCATAGGTAAGTACTAGGATAGCTGCCCTTGTGGGCCATTTTAAGCCTAGCCAATTTATATTGTAGTGCTTGAATTAACTTATCCCATTTGGTGTTAGACTGGCCCTACTCATCCCATGGTTTATAATTATATATTATCTCTTTTAAAAATAACTGGGATTATACCATAGGTAATCTGGTGGGACTCTTGTATGGGATAATGCATTACATCTAGATCTCCATCTATTGGCTAATCTGTATAACCACATTCACACATTTAAATGATCATTTAGAGCCCTAGTGTCCACAATCCATTTTTCATCTTTAAGTTTAATACTTCTTTCCATTTAAGCCACCTTGTTTATCAGCTCTATTGATCACTATTTATTTTGAAGCACTTATGTTTTTTAAAGCTACAGTCTCTTCAAACATTGATATTTTTTATAACCTAAAAATATGTCCTGGGCCTCATAAATACAATTGTTTATAACATTCTCTTCTAATCTTAACAAAAGGTAACAGGAAGGTTAAGTTTACTATTTCGGACTGACTTTATGATGAAGATCATAACAGTCTACAGTTTGTAAAAGTCAGATTGATGACTTTAAGTTATTTGGTAAAATAATTAGGCATATCTGTGATGCTTAAATAAAAAATGGAGGTCTAGAATGCTAAAGGCCATCATTTCTATATTTTGTCAAAAGTTCATAAAATATGCAGATTCAACCTGGTCATCCTCTTATCGTGGTAATTGGCTCACTGACGATTTCTCATTTTCAGGAAGAGTACTTTGAACTGTAATTGTATAAGGATAGAGCAAGACATCAAGATACTACTACACTTTTGAGACTTTTGTCTGATATACATATAGAATGGCATTGATATGTGCACTTTACATTTATGCTCACTTCACAGAAGTATCTCGCATGAGGCAGATATTAGTTGAAATGGGTAAGTCTGTATACATTTCAGTTTATGATTGTCTTGGTTACAACTCATGTTTTTAGAAAGTCAGATTGCTATTTGCAAATGAAAGA